>NC_056725.1:292367577-292497577 GCF_019279795.1 Protopterus annectens
AAAGACTGCAGCAAGGTTGGTCCCACTGATGAAAAATCATTTCTGTCACTTTCTTGTTGCAAGATCACTCGTGAAGAAAAAGAATGGACTTGCACAATCTGTCTGCCATTACACGGGACTTTCACAGAATGTGCATTGCTATGAGAAAGTGTTTGGATGAGATCGCCCATTGCCACACTCGGAGCGCTTCTCAACACAAGTGTATGATTTAGTCCCTCCTTGTTTGTTGATGTGCCAAACTACTCACATATTGTCCATTTGAACAGCAAGTGTCCCTGAAGGGACAGCATTCTGGAGGGCTGCAATGCTAAGAGCACTGCTCTCATCTCTAGGACAAACAACAACAACAAACAAGGAGGGACTAAATCATACACTTGTGTTGAGAAGCGCTCCGAGTGTGGCAATGGGCGATCTCATCCAACCACTTTCTCACAGCAATGCACATTCTGGGAAAGAAGAATGGATCTGCTCAATCTGTCTGCCATCACACTGGACTTTCCCAGAATGTGCATTGCTATGAGAAAGTGGTTCTCGGGGGACCAAGTGCCTTGCCCTGTATTCCTCAGAAAGTGCCCCCCAGCCCAACTGGGAAGCATCAATGGTCACTATGGCCTTGGGCTGAGGGAGAATGAATGGACGCCCTTGTAAAACCTAATCTGAATGAATCCACCACCTGTGATCTCCACTGCATGCCTGACTGATTCTTATTTGTGGTGACATGTGCTGGTGAAGAATAGACCACTATGTTGCTAACATCCATTGAGAATCCTCATGTGAAATCTGGCTAGAGGTACTAAGGTTACTGCCACAGACATTGATCCTAGATCCTGAAGGACAAAGTGAGCTGAAATGCTGGTACTGCAAACTATTTTTCTGACCTGCAATCTAATTGTCTGTACTCTTGAGAAAGGAAAAGAAGCTATCACTGACTTTGTGTTGAAAACTGTTCCTATAAATTCTAAATTTTGAGTTTGTTGTAACTGAGACTTGTCATAATTTATGGTTATCCCCAGATGAGAGCAAATCTGAGTACCTAATTTCTTCCCCTTATTAACAGATACCTGGTCGGGATGGTAATGAGCCAGTTGTCTAGATATGGAAACACCCAGAATCCCTGCAGTCTCACGTGAGCTGCTACTACTGCCATGCATTTGGTAAACACCCTGGGGGCTGTGGTGAGACCAAAGGGCAAAGCTCTGAAATGATAGTGACCGGCTCCCAGCTGGAAGTGTAAATAACTTCTGGATTGCCTGTTTATCTTTTTGTGATAGTATGCATCCTGAAGGTCTACGGAGCACATCCAGTCATCCTTGCCAGAAAAGGGAGAATGGACTGAATCATGGCCATCTGAAACTTTGTGTGTCAAACTGACTTGTTCAGGTTGCTGAGATCCAAAATTGGTCTCCAGTCCCCTATTTTCTTTGGCACTAAAAAGAATCTTGAGTAAGTTTTAGATTCTGTCTGGTCTGGCACGACATCTTGGATGACTCTTTTTTCTCGCAGCATTTGTATTTGTACTGCTGCTTCCTTCCTCTCATTGGGTGGAACATCAGGAAATTTTCGTACCGCTGTGGGTGGAAGGCAAAAGTGTATTAAATAACCTCTGGAAATAATGCTCTGCACCTAAGTATCTTTTATTATGTTGAGCCTGGCTCTCTGGTGCAAGGATAGTCGATCCCTGATTGCCTCCAAAGGTGGACAATTGGGCCTCCTTTCAGGACAGCTGGTAGGGTCTGTCAGAGAAGGAATCTCTGGACCCCTAGTTTATCTGGCCTCCTCTGCCATGGGGGTGTTGTCGTCCATTTGAGTTCCCCCCTCTGCCCCAAGGGTAACTTTCTCCATGTGTGTCCTCGAAAGAACCTTGGGACTTGCTAAACCACATTTTCTGACCACCTCATTGATCCTTAGAAATGTTTCGTTGAGGAGTCGAAAAATATACGCCCACTGCAGAGAGGATTTTTCCACTCTACTCACACCCAGATGATGTATCCTTCACTTTTGGGCCAAACAATGAACTGCCATCAAAGGGAGCACTGACAAACGGAGACTTAAAAGGCAAACCTGCAAAGGAAACAAACAATTGGTCTGTCTTTCTGAATTCTTTAGTCCTATGCCATGAGCATCCCGGTATGGCTCCTAATGGATATGCCTGAACCCGCTGACATTCAGTCACCTTTGGCTGCATGGGAAATAAGCCTCATGGATGAATTTGAGGCAGACTGGAGGGTAGCCAAATGAGAAGCCACAGACAATTGGGCCTCAGCAAAAATGGTCCCTGAAGGGAAGTTGAAAGTTCTTTGATCAAATCTCTTTGCAGCCTAAAAAAATGTGCCAAATGGTTCAGTGACCTAAGAGCAAAGGTCACTGAAGCATGCATATGCTTCCCAATTCTGTCCATTGCCCTAGACTTCCTGTTAGGGGGGATGAACAGAGGAACTCTGTTCAGCAAGTTCCTTCATGGTGGCCACCAACATGACCATGGCATCCGCAGGCACCTCGTTATCCCAAAATTCCTTCCCCACAGGTGGAGCTAGAATCCTATCTGGCCTTTTGGGTATTGGTTCAGCTCCATCAGGTTCCTTCCATGCCAGCCGAGAGACCAGATCAGTAAGCTCATTGGTGGGTGGAGTAACCCAGGAAGTAGATGGGCCAGCTCCAAAAGCCTCCAGAAATACTGACTCCTCAGGTGAAGGGTTGCTGGGGGTATAAACACCTCTCTGTTTCAGGGTCTCAAGGATGTTTCCAAATGAGACATCTTTGGAAGGGACTGTGGGGACCCTTCATCCTCATCGAAGTCCATATCCTCAGTGACTGACTCTTGTGGAGAGTCCAAGTGCCTCCTCTTATGCTTTCTCTTCCTTGGGACTTCCTTGGTGAAATGTTCTGGAGAAGTTTCAGAAGAGAGTATGAAACCCTGCTGGGTAGACTGGAGGTCTCAAGCTAGCTGCCCCTGTGGAGTCGCATGATGAAGCTCCAAGTGCAGAGATATCAGGGTGCTGGACTGAAGATCCAAGGGGGTTGTGTCCATAAATCTTGTTGGAGCAGAAAACAGCCTCTTCACAGCCTCGAAGGCACACCACCCAGGGAAATGGAAGACCTCTGCACCAAGAAGGCATAAAGGGAGATGGTACCCTAGAGGAAACTTTATCCACAGATGGATAATAATGGATCTTAGGCAATACAATAGGATCTGACACAGTCAGCTCCAAATATTCTTTGGTCAGCACCCAGGACGTCAGATCCATAAAGATTTCAACTTCTAGGACTTAAGTTTGGGGGACTGAGCCCTTGAAATAGCTTCTCCAAAAGTGGAAGGCAACAAACCTTTTAGTATTAGTTTGTTCTTTCTGTCCACTAAAGCAGGGGGATTAAACTTGTGGGAGAATGAACAGTCTTCTTGCAGGTGCTATGGACCTATACAATAAACACAAAATTGTGGGCGTCCAAAACAGGCAACTTGTGCCCACACTTTTGAACACTCTTCTCAGCCTTCAACAATAAAAAAGGAATAAAGCAGACAGAAAAGCTTTTTATTTTTATTTTTTTTTTGGTAGGTTAGAAAGAAGGAAAAATGGTATTACCAAGAATGGTAAAAAGGAATACACTAAAGTGTAAAAGAAAGGAAGGGATAGATACCAATGATGGTATTTACAGAACTAAAACAAGTACAACGGTAAGGGATTAATAGTAACTAGAAAGATTAAGAAGAAAAAGCAAAATATAGAATTTAACAAACAAATGCTAGCTTATCTGAAAATAGCGATGAAACTCAAGAGCTATGGCTGACCATGTCCTTTCACGAATAGCGGCAAACAAGATTTGAGGTATGTTAGGGGTTGGTGCATTGTGGGTAAGGGAGAAGCTCGAGAGCTTTTTGGTTGCCACTAGCTTTAGTAATAGCTGAGTCAGATCCGAGGCTCAGATCTGAATCCAACAATTGAGGATAGAATGAAAATTGACAACATCAGATCTTTTAATGTGGTTGAATTCCACCCCATACTTAGGTTCTAACCTTAGTGTTCTATGAACAGGAAGATTAACCTCTATACACAAGTTGAGTTGGGACTATAAACATTGGGTATATGTAACAGTAATTGCTATAGGATCATCAAGGGTTGGGAGCTGTTGAACCATCTCATGTCAGAAGCATGTGTGAATAAGTTGGCCTTAAAGGTGTCTAAAGATGGCTGGGTTGAATGGTGACTTGAACTTGGACCATATGGTAAATATTAAAGTATGATAATCTAATCTGACCAAAAAGAGTTGAATAATGATCAAGGAGCAGGTACAGGATATGTTGGCAAGGATAAGATCAAGTATTCTGGTATATTTAGGAGGGAAGGGTACTCTTTGAATGACAGTGTTTGGATTGGTAAGGTAATGAAAGCATTTTGCCGAATTGATTGTTGAATTACAGGTGTGAAAAATTAATGGAAGGATGGTCAAAGTTCCCTAGAATGATGGTGTTTGCTTCAGTGGAATGGGATTCTAATTTATTAGGATATGCTTCATGATACACTGATGTCATGGATGGGGTTCTGCAAATGGCCAGTATATGACATGAAAGTACAGTTGTGTACACTTACCATAAATGTAGATGTTCAAGTGTATTCACTGTTACAGTTCTGACTTGTGGGATTTCCTGCTGTGGAAGCCCTTTCCCAGCCAGACTACCAGAGTAAAAATCTCCCTCCTTCTAAAGCTGGAAGGCTGGTGGACATCCTGTCCTGGTGTCAGTATGCTTGGGTATAAAGGGAGCCAATTGATGCATGACATCAGTTTTTTCTTGCCACCTAGAAGGTAGGCTCCCCCATGATGAACTGTAAGCCAGGTCAAAGGTAGAAAAAGGGGGCCTGCCAGGTAAAAACCCAGGGGGTCCTATGGTTAGTGAAGAAGACAGAAGCAGACTATTAATGTAGGCAAAGGGGGAAGGAAGGAGGGAAAGAAGGCTGCAACAGTCAATACACTTGAACATCCACATTTATGGTAAGTGCACACAACTGTACTATGTTCTTCAAGTTTCACTGTTGCAGTCCTGACTTGCGGAATGATTCCCAAAGCTGAGATGAGGGTGGAAGGAAGATTATGAGGAAGAGAGGATGCACTGCAATATGGCATTTGGCAAATCGTGCTCTAGATGTGGAGAAGGCTGGTAAGTGGTGGTGTTTGGTAAAGGTATACACAAATGACTAGGTAGCAGCTTCCAAAATGTCTTTGGTAGGTATTCCTTACAGGAAGGTAGCAGAGGTAGAAGTGAGTCCTGACAGCTTCTCATGGCTTTTTACCATGTCTGTAAAAAAAGGAAATCCACTGAGAGATCCACTTGGAGATAGTCTGTTTGGAAACTGGTTCCCCTTCAGAGCCAATGGCAAAGGACACAAAGAGTTTGTCTCATTTTCTGAAAGATTAAGTTCTGTCAAGATAGTAGCGAAGCTATCTGTGCACATCCAAGAAGTCAGGGATTCTCTCCTCCTAGTTGTGGGGCTTGGGGAAGAAGGTGGGCAAGTGTATAGCTTGATTCAAGGAAGGATCCATAACCATATTGGGCATAAAAGATGGATCAGACCTGACTGATACTCTGTTTGGGTGAAATATGAGAAATGGTTCCACTGCCATGAGAGCTTGTAGCTCAGAGACCCTCCTAGCTGAGGTGATAGCCAGGAAAAGGACAGTCTTCCAAGTTAAGAATTTTAATTCAGCAGAAGCTGCCAGTTCAAATGGGGATACTGTCAATTTATCGAGAACAAAATTGAGGTCCCATGGAGGTGTGGTTGTCTGCTGGGAGATCTGATGTGAAGCACTCCATTAAGGAACTATTTCGTCAGGGGGTGGGAAAAGATAGGAGGAAGAATAGGGATGTGAGCTGAAATGGCAGAGGTGAAAATTTTAATTGAAAAAAGGATAGGTCTCTGTCAACCAGGGTAGCAAGTAATCTAAAATGGCAGAGATATTATCTGAGTTAGGATTGAGGCCTTGCAGCTGGCACCAAATGGAGCATATTTTCCTCTTGGCTGAATATGATTTCCTCACAGTAGGCCTTCTAGCCTCCTTGAGAATGTTTTGAACTTGTCTAAACTGATTTTCCCATCTGGCTTGGGATTGAAGGTGTTGGAAATGAGCCCCTCAGGCTGTCTCTGAAGCATCTGTGGTGAACATTTGGCCCTGAGGGGTGGATATGAAGGGGAGACTCAGATTATGGGCACATGCCCATGTCAATCATGCAAATTCCTTCTTGAGACAAGGGGTCAGCTGAATTTCTGTCTCCAGGAACTGTGAGTGCTGACACCACAGACTCTTGAGGTACCACTGAAGCTTCTTCATGTGTAGCCTGGCCAGAGGGACCATGACAATACAAGATACCATGCAGTCTAATGCTCTGAGGAA
The DNA here is from genome assembly GCF_019279795.1 of Protopterus annectens. Classification (NCBI taxonomy): domain Eukaryota; kingdom Metazoa; phylum Chordata; order Ceratodontiformes; family Protopteridae; genus Protopterus; species Protopterus annectens. The sequence continues at coordinate 292,373,962 of NC_056725.1, forward strand.
TTCCCTGGCTAAGAGGCATTGTCTCTGCATAAAGTTTTGGAAGTACAGATTCAGGAAGGAGACCTTTTCTGTATGCAGGAAGGCCTTTGGAAGGGAGGAATCCAGAAGAGCCCCCAGGAAAACTATCCTGGTAGATGGGTCTGTGCTGGACTTGTGAAGATTTATGGTGAACCCCAAGGAGGTGAGGAGGTTCTGAGTGAAGGCCAGATCCTTGAGGAGCTTTGACTGACTCGTGGCTTGAATGAGGCAGTCATCTAGACAGGGATAAATTTGGATCCCTCTTGTTCTGCAGAAAGCGATCACAGGAGCTAAACACTTTGTGAAGACCCTGGGAGCAGTGGAAAAGCCAAAGGCCAGTGTACAGAACTGAATGTGACTGGTACCTGCTCTGAAACGAAGAAAACTTCTTCAAGATTCCTCTATAGGAATGTGTAAGTAAGCAACTTTTTGGTCTAAGGTGACCATTAAGGCCTGAGCGGCTAACACAGGGAGAACTTTTTGAAGAGTCAACATTTTGCATTTTGGTATCAGCAAGAACTAATTGAGGGTGGATAGGACTAGAATAGGGTGCCAAGAGCCTTCCTTTCTGGGAGCTAGGAAAAGCCTGGAATACAACCCCTTCCCTATTCGGTGTTCTCGTACTGGGTTGACTGAGCCCTGTGAGTATAGACTGTGAATCTCAAAAAGGGCCTCTGCTCTTTGATTTGGGGGAATATCTGGGTAACCTGAGTATCTTAATGGCTCTTTGAAAGTGAGCCTGTAATCATCTGAGATAACTTTCAGAACCCACTTGTCTGAAGTAATGAGGGACCAATATTCTTTGAACAGAGATAGCCTTCCTCCTATCTTTTCCTGGAGATGGTGGGGGAGAGGGGTGCGGTAGGGGAAAGGAAAATCCATTGCTGCTCTATGTCAGGGTCCTGTGGCCTAGAACTCCCATGGCTGGGGGTTTCTGAGGACCACTACCTGGGCCTTGGTAACTGATACTGCCTTTGAAGCCTTTCCCTCCAGGGATTCCTTTCGCCACCTTTTGATTGAGAGGGAAGGGACCAGTGTTTAGTGGGAAGATTCCTACTAAACCACCTTGACAGTTTGCATAGGTTTTGCTTTATCTTCCATCTTTTTGAGCACAGCCTCAGCTTTTGGCTCAAAAAGGAAGTCCCTATCTGGGGGTGCATCTAAAAGTTTGGATTTGACATGGTCTGGTAGGGTCTGTTTCCTGAGCCAAGCATGCCATCTAATGACAGAACCAGAAACAGCAGCTCGGTTAGAGGCCTCCATAGCATTGGAGCTGCAGTGTAATGAGTGTATAGCCACCTCGAAGCTGGGATGGCAAAGGTCCAACAATTCCTTGGAAGTGTTCTTGCCCTCCAGGGAGGATATGTTTTGCTTCATTTTATCTAAAATACTTTGTTGGTATTTTATTGGATCTATGTCAGATGATCAAGTTTTCAGAACCTTGACATTCATATGGATCAGATTATGTGATCAAGCTTCTGAAAACTCAAACATTAAAAAAAAAAAAAAAAACACCAACGTACTTTAAGTTTATGCAGGGGGCAAGCCCCCCTGCTCCTCCCAGACCCACTGTAAATTATATATACCAGCTCTGAGATCACGTTACAGTGAAGAAAAGGGTAAATATCCTGATCCTGACTGTACTGCACTCTCCATTCAAAAGCTTTGAGTTTTCAAAACCTCAATCATATGATCTCGACCATATGAATTTCGAATTTCTGAAAACTCAATTAACTGATAGGGCCCTCATGGCTAGGGTAGCACAGGTGTAGACTTTTTTTACTAAACCTATCAAAGGCCCTGCTTTCCTTGTCAGCAGGTAGCTGGCTCTTGCTCCCTTAGGACCTAGAGTGACCACCTCTGGATCAACACAGGGGTTTTTGAACAGGTACTTATGTGAGTTCAGCACCCTTTAAAACCTGTCTGTTTTTTGAGGGGCTGAAGGTAGAAAATCTAGATTCAGGGAAGAGTCCATAAAAACATCCTCTACCACCTCCAATACAGGAGGAATAGCCAAATGTTTGTGTTTCGGGGGGTCAAGGAACTCCCTAACCCTCTTTTTAGATTGTGGGTATTTTTGTGCCTCCCACTGGAAATGTTCGCTCATGGCATGGAGTATTTCCCCAAAAATTATGTCTTCAGGAGGTGAAGCTGAAGGCAGATTTTCTTCAGCATCTGAATCTGCAGAAGAAGTAAGGAAGCATCCCTTCGCAAAGACAGACTTCTCCTGGTCAGAATCTTCATCTGAATCAAGAGGTTCAGAGACAACTTCAGTGGTAGATCCCTCTTCCTTTTCACTGTGGTAGAATCCAAAGGGGGTTGCCTAGCTCTGACTAAGGAGATAAGGTCTTCAGCTAACATGACCAGGCCTTGCTGATATCCTTGTGTGTGGGAGCTGGTAAGCCTAGGCATGGGACCTAATGCAGGACCCTTATTAGAGGTAGCTTTGGCCTTAGGCCTCTGTACTTCCGCAATCCTGATGGCACTCTCTTTGTAATGAAGAACCAATGCAGCCTGATACCTCAAAGGAATATCACCGGTAAAAGATCGCTTGTTGGAAGCCAAGGTCTGCTGAGCAACTCTGGACCCGACTGACAAACTGAAAATCAAGGCCTGTGCAGAAGCTGAGGATCCTGACAGCATGTTGGACTCTGTACGGGTCTGGACAGAGGCCTGTGCCACCACCTTGGTCGCAGAAAGGGGCTGTGAAAACTCCTCGCCTTCTTTAGTCATAGCAAGCCTTGGGGGACTGGCAGATGATGAATGCTAGTCATCAAAAGCCCTATCATTGGGTCTTTTTTCCTTGTCCTTACTATGCTTAGGGAGCTCAACCTCAGGACAACTGGTGGGCACCATAGGACGATTCAAGGCAGATGGCAGACTAAGATGCCTAGCTAAGATTTCGGCCCTTCACCAGATAGCCCTGGAATTGAAATAGGTGCAGAAATGGCAACTAGGGATGTCACAATCCGAGCCTAGGCAGGTGACACACAATGTATGAAAGTGTCAGTGTAGGATTTGTTTACCACAGTGTAGACAATTATTAACCTTATCTGACATGGATTAAAGCAAGAAAAAGAGTTCCCTGATGGGGTACTTAGCTTTAGATGACTTCTTTCTTGTGCAGACCAACTGACATACTGAAACACTGCTTTGGGCTCTGACGGCAAGAAAAGACTGATGTCATGATATCGGCTGGCTCCCTTTACACCCAAGGGTACCAAAGTCAGGACAGGATGCCCACCAACCTTAGGAGGAGGGAGCTTTATACTCTGGTAGTTGGCCCGGCCAAGGGCTTCCATAGCAGGAAATCCTACAAGTCAGGGCTGCAACAGTGAAACATGAAGAACATGTATTATTTCCATACTAGACTAGGATAAGAATGTTGTTAAGGAGGTTAGATGTAAAAAAGAAACAAAACTGATAACAGGCAAAAACGGAATATAGTACAACTAAGGCATATCCAGTACCCAATACTAAGGTGTCATTTGAGAGGCAAGATTTTGGTAATGTTAGATGTAATAATGAACAGAGTGGTAAACAGAATGTGAGTGAAGACATCCCTTAAGAGTTTCCACTCCTCTGGTGATCTGAATGGATCAAAAATCAGAATCATGATTGAGATCAATGGATACCCCAGTTGTTGTGGTCCTGGATTATTTTGAGAGTGATATAGTGAAGTAATTGGGACTGAATGTATTTTTCAAGTATCCTGGATAATGGGAAGAGAATGGCAAGCTTATAATTAGTGAGCTCATCTGATGTGTGACTACCTTTACGGGTGGGGATGATGTAGCATTTTTTCCATAGAAGTGGTACTTAGGATTCATTGACAGAGGGTTAATCAATATAGAGACAGGGTAGGCTATGGCCTCTGCTGTAAGTTTTAAATATTCACCTGGTAGGCTGTCAGGTACTAGAGAGGTGGGTTCTAGTTTGAGCAGAAGTTTTTAATGGTAGAAGTGAAGACTGATTGGAGGGTTATGGAGTGTGGCGATTATAGGGGTTGGAATTTGCTGTGGGTATTGTTTTGGTTGTTGTGATTCAGTGAGGGTGAAACTGAAGTAATAAAGTTGGAGTTAAATGCATTGGCGACATTTGTGTTGTTGTTTGAATTGATTGATGGTGAGGATTGTTTTGAGTGACCAGGTATTAGGACCTGATTTATGGAAGACTAGAATAATTTGGGGCTATTGTGAATCATGCAATATTTTTTTTTGTCTCTGCAAAGCCTAGCTCTAGAAATAGAGAAGGAATCAAGCTTTTCCACCTGAGAAGGAGGAACAGGTTCTATCGCTCCCTGGGTGAACATGTGATTAAGGAGAGGTGGAAACTTTAAAAGAGTCTGGTCATCAGGATGAGGAATTACCCCCTGAAAAGGAGAAATTTCCTCCCACTGCCATCTGTAACCTTGATTAATGACCCTTAGAACCCATTTGTCTGAAATTATCTGTTGCCCAAGAGAAAAGAGGAAATTCAGACATTCTAGAAGAAAAGAAAATGGTTGCCCAGGTGGGAGGGGGAACAAAGTCTCTTAAACAGTCACTGTGACTTATTGGACTGTCTTTGGTTTGGGAAGTTTGCAGATTTTTTCTTGGAAACCCCTTGCCATTTTTTCTTAAACACCTGTTTATCTGTATTCTGTTGAAACTGTTAAAATTGTTTCTCGCCAAAACTGGATGAAGGGTTTGAAAATCCCTCGGAAAGCTTAGTAAAGGGAGACTGAAAAATCTTGAGATTCCCTATATCAGCTTACCCTTTTCCTCACAGTTTTTGATCACCTCTGCAACAGAGGGGCCAAAAGCTAAATCTCTATCTAAAGAGATTTACAATCTCATTTTTAACATCATCTGGGAGGTTCTAAGAATGCAGCCAGGAAAAACCTCAAAACTGTATCAGTGGTTACAGCCCTTGAAGTATCAAATGAGTCATGCATACGCTGTATACAATTGAAACTTGAACAATTGAAGAAATTACATTAAAATATTTTCCTCACAAGAAGAAACTGCATATAAAACATTCCTCATACTTTCATAATTAGTCATAACATACTTTAACATATTAGCCTGACTATTCAAAATTCTGAAAATCAAAGTTGCAGAAGCAAACACTTTTTCCCATACATATAACTAATCTTCTAATCATTATCAAATAGTCAGACTTGAATTACCTGTTTAGCAACAGAAAGTTTAACTAAAGCTATAGCTGCTAGGTAGGATTGGGAAGAGTATATAAAAACTTAAAAGACTGACAAACTTTATACATCCTATATGGCTTTGGGCAGCTGTCTGTCAGGAAAATTGCAGGCAGTAACATGCACACATCCTCTAAAGGAGACAGAACTGATTTTGTAAATTCCTTCTTTAACACCTCATAATATTTTCTGAGGGAGTGAGAAACTTCAATGCTCTCCCACAAGAAACACTGCCACATTCTACAAACAGTCTCAGAGAAAGAGAAACCCACACAGGAAGAGTCAGAAACTGAGTTCTAATCTGAGTCTGAATTAGAAGTCTGTATTTGTACTTGGGTTGGGAGGGTGGCCTAATGGTTAAGGTGTTTGCCTTACAAACATAAGGTATAGTGTTTGAATCTCACAGGGGATAATTGGCTAGGCTTAAAATGGCTTGCAAGGGCAGTAAGCCTAGTACTAATCTATGAATCATCCTCCTGTCCAGATTCAGAAACTTGAATCTCTTCAGGAAAGGAGGAATCCCTCTTTATTTTACCAGAAATGACTTTACATAAAAAAGAATCAATAGCCTTAATTAAACCTTGAGCCAGACCCATTTAATTGCTTCTGTTAAAGAAAATTTAAGGAGAGATACATGCTTAGTGTTTTGTTTCTTTTTGACTAGAAAACTGGTACCAGCAGCAGCTGCCCCAGTGATTGGCACAACATTCTGACAAAACTGGGGAAGTCTTCCCTGTTTCCTCTAACAGGACTTACAATAGTGGCTCTCCCTTGCCTACTGAGGGGGGTCCCAAAAGCCACAGAGGAAGTGGCTAACCCTAGTCCATAGTCACTGCATGTGCTGCACTACAGGGATCCAGGGAAAAAGATGATTGGTCTAAGGAACAAGAAATGGTTACAGCAGAGTCACCCACCTGTGGCTGAAGCCGTGGCAAAGGGTGTTTGTTTAACTTTTTCTTTTTGTGGCTAGAATGACTGACTATGGCACCGGTAGTCTGTTCCATGGTCAAGCCAAAAATGGTGTCTCTTTTCCAGGGAAGACAAGCAGCAAATGCCAGTAAAACTACTAGTCCACAAAAGTAATTCTTTTGATAGAAAAAACAATATTTAGCACTTTAAGACACTATGCCAGCTCAGAAAAATAAACATAGTTTTTACACAGAAAATATGTTTTCAGTTTGTTTACACTACCTTTAAATTGACAGAAAAAAACAAGAGCTCCTTTTAAAAGAACATTACAGTCTTGAGACAGTCTATCAAATAACAAGATTTAAGAAACTGTAAGTTTTCTTCCCCAAAGGGAACTTATCTGACCAGCAAAGAAAAGAACAAGCTAACCGTCAATCCTCAAAAGCCTCAGAAAAGTGTACTCTCCTGAGGCAGTAAAGCTCTGAAGGCTTGGTGTGCAAACTTGTCTTTTAGTCAGCTCAGATCAAGGTGCTTTACAGTTTGGGTGTGTGGAAGATCTCCTGAAGCTTTAAAAACTGAACGGCTATTATATTCTTGTCAGATAATACCCATATAGCTAAGGCTACTGCAGCAGTGATTAATATGAAGAATGTATAACTTTATCAAATAGTGCAAATGTTGCTGGGGTTGGCAAACACATTTTTTGTACAAAACTAAAGCGGAGTGTATGTACACTTACCAAAGTCCAGAGAAACAACTGCATCACCTGGAGTGGGTGCTAGTTGCTCCAGGTCATCAGGCTCTTCCTTCAGTTTACGGTAGAGCAGGTCACCTTGCTCAGATGCAAGTACACTCCTGCTGAAGATGCTGTTCATTGTCATCAGGTGCGGTTTGAACACTGACTCTGTCTGGTCCACTGAGAACACAGTGTTATTCTCCTCAATTGTACTAAAAAGAAAACACAGATAAAATCTAAAATAAGTATTTTATAAAATAATAAAGACAAAAACATCCACTACTTACAACACGGTTCAGTTTACTTCTATAAAAGTGTCTCAGAAAAGCAAGCTTTTATATAGCACCTATGAGACCTGCAATCCTTTTTGGTATAAGAGAAGGCCTCTCAGACAGTAATATCCACAATGGTCTATCCTTTTGATGCTGCTGCTGCTGTGGATCTGATCTTTGTGGTGATGACAGCTTTTGGACAATGCTGTTCCCTGAATGGTGACGTCTGAATTTTGATTTGGTAATACTGACATCGTTAACTTATTGACCTTTCATATAAAAAGGCAAGAAGTAACCCTTTTTTCTGGCAATTTGCTTCAGTGTTTGTAGAGTGTTTTCACAAAGAGATAGCAAGGGATGAACAGCAAACAGACTCACTTTGTGCAAGATGAACATAGCTACCAGACCTACAGTTATTCTTTGAAATCACACATCATGGCTCACTCTGTTGGAAAATTATGCCTCTCGCTGCACTGCATAAAGTAGACACCCTCCATTGTAAGTAGCATCCGCCAAATGTCAGATCAAGCACTGCCAAATGGGAAAATTGTATTACCTCTGTTGAACACACATTTCTTTTTATGCAGTACACAAAAATATATTTATATGGATCTACACAACATGCATGTAGACTTATTCTGAGTTCAGTTGTATACGGCACAGAAACCACTATAATTGTCCTGGCTTTCTACTACCCTACAACACCCAAAACCACTTCACTTAAATGGAAACTATTCATGCAGTCTATTGTCCAAATATCACATCAATGTTCCAATAGTCTTTATTTAAAAACAGTTCAGTTTATTTCAGTTTAAGCAGTTTCTTTCTAGTGCCTGCTTGTCTTGTGTTTAAAAATAATGCAGGGAGTAATGCATCCCAGTTTGCATTCATGTAATCCTCCAAGTGGTCCAATAATACCAGATTACCTGATATTTACCACAGCAGGAGTTAATCAATGGCACCACACTCAGCACCATACTTTGCCACTTCTTTGCCCAAGAACTTCTCTAGCACTGTGTGGATGGTCACTTACCTTAGCACATAATTGATGCAGATGATACACTGAGGCTGAGAGTTGCGTGAGTTATAGATGACAGTTCCATGTGTTTCTATCCAAACATACCCACCATGCTTTGCAAGCATCCTGTACTGGCCACTAATGACTTGACCTTTGGTGCATACTAATAAACAAGAAAAAAAAGTGATAAGGTCATACTCACAGAAACTTTAATGTATTCCATATAACATAACACATTATGACAAACTTCAGAAACTTCTGAAGGATGAGTTAATCACCTTCCCATGCACATGTGCATGTTACACAACAATGTAAAATATTAACTAGGGTGTAATCTTGCCGTTTCATGATTCTATCAATAACAAAATACTACTTTTTAATATTTCTGTTTATATACTAGCCACCAACGTTCATAAGAATTAGTATACACCAGATGATACAATATTACATATGAACATTTGGAAATCTTTACAAGTTAAATACACAAAAGGCTATAATTCATACCACACCTTTTGGCCACCTAACCTGGACTGAAACACTAAAGGTGGAGGCGTGAGCATATTCATTAAGGATATCCACACCTCCAGGCTAGTTGCTCAGCATAATGCATCTGAGATTATCCAAGTGCAACTAACTCTGGGTAAGACCGCAATCCAAATTCTAGCTTGCCACATATCCCCCACCATGCCCCAAGATTCACACTCCTCATTTCTTGATACACTGGAAAATATTAGGGTACAACCCAACACCCTCATATTGGGTGATTTCAACTACCCCACCATTAACTGGGAAAACTACTTATGCACCAACTCTTTTGCTCAACGTTTTCTGGAATTCATAAATTCCAATGCCTTGGATCAACTTATCCACACCCCCACCAGGGGCAGCAATATCCTAGACCTGGTCATTACCAACATGGGCGACCGGTGTTCCACATCAGAGGTCAATTCCTCGTTGGTCAGATCCGACCACAAGCTAATCTCCCTAGACATCCACATCCCACCCCCCCATTAGGAAAAACACTGTAAAACATTTCTCCAAAGCCAACTTCATGCTTCTTAAGACAGAAGTGGCAAACTTCACGACACCCATGCAGATGGACAATAGAGGTACAACTGCTGAATCCTACAGAAATGCACTTTATAAGCACTTACATGAGTGCATTGATTGTTCTATCCTTAACAGAACCAAGATGCTATCCTCGAAAAAAAGGAAGCCATTCTGGTGGTCCCCTGCCATAAACAAACTTTACAACAGAAGAAAAAAACTGTTGCAAAAAAGAGTAAAATCCCATGATTGGAGGAACTCCCTGGTCAGCCTCAGTAAGAAGCTGAGATCCCTCATAAAATCCTCCAAAGCTAGTTATGAAAACAAAATCGCCACTGATTCTAAAGACAACCACAAAGCATTCTATAGCTATGTCAAGAATCTCAATGGCAACCCTCAGATGTGCTCTGAGTTACAGCACAATGGCACTAAATATACAGAACCAACTGACATTGTCAACATCCTGGCAGATAGGTTCAGTGCTAACTTTACCGCTCTCTCACCCCCTAAAGGGCCCATCTCTATACCGGAAGAATGCAAAGTACCTGTAAACACGGCTGCACAGGTAAAAACCACACTCTCCAAAGCCAAGAACACAGCATCCATGGGACCTGACAAAATTCCAGGCTGCATTCTACATGAACTACAGAATGAACTGGCACCCCACCTAAGCACTATGTTCAATCATAGCTTCACCTCAGGCTTTGTGCCCACTGAATGGCACACAGCGACAGTTATCCCACTACACAAAGGGGCAGCCACCACAGACCCCGGGAACTACCGCCCCATTAGCCTAACCAGCCTGGTCTGCAAGGCCATGGAACGTATCATCATGGAACTTATAAACAAAGACATTGGTAATCTCCAAACTCTGGACCCCACCCAGTTCGGGTTTGTAAAAGGCAGATCATGTCTCCTAAACCTGGAAGACTTCTTTGAAGCAGTCACCAAAGCCATAGACGAGGGTAAGGTGGTACACACAGCCTATCTAGATCTCACCAAGGCTTTTGACACCATCCCCCACTCTGAAATTATAGATAAACTCACTAAACTAGGTATAAATCCCTATGTCACAAGATGGGTTGCCAACTAGCTCACTGATAGCATCCAAACCGTGAAAGTAGCAGACTCCAAATCCGACTTCAGACCAGTGACAAGTGGAGTACCACAGTGTTCAGTCCTGGGTCCTCTCCTGTTTGGTATCTACTTTTCTGAAGTACAGGCTAACACAGAAGGTTTTTGGCTAATGAAGATCACAGATGACTGCAAACCATGAGCCATAATCGAAACTCCTAACGATGTGGACATCCTACTAAAGGGCCTCACTGAGACAGATGCCTGGTGTCAAACACATGGCCTCAAGCTCAATGCCAAAAAGTGTATTGTCATCCCCTTTGGTAAAAACTCTGTACCCATGAGCTACCACATAGGTGGTAGTCTACTTAACACCGAAAGTGTGATAAGAGACCTTGGGTGGACAGTAGTCTCTCCTTTGATAGTCATATCACCACAGTAGTCAGGAAATCCTTGTACGTGGCACAGCTCATCACAAAAGGTTTCTCATCCAGGAAAAAAGAGGTCATTGTTCCCCTCTACTCATCACTCATTAGACCCATTATAGAGTACAACGCCCCTTTTGGTATGTACCTCACAAGACATCTACAACTGGAAAGGCCACAGAAATACCTCACAAAGAGGATCACCAGCTTCAAACAGATGCCCTATGCAGTCTGTCTCAAAAAACTCCAGCTTTACTCTACCACATATCACCTACTCAGAGGCGATCTCTGCCTAACATACAAAGCTATGTCAAACCCAGAGCTGTTGGACATGCTCCACTTAAAGAAATCCCAATCCCTCCGAGCTACACCCTCTAGGGACCTAAACCTTGTCACCACAATAAACAGAACATGCTGGAGGGATAGATTCGTGTCCCAGAGACTTCCCATACTCTGGAACAAACTACCTATCTATATCAAACAAAGCTCCTCATTAGCACTCTTCAAGAAAAATCTTGATGACTGGATGGGAAATAGGAAATTCACCCTGGGGATCACCTCTGTGACTCTGCTTGACAGGGGCACAGGAAAATAATTTTCTTGGGAGGTGAAAGCCAGGGAACCTTTTTGGCTAGGCTTATACAGGCCCTAGGGCCAATAGCCTAGTACCTACCTATGAACCTATAAGATAACTGATTCCTGAAGCCTGTTGGTGACCCCGGGATATATTCAACTATTTTACATCAGTCTGAGGATGCTAACAGCACACCTCAGTCTGACTACTAGGATGGTAAGCAACTATTAAAAACTGCTGAGACAAGTCAGTAGGAAAATATACTATTGTGTCTAAACATGACTTACGTCTTTTTGAAAAATAATAGCATATTTGACTGATTGATAACATTATGATATAGCAGCAAATTTGCCTATTACTCACCACAGATGTGCACAATGTAAACAGGTTCACATGTGATATTTGGAAAGTTCATCAATGTTACAAATGAATGCAGCTGTTTCCTTTATCCATGACAGGTAGGTTACTTTCTGTTAACTTTACATGTAAACTAACAGTATCCTTCTATGGCTATATTATTACTGTTCTGAGATTCAGAATATATTATGAAGGGGTTAAATTGTGAAAACCCCATATTCTAGCACCTTTCTTTACTTATGTATTTACTTATGTGTGAAATATCCATATATTGTTTGTCTGGTAACTAACGAAGTACACCTCTGTTACACCCATTTTCATGGACCCCTGAGGTGAAATGTTCCACAATAAGTAAAACATAATACAAGATCAAACTTAAACTATATTTCTGTTTATCTCTGTCTCTGTCTATTTCCATCTATCTATCTATCTATCTATCTATCTATCTAGGAATAAAGAGAGAGAGAGAGAGAAACGTACAATACATGGTGGCATATCAAGTTAAACATTACCATATAGCTCTTTTATAAGTGGGTATCCAGAAGATCTGCTGATATGGTTATGCAAGAAGACGGAGTTGACTGTTGCTCAGTAACCCTATCATGTAATCCAGCATTATAATTACGTAAGTTAATGAGGCAGATTAACTAGACAGAAAAATAGAAAGAAAGATAAATAGCTAGTGAGACTGGCAGATGAACAATTCTGTTCTCATGTGGACCTGTGTTATTTTTCCCTAAACAAGTAGATCAGAAAATAGAACTGCACACATAATACATAAGATAGCTAGACAGATGGGTTGACAGGTAGACAGAGTGTTCCATCAGTAACGTTTGTAATGTGGGCTGACCCCCTTAACCCCCAGTTGCTACTACTTTTTTTTTGAGATGGAAAGTCGGGGCTAATGGGGGAATCTCTAGAAACTGTCAAAATGTTACAGCAAGACCTGTCAAATGATGCTATTGCAACAATGTCCTAAGAAAAAAATACACTGGCAAGGTCCAGTGTTCTCCATTATCACTGACGTCTTTAATATGTTCTGTTAAGTGTGTGTGTGTGTGTGTGTGTGTGTGTGTGTGTGTGTGTGTGTGTGTGTGTGTGTGTGTGTGTGTGTGTGTGTGTGTGAGTGTTTATGTATGTGTGTGTGTGTATATATATATATATATATATATATATATATATATATATATATATATATATCTATATAGTTTCACTTCATAATCTCAAAATGCTGAAATCTCGCATTTCAGCAATTCGAGACCATAAAACTGAAACTTCACAAACCCAAAACCATCAACCCGAACACACAGCATACACCACACCACACACAAACCACAACACCTACAACACAAAACAAATACACACAAAAAAAACAAAACACCAAACACGCAAATACCTACACTACACAAAAGCAGGGGGGCAAGCCCCCTTGCACCCCGCACGTGGGGGGCTGCTCCCCCCACACCTCCCTACTTATATATACTAACTCCAAGATTGCACAAACAGTAACAGACAGAACACTCACACCCAGACATTCCACAGTCCCTCTTACACACACACACACACACACACACACACACACACACACACACACACACACACACACACACACACACACACACACCACACATACACAAACACCAGCACATCCAACAATAACCTAACTACCCTAACCCACACATACAACTTAAAAACAATCTAACACACACTTAAACTCCCACCCAAAACCCTTAAAAAACAGTCACTTACCTTATGCTCCACGCAAATCCATACACCACATCAAACTGCATCCACCATAAACACCGCACGTCACGTAATGTAAAGCCCTAACAGCAAATTCGAGATATTCGTATTCGCAATTATGCACTTTCCACATTTTGAAATTCAGCTTTATAGTCTCAAAATGCTGAAATTCGAGATTTCAGCATTTCGAGATTATAAAGTGAAACTATATATATATATATATATATATATATATATATACATACACAGATATATATATATATATATATATATATATATATATATATATATATATATGTGTATGTGTATGCATGTATGCATGTATGTGTGTGTGTGTGTGTGTGTGTGTGTGTGTGTGTGTGTGTGTGTGTGTGTGCAGATAGATGCAGCTGTATTGTGCAAAAGCAAACGTTCATAAGAGCGAAAGATCTTACAGACTTGTTTTGCAGCCTTTCTGCTCCTTCCTGTGCAAGATCACACAACAGCAGAGTCTGAGAGTTTTCCCTTACCCCACTGTTGAGCAGTCTATGAGTTGGTACATATAATTAGCCTGGGTGGGACTTGCCAAAAAAATATTGTTTTTTTAATCTTTTTTTTGGATGTTTCAATCTTTTTAGATGGAGTCTAAAAAGACCACTTTTTTGTATTTGTGGCAATCGTATATTTGTATGTATATATATATCAGTCTCTCTCTCTCTCACTCCATATATATTTATATGTATATAGGTAGACATATACAGATATATATATATATATATATATATATATATATATATGGGTCTATCTTAGTACATCGACATTTCACAATACCGAAAACGGATTCACCGACACCATAATATCGAAAGTCACGTTACCGACGCCAGAAGATCGACAAGGCAGAAGACCGACGGAGGAAGACACCGACGCTGAGAAGCTGCGATGGGGAAAGGATATGTAAGTCTGCGGTAGTGACGGACGATAGGGTGCGAGTAAGGTAAGTGTGCGATGCTGGTGTTTAGTAGGGGTAGGGGTGGGATAAGTGAGTTAGGGTTAGGGCGGTTTAGGTGAGTGTGCGAGTAAGGTAAGTGTGCGATGTTGGTGTTTTGTAGGGGTAGGGGTGGGATAAGTGAGTTAGGGTTAGGGCGTGGGTTAGGTGAGTGTGCGATAGTGACGGACCTTAGGGTAAGGGTTTGGGTCAGGGTTGTGGATAGTTGTGTATGTATGGGTTAGTGTTTGTTTGTAAGGATTTTAGTGTGCTTGTGTTGTGTGTGTGAGTGTTGGATAGGGGATGTGTTTTGTTTGTTGGTATGTTGTGTCGGGTGTATGCGATGTCGTGTTTGTGAACTGTCGATCTTCTGGCGTCGGTTAAATGACTTTCGATGTTTTGGTGTCGGTTAATTCGTTTTCGGTATTGTGAAATGTCGATGTACTAAGATAGATCCATATATATATATATATATATATATATACAGAGACAGATGTAAATTAATAGCTATAGATTTTATTTATATCGCTAGATATACATACACACAGACGTACGCACGCACGCATACACACACAGAAAGGGGGGTGTCTGTGTATATACATATGAATATATATTTAAAACATCAACAAGCCAGTTATCATAGGAAAGCACTGTAGTAAAAGGTATCCAACAAATGCAGCAACAAGTGCAACCACCATGGCTATCATAAAATTAAAACTTTAATACAATAAAACACTCATACACTCATCAGATCAAACCTTCTGTACAAACAGTTCTCTATTTAAAAATGTCATCAATGAATCAAAATCACTGCAGTAGTCTACGCACCCTTAGGGCTGGTTTGAGAGGTAGATTGCTGTTCAGCCCAGGTAGCTTATCAGCCTGCAAGTTACCTATCCAGTTCATCTCAGCTGTCTCAGTAACATTCACTAAATCTCCTCTCCTTGCACTCTCATTAATGACCTGTAGGACCAAGAGGCGAAAGCTCTGACTGTTATTCTCCAATATATGTTTCATCATAGGGTTCTTACAGTCATTTAACCTAATGTCACTTATATGTTTTGAAATGCATTCCTTAAACTGGTGATTAGTTTTGCCAACATAAAAGGAACTGCATAAAACACAGCAAGCAGTGTAAATAACATTTCTGGTCCTGCAGTTTGCATAAGATCTTAACTTGTATATTTTGCCATTCACTAGATGTACAAAAGCATCTGAAGTTAAAATGTATTTACAACTGATGCACTTGCAGCAAAGAAAAGTTCCTTTTTGTTGGGAACTGGCTTAGATCTGATCAAAGAGCTGTTTTCATAAACTCTGCTTTAGATTCTTACGATTCCTAAATGAGAAACACGGTGTGTCACAAACAATTCTTGTAATATTGTCGTCACTAGTGAGAATACACCAGTTACGTTTAATGATATCACATATCTGTTGTGTGTCAGTAGTATGCTTCAAAACTATCCTATTCATATGTGACCAGTTATGACGTAAAGTCCCATGCTTCAAAGAGTGTCCACTTGAAAGATATTGTGCTCCTCTAGATGTTCTTAGTGATGAAACTTCTTCAGAGAGCTTTACAACTTCATTACGGTCACATCCTCTTTCAAAAAACATGTTCTTAATCATGGCATCATCCGTGTGCAGCCTTGATGCTTGTAGAAGTTGCCCCTTAACTATGTTAGAATAAATACACTCTGGATTCTCAATAATGATGACAATTTTAGAAGAATTGCTGGCAACGGTGTTTCTCATTTAGAAATTGTAAGAATCTAAAGCAGATTCTATGTAACAGCTCTTTGATGAGATCTAAGCTGATTTCCAACAAAAAAAGGAACTTTTCCTTGCCTCATGTGCACCAGTTGTAAATACATTTTATCTTCAGATGCTTTTGTACATCTAGTGAATGGCAAAATACACAAGTTAAGATCTTATGCAGACTGCAGGACCAAAAATGTTATTTACGTTGCTTGCTGTGTTTTATGCAGTTCCTTTTATGTTGGCAAGACTAACCGCCAGTTTAAGGAACACATTTCAAAACATATAAGTGACATTAGATTAAATGACTGTAAGAACCCTTTGATAAAACATATATTGGAGAATAACAGTCACAGCTTTCGCTTCTTGGCCCTACAAGTCATTAATGAGAGCGCAAGGGGAGGAGATTTAGTGATTGTTATTGAGACAGCTGAGATGAACTATATAGGTAACTTACAGGCTGAAAAGCTACCTGGGCTGAACAGCAATCTACCTCTCAAACCAGCCCTAAAGGGGTGTAGACTACTGTGGTGATTTTGATTCGCTGATGAAGTTATTAAATAGAGATCTGTTTGTATGGAATGTTTAATCTGATGAAGGATACTAAATTATCTGAAAGACCTAATCTTTAGGAATGTTTTATTGTATTAAAGTTTTAATTTTATGACAGTCGTGCACGGGTTGCTGCATTTGTTGGATACTTTATATATATATATATATATATATATATATATATATATATATATATATATATATATATATATATATATACACACACACACACACACACATATATATATATATATATATATATATATATATATATGTACATATATATATATATATATATATATATATATATATATATATATATATATACATATATATATATATATATATATATAGAGAGAGAGAGAGGGCGCGCACGCGCGCAAGGGAGAGATAAGGTTACCTATCTAATTGACAAAATCTCATTTGTTGACTCCTTGAGGTGGTACGTCTGTTAAAAAGTGAATGCTGGAAATATTAGTGCTCAGAACATCTACATTTTGTAGATCGTGTGAGGTTTGCTGGAATGTTATTTTTTAACTAATCTTGAAACTTTTGGATACAATGAAAGGTTTAGCATATGGGATGGAATGTGTGTACTTATGTTTAAGAGTTAGGGGACATAATTAATGTTACATACATGTGATTATGAAAGGTATGTATGTTTAATTGTCTTGTGTAGTGGTATTGTTAGGGAAAGGGCTTTCATATGGTAATGCGTAGGGCTGGGGTTGGGTGCTGAAGCATGGGTCAGGTTAGGGTTAGCACACATGGCTAAGGTGGGATAGGGCAGCTACCTCGTTGTCAACATTTTCCCAGCTACTTTTTAACAGATTACCAAAATCCTGCATATAGATTTAGAGGAAATAATAATAAGAAAAGCTGAGAATAGTTATCAAAGCATCTGATAAAAAACAGATGTCACTTGTAACATCTATTGCAGCTTATTCACTAACCTGAGGTTGTTTATGGTTAACAGTATTTTGAAATATTTTTAAATCAATCCCTTTTAAAAGTTTTATGTATCATTCAAGAGCATATGCTTTCACTAGATGCCATTATAAGGAGAAGTTTGAAATATTTCTGCTATGCTGATAATGTTCAGATTTGCTTCTCATCCCCTCAGGAACAGATGATGTCATTTCTTAACAATAAGGACTATTTGGAGACCATCCTTAACTGGACAGATGTCGGACAGTTCAAACTCATCCCTAAGCTTTATGATCCTGAATGTGATTTTGAGGTCCTCTACAGCAGCATACCTCACCTGCACTGTCATGCACAGTCAAAACAGGCTATCAATTATGTCTGGAGAGTGACATCTGGGGATAGTCTTAAAAAAATATGCTGTTACTCAAGGATCAAGTGGCAATAAATAAGTGTAATATGGTATACAAAGCATACAGATCTACAAATATCTGGTGGTAAGTAAATGAGCTGCATAACCTGCTAGTTTTCTGACTCACAAAGCCAGATTATAAGTAACTTATAGGTTCATAGGTTCATAGGTTTATACTAGGCTATCTGCCCTAAGGCATTTATAAGCCTAGCCCAAAGTTATGTGGCTTACGCCACCCCTTATGTTAGAAATAATGTGCCCATTAGTTTGTTGTGCCTCTGTCCAGCAGTGACACAGAGATGATTCCCGGGGTAAACCTACGATCTCCCATCCACCGGTCAAAATTTCTCTTGAACAGAGCCAGCGAGGTGCTCTGCCTCACATGGACCGGGATTTTATTCCACAGCATGGGGAGTCTCTGGGTGATAAATCTATCCCTCCAGCACGTCCTATTTATATCCGTGCTAAGGTTTAAGTCACTTGCTCTAGTGGTTCTGGTGGATTTGGATTTTTGAGGTGGAGCATGTCCATTAATTCCGGGTTGGTCATGGCCTTGTATGTCAGGCACAGGTCACCTCTGAGCAGACGGTATGCAACTGAATAGAGTTGGAGTTTCTTCAGTCTGGCAGTATATGACAGGTTTTGGAGTCCCTTTATCCTTTTGGTGAGGAACTTTTGGGGTCTCTCCAATTGCTGCAGGTGTCGGGTGAGATACATCCCGAATGGGGCATTGTACTCGATCATTGGTCTGATAAGTGAAGAGTACAGGGGAACAATGACCTCACTTGATCTGGATGTGAATCCCTTCATGATCAGATGGGCAATGTAGAAGGTCTTTTGAACCACTTTAGCAACATGAGTGTCAAACGAGAGGCCACTGTCAACCTGGGTACCCAGGTCCCTGATAACCTCTTCTGTGCTTAGTGGGTTGCCACCTATATGGTAGCTTGGGGTTACCTTGTTTTTCTCGAAGGGTATCCTATCTGCGGTTGTGATTCTATGAATAAATTGAGGTTTTCCAGGCTTAACTGCAAGTCATATGTGCGCTCACAAAGGTACTTTGTTACGTGCATTTGTTTAAGGATCAAGACTGAGGTATAAAGGCGAGCTCACTTTTGCCTACGATATCATTCTCTTGGAGTAAGTATATTAAAGAAGCAGGCAGTGTGAAGGGCAAATGCTTTAATGATAAAACTAATTTTCACTGTCAGTTTGATATGTAGAGATCTCACATATGAATGACTATCACTAATGTATCGAACATTAGTCACAGAGCTGAAACTGAGGCATACAGGCTGTAGCACTATTCACAGTACTTGACAGTCTTCATTTTTCAACTGCACTAGGAAAAACAACACATAGTGCAACTGTGTTGCTTCAAACTACCATGTGTCATGTCATCTGGTCTTTTTAATGTGTCCCAGCCGTCATCATTAATTCAAATTCTAGCTGTGGAAGTAATTACTCTGAAATGGAAGTTGACCAGTACTCTCACAATTAATTCCTTGCACTTCCTGCTAAAGGCATTAAGAAAAGAGGGTTTCACAGTTCAACTAACACTAACACCTTAACCAACTAGCAAACAACTTTTTTGTTGATATTACAGTTACCTTATTTGATTTCAATGTTTCTTAATTTAAGTAATCATCTAATTATCTGTGAGACCCTAATGATTTTCAAATGCCATCCCCATTAAGAAAACATCAGCTCATGTGAAAAATATATGTCATGTATATTTAAACTGTTTATTACACTGTTGCTATGTTATGCAACAAAATAAGGTGCATGTGTAAGAAATACAAGCACTTCTGTTCTGAATGAAACACTACAGTGCTTTATAGAAAACTGTGTGCTCCGATGCATATCATATGATAATAATGTAACAGATGTCAGTTGTACGTACACCTCTTCGATTTTCTTCCATGCCGAGTTACATATCCTCACTATATATGCAAAATAAATACTTCAGTAAAACTAATCCTGCATGTTATTACCCAGTTAAAGGAAGGAAACAGCTATTAGTCTGACATGTATTTATCCACTTTGAGTCAAACATCATATAAAGTGTATCCTTGGCAGAGACAGTTACACTGATTTGTTTATGGTAACACCAATGTATAAACTAAATCTTGCCTTCTGGGTGAAACTTGTTCGTTGACAGTTTATCACAATTCTAAAGGGAAGGCTGTATTTCTGGCCAGTGAAAAGCATTTAAAATGCTGCTTTATGTATTTTCAAACTCAAAAGATTATTTTTATTAAAGCAACTATTTATTTACAAACCAAATCAAAAGAATCAAACCATGGAACATTTTAATGATGGTGCTCTGCAGTGTCCATTAATTATAATTATGTTCGACTCCAAATCAGGTAGTCGTCAATAATTGTCATACTAATGGTGTCTGTACAGTGACACAAAGCCATTTAACTGCCTTAATCTTGTTTAGTTTAAAACACATAATGTTATCATACAATTGGAGATTAGCAGGCAGTTGCTCTTAATGATACAAGCCATAGATTACTGATTTCAAGATGCAATGTGTTTCTTTTTTCTACTGCTTAGTTCAAGCATGTCCTTTAATTTAAAAGACAAGGGTCAGCTCATTTCTTTTTGTGTTTATTCACTTTGTTTGTTAAATGGTTAGGGACACTGGGATACATATGCATATACAATATACATTTTCAGAAATGACCCAGCAGAATTCACCAATTTCAAAAAGACAAACTAGTAACAACAGTAAAGGAAACAGTATCAACATCAGTTGCAGAACAGAAAGCAATATCATGCAAGAATAAAAATAATATATTAACTGTTTCATTCTACAAAACCGCAAAGGAAAAAAAAACAGCAGTACGAATAAATACAACAGCAAGACAGTTCAACAGTATAGCTCAGTGGCCAGCTTGGTAGATTTGGGCATCCAAACAGTGTAGCAATTGTCTCTTGTCATCTGACAACCAGTTAATCATTAAAGGAAAATAACATGGTATGTGAGAGATGTAAATACACAACTTCCTTGGAGGCAAAAACCGTGCATACAAACAAGGTTCATAGGAGGTTACTAAGCTAATGGCCCTGGGGCCCTTACAAGGCTAGCCAAGTACAACCACTGTTCCCAAGAATATCAAGGTATTAAACAAAACTTAGTCAATGCCTACTACCCTGACACAAAGGTTGCACACCCTTTACTAAAACCAGGACCATCTGTCCTTCAGCCGTACACTTATACTTGTTGCCACAGGATTAGATATATTGATACCTATTTGTTAATCAGGTAGGCCCACTGGTCATGCAATCCCTTTTTTTGTGCTGACCCAGAAGCAATGTCTGGTTAAGTGATTTGCTCAAGATCACACAGTAGGACATTGAGGGCTGAGCAAATCCAGCCCTGTACCACAGGAGTTACGACTCAGAGTCTTAACTCTGTGTGTCAACTGCCAGTGGAGAGGAATAACCACACTACATCCTGCACAAGCACTGCTCACCATATACACAGATTGTCTTATGCTAAAGCACTTAAAAGAAATCTTTCCAAATCTCAAAGACCTCTAAAGCCACCTAATGGCAACACTGCTCCTCACCAATCACTAAACACACATAAAAGCAACATCGAACATCTCACAAAAGCCTATACCTGAAGGTTCCCCAAGAGAAAATTCCAAAAGGTAAGCATATACTTTACATAATACTGTTGTCACTGGGAGCTCCATTGTGCAACACACAGATGTCCCACTCACCAGGTTAGACAAGAAGAGAATAATGGTTAGTTGCCTATCTGGAGCCAGGACCTGGAATGTCAGGCATGCACTCAAGTCTCTGCACCCCAGGTACAAATATGATTCTATAGTTCAAGAGGGTGTAAATGACCTGACGTACCTCACTGGACTATATGAAGAGAGACATAATGGTGCTCCTGGAATGTGTGCTACAGATACACACAAGTCTTGCATTGAGCAGCATTCTACCTTCACCAAGGATGATACCACAGAATAAACACAAAATGATATTTTAATAATTAGCTTAGTTTTTGCTGTCACTTCAAGGATATCTAATATCTGTTAGCATTGGACAACACAGTCAACAGACCACATTGCTTTGCCAAAGTTGGGATGCGCCTGTACCCCCTAGGCTTTTTGATATTGGCTAAAATGTTCAACCTCCTTAGAGCCTGTTTAGGCAATGTCAAAAAGACAAAGTACCAACATAGAGAAAAAGTATCCAAACAGCCTTAAGGTGTTACTGCTCAGTGCTAGGAATCTAAACAAAAAACTCCACACCCTTCAATTTCTTATCACCCTGAAGATTTATGTTGTGACTGAGACTCAGTTTAAAGCCATGGAAAGTAGTCCGGCAGTGCAAGGCTACCATGCCTTCCACACATTTAGACCAGCAACAGCAGTGACTGGCGCCAAAGGTGCAGGTGAGCCAATCTACATTAGCAACAAACATGCCACCAGATTATTTAAACAGGAAGATACCATGAAGCTCATCCATGTGCAAGTCATCATAGATAACGACTGTCACCATATCATGGCTAGCTACAGGGTCACCATCTATACCCCTAGGGTCTCGTGACACTTATAAACCTACTACAAGTGCTCATCATCCAACCAAACACCCTATTCATGGGTGACTTTAACTACCCCTCTATAGACTGGGAAACTTACACTGCCTCAAACTCACAGTCACAACACTTCCTGGACTTCATTAACTCAAACACTTGGGAACTGGTAATGCACGCTCCAACAAGAGGAACAAGCCTACTAGATGCAGTACACACCAACATGGAAGAGCACTCCATCCCCCCATGTCACATCCTCACAAGTGAGGTCAGATTACAAAGCTGTCTCCTTTGAAGTAAAAATCAATCCAAAAAAGCCAGCTAAACCAGTAACAGGAAGTATTCTGAGGCACACTACATTGTATTAAGTGACAGTTTGTCAAAATTCAACACCCCCTAACCCCGATATCACAGCTACCCATGTAGAATTATTCACAGAGTCCCTGTGCAAACATATGAATAGCTGCATAGAGGTGCCATACCTAACAGAAGTAATCCCAAACAAACACTAAAAACAAACCCCACTGGTACAATCCTCACCTAAACAGTGTATGCAGTAAAAGATGAAAATGTATGGACAAAATCAGGAACAGCAGCTCCATTAAAGACAAGTGCTCTCTTATACAACTAAACAAGAAACTACGAGGTCTAATGAAGACAACTATGAGGTCAGGATAGCCTTGCAGGCTAAGGACAATCACAAGGCCTTCTTCAGCTATGTCTGGAACTCTAAAGGTAACACACAGCAGTGTTCTGAACTGGTGGTGAATGGTACCCCTTCATCTATCAGGGTGACTTTGCAAATTTACTCTGATAAATTCAGCTCAATATTCACACCCCCACTCCTACCCAGCTCCTCCAGGTAGAATTCCTTCCAACATTCTACCTCAAATTATTAGCAGGGATCAGATGCTGGCAGCATTTTCTAAAGCCATGAACAATGCCTCCATGGACTCAACAACATCCCTGGTTGCTCCCTGAACAGTCAAAAACATGTCCTATCAGGTCCACTTGAGGCACTTTTCAACTACAGCCTTGAAACAGGCTACATTCCAAGTGAATGGAGGATGACAGCAGTCATTCCCCTGTGCAATGGTGGACCATCAACTGATCCATGCAACTATAATGCCCTTTGGGAAACTGTCAACCCAAGTTAATTACTCCATCGATAAAACACCCTAAGAGTTGAGGGATCTGGAAACATATGTAGGCAGTAATCTGACCTTTGATCAATATGTAGCTAAGACAGTAAGAAAATCATTCTAGACTGCCCAACTTATAGGTGAGGGTATGGCATCCAGATCCAAGAAAGTTATAATACCACTCTACCTGGCCCTAAACAGACCTATCATTGAATACAATGTCTCCTTTGGCATATATCTAACCAGATGCTTGCAACAGTTGCAACACCCATAAACATTTCTCACCAGGAGTATTCAGGGGATCAGTGAATAGCAAGAATCACTTAATTCCTGAAACGAGTTTAGCAACATCTGGAAATAATGGGAATTGCTAAGAGTTCAAACTTACTACAAAGGTAAATGATGTTTGGTTAAATTCTTACACACTTTGGTAAGATAAATTGTGTTTTCCAAATTACCTGTATTAAAAAAATGATACTTAGTCGATGCTTTAGTGCTTAGTAAAGCATATTTTGTTGATTATTAGAGAGAGACAGTGTGTGTGTGTGTGTGTGTGTGTGTGTGTGTGTGTGTGTGTGTGTGTGTGTGTGCACGCGTGCACGTGCGTATGTGTGTTTAAGTGGAGACTCCACTCAGCTGGTGCTTACTGCTGGGTAAATCATGTCTATTTCACTAACTGGTTGGTGCTTAGTGCAAGGTAAATTATGTTTGGTTAATTTTTAACTAAAAAAAAAAATAAAAATAAAAAAAAGCTGGTTGCTACAATAAACCTGATCTTGGTATTATGGACATTACCAGCCAGTTGCAGGTAACAAATGAATAAATGGATATTACATAAAAATGTTTAACTAAATATTGTGTGGGTACACCAAGTTTTAGGGAACTTTTCTGGAAATTCTTAATTCAGGGCCATATGGCAGTAGTAGCCCTCCATAACAACCCCCACTAACAAAAACGAGAGCACATGCCTTGCAACTGATGATCCTGTGGATTTGGTTTATTTATTTATGTATTTATTTGCATGCTAACTATCACATTTCTAAAACTTAATATAGAAAACGGCATCAGGATGTTGGCAACCCTGTGGCTAGGTAGTAGAATACTGCACCCATTTTAACTTTACTGGTGTTAGCTTCTTTTGAAGAAGGGGGAAGGTAATGGAGCAGTGCACAATTTGTCAGAGAAGGCTAAAATTTTCAAATGAGGGTGAAGCTTTTAACTCAGATTCTTTTTATTATTTTTTTTATTGCTGCAAAGCTTCTAGGAGAAACAGATAATAGATTTAAGGCATAATCCTGTTTAAGGTAAATGGGAGTATTCCTAAAAAGGCAAAATATTTAATTTTAACTGGTAAGTTCAAGCTTTGACCTTGGCTCATGACTGTAAAGGTTTTCTAAAAGCAGGAAACTAGCATTACCACCTATCCGTTTTTTTCTGAACTATCCAGAAATCAAACTGTCTGGAAGTCTGGAAAACACTGTATAAACTCCAGTATTCTGTTTCAAAAAAGAAAGAGACTATAGGAGTTTGTTAAATCGGCATATTTACTATGCTTTTTTTATGAAAAGCATAGTAAATCTGCAGAAAAAAGGCATCACAATCGGAAAAAGACTATGTTCACCTTTGTGTGATGCAAATAAGACTTCACAAACTGCGCAGAAAGTGGATGGGGCATTGGCAAGGTTATGGGATGTATGCGGGGTGTGGCCTATGTCCTGTTTTAGCCACAATGAAAAGTGGCAACCATAAGTAAAACTAGTTTGTTAGCTTGTGCTTCTCATCCCTTCCTCAGAGTCATTAGGTTTTATGGGGGGTGGGGTTGAGTGGAGACAAAACAGATAGCATTATGCAAGTTATGAAAAGGTTGTACAGCTTTCTCATATTCCTGAAGGGAATGTTTTAGAGCTTTATTTTATCTTGGCAATGTTTGGGCATTGTAAATGCCTTGAGTTGTCATTTACCTTGTATCGATTCTTAACCAAATATCATGTCTAATTTGTTATAATTTAAACTGCAGATGTTTTAGTTTCATTTTTAAAGATTGTAAAATTATTGTTATTAAATTGTTTTGTAATAATGTGGAGCTTTTCTCCCCGGGCCTCTGCTGAAAATGGGCTTCTACCCAGTCGGACTTTTCCAGTAATCAAATGTCAATAAATAAATACATAAATAGAAATAAATATGAATAACCTGTCATACACTGATTGCCTAAGGATCTGCTTCTGTATTAAGTCTCCTACAGGCTGCTGAGAGGTGATCTTTGTCTGGCTTACAGGGCTTCCTCAGATCCATCTCTGATAGATCCATTGTATACATGCAAAAAAATAGCACCAGAAATACTACATCCAGGGATCTGAAATTCATTTGTGACATAAACAAAATGTACTGGAGAGACAGATAAGTGACCCAAAGGATCTCCACACTATGAAATAGGCCATCCATCCAAGTAAAACAATGTTCATCCCTGACCCCATTCAAATGAAACCTTGACATCTGGATGGGAAATTGTAAATTTACAGCAAGTATAAGTGTAGGGCTGAAGTACAGATGGTCCTGATTTTAGTAAAGGGTGTGCAACCTTTGTTTCAGGGTAGTTGGCATTGACTAAGTTTTGCTTAATACCTTGATATTCTTGTGAACAGTGGTTGTACTTGGCCCCCATGTCTGTTAAGGACAAAGGCAGTCAATAAGAAAAGCATTATCCTAACTAAATCCCCCCCCAAATCCTTAGTTATCTCCCTACTAACATATAGATGCCCATGATACTTAGGACCCACATGGTTTAGGGTGCCCAGTTAGGCTTGTAAGTGCCCTAGTGGTTGTTAGCTTAGTAACAATCTATGAGCCTATGAACTTATAAATAACAATATTACTGCATCTACTAATGGTTCCTATCTACTTTTCCATAACACAATGTCAGCAAATATCATGTGTCCTTTTGGTATAAAATCAGACTACACATCTATTATAACAAAGTTTTAGAACAAATTTTATATTATTTAGTTATATATTGTATTTTGTTTACTGGGAAAGCCCGGGAAGAAAAGCGCCACATAAATAAATACTTATTTACAATAAACAACAATAAAAATTAAACGTTTTAAATATTATTTTACAGGTAGTATTGAGACAAACAGTAAAGGCATGTAACATATACTTTAGAAGTGACATTAATTTACATAAGTCAAAGACATGTTAACATGTAACAGCTGGCGATAAAACAGCAATGATAGAGCACATAGATTCAGTATATGTATATTGACATTAATGATGTATTCACTAGAGCAGGAGCAGAAACTAGATTGGGAGGAAGTTTATAAGCAAAAATAGTCAGGACAAGCATAAGCAGAAAAATATCTGATAGTACAGTGGTTGAGAACAGTATATAAGTAACATGATAAGGTGGGTAAGGAGGGGGTATTAGGAGATGAGAAGGTGGGTAAGGAGGGGGTGTTAGGAGATGATATGGTGGGTACACAGTGGGTATTAGTAGGACAGGATTATGGATAAATGTTAGCTGGAGGAGCAGTAGTGGGGATGAAAGAGAAAGAAACAGAGATAAGAAAGGTTAAAGAGTTAGGAGATTGATAAAGGGACTGGCAATGTAAAAAATAGAAAGAAAGATGGGTTTAGTCAGGATGGGAGCATGAGTATAGCCATAAAGAAGTTAGGTGTTATTTTAGGTTATGTTTGAAATGTGTGGAAATGTTCTTTTGTTTTAGGGTGGGTGGGATGGAGTTCCAGTGTTTAGCAACATAGTTTGGGTAAAGTGAGTTGTCTGCACTGTTATGAGACTTAGTCCTGGTCAGGAGACATTTGTTGTGTGAGTGGAGATTCCTAAGAGAGAAGTAGTGTTTGAGGAAGTTTTGCAGTGATGGGTAGATGTCGGGTTTGTCTATTATTTTGTAGGCACTAGGCAGTAGGTAAGGTAATTAGGTAGTTTGAGCTAGTGCAGGTGCTTCAGTGTTATTTATTTAACATTTGTTTACCGGGAAAGTCCAACTTGGAACAAAGTGAATTTTCAGTGGAGGCTCAGGGAGAAACACTCCAGACGCATGTCTTTGTAACGTGGGAGGAAACCACACACCCAGAGGAACCCCACAAGAACGCAGGGAGGACATGCAGACTCCACACAGAAGGCACTCCAGCTGAGAATCAAACCGAGGAACCTCTTGCTGGTAGGCAACAACACAACCGCTGCACCACTGCTAGGCAGTGGTGTGAATGGTTTAGTAAGGTGGATACAAATTTAGCTATTTTACTGTAGCAAACCTCTAGTTTAGTTTTTAAGGCGGAGTGAAGGTTAGTCAGAATGGATGCTGCACAGATAAGTGAAGGAAAACGATAAGATGCTGCTAAAGAATTCCTAGAGTAGTCAATGAGAAATGATTTGTTTCTGTATAGGAAGACCAACCTTTGGTGAGTTTTCTTGATGGTATGAGTGATGAATTAATCACATTTTAAGTTCTCATCAATTATGCAGCAACAAGCTTTGTGTTGGAAACTGTTTCAATTGAGGTATTATTTGCTGAAGTCATATTGAAGGATTATATCATCCTGTACAATCTATATCATCAAATACAAGGCATTAACATCCAACACACTATTTTCTTTTTATTAATGCATGTTTTTTTTTTCAAAATTATGGCCTGGTAAAGACTAACAGGTGAAAACTCATAGATTTGGTAAAGTTTATTTATTAATTTATTAACATGACCACTGTGAGAGTCAGTGTACAGATACCTCAAGATACAGGTGTCTCTGTGTCTGGTGGGAGATTCCAATATGACTCAATGAGTTACAACTTGGCAAGGGAAAAAGTCATTGTAAAAACACTAGCCACTCTGTTTAGCATTTTTGTGCACTTTTAATAAGAGAATTTATTCAGCAAGGAACCAGCTCGTTGAGGTCAATTGGTTGGGAATTCAACATAATAAAAAATTTAAACGTAAGTGTTTTAGCCCTCCTGCACCCCAATACCCCATAATTTACATATGCTAATCCAGGATCACACAACATGACAAAAAAAGAAAATGTGTGAGAACAAGTGAATCACTACAGGTACTCACTTATAGACTGACTATGTAAACCAGTGACTGGGAATTGAACAAATAGAACCTCACCCAGTTTGTACATTGAGGTGTAGGGAAACCCTGGTGGAACAGGGAAGCACAGAGCTCCAAAAAGCAAAAGCTAGTTAACATTCTCCTGGAAGACTAGTTTATAGGGAGAGTACACCAGTACTTTATTCATGTTAAGATGTGATTCACATAACGTTTATCCATAAAAAAAACATCACTTCTGTGCTCTGAAAAGGTATAATGTCTCTTTTTCTTCTCAATGAATTTTAAAAACATTTGCATCCTTTTCCTCTGTTCTCCTGTGACCTCTTATTAATCATTCTCCTCTCCCCTTCACAAGTTGCAAATCAGGACAGTGGGAAGAGAAGTACATCTTATATCTGTCATCTTGCCGGAGCACACGATTTCTGTAAATTCGACGTTACAGTGGTGAAAGTACATAAATATGATGTCACTGAAACCACACTGTCAAAAAGTAAAACAGTTCAACTGTTTCAATGGGAAACCCAGCATTACTGAAAACAGGACGACAACACTACCCTCAACAAAACTCAATTCTGTCTTCTCTGACTTTCAAATTCTGAATGACTACTATCCACCACTTTCCCAGAGATCAGTAGTCCACTCAGCTTCGTAATGACTGTTCTAATACTGAAGGATTGTTTGTAGTAGAGTGACCACATCCTAGCCTTTGGCGATTGGAGTTTTATGAAAGTAGTACTGGTAACCTGAATCACTGACTCTGCATAATTATATTTTGAAAACAGCCATGTCCAGATCAGAAACAAGCTGACGCCATTCTTTTTTTGCCAACAAAAATCTTTATTAAATTTTCACATATGACATAGGCAATCTTACATTTATATAAATGAAAAATAAACATGACACCATTTTAGTTGCAAACAGTATACATCAGAGACACCACTGAAACAACTGTAGTTCCAGACATTATACATCACTTATAATCTATCCATTCATTGTCAGTTAAGCATTATATGGCTCATTCAAATCCTGTTTCTTAAACCTCGTTCCTGCTCTGTATATATTGATCCCACAATTCCCATTTTTTCCTATGTAGTTTGCTCCCTCCGATTTCTAAAGATCCCAATTCCAGTTGTTTTATCTCTGTTACTATATTCACTAATGCTACTAAAGTTGGTCTGGACTTTGATTTCCATTTTCTAGTAATTGCTTTTTTGGCAGCCATCATAATTAGGCTTAGCAAGGCTTTACTATATCTAGGCAATTCCGATTCTGTAGCATAACTCAAAGAAATCATCACCCTAGTCAATCCAATCTGCTCACCCAGTATCTCTGACAGAGCAGTCTGCAGGGAATCCTTAAAATCTGCCAGCTCATTACACTCCCAAAAAATATGTCCCCAGCCACCTCTTTCTTGACCATCACACCCCCAACATTTGCTACCCACCTGGGGAAAAATTCTTTGGAGTCTACTTGGGGTATAAAAATACCTATGTAAACACTTCCAGGCAAAGATATTAAATCTTATAGACTTTGTATCATATTTGGGAGATATACATATATCCTCCCATTTATACATAGATCCTCCCATTGTCCCTTTGTGAATTGCTTATCCAATCTCTCTTCCCAATCCTTTCTAACCTCCTGTGATTGATTCTTATCATTATCATACAATATTTTATATGCTTTACTAATTATTCATTTTTTAACAGCAGCTTCTGTTCTAGATTCTATTAAAAACTCTACCAGTGCTGATCTTTCATTCAAGAGCCCCCTATTTCTTTATCTTTGCCTATACTCTGATATCATTCCTTGCGAGGGAAGGCAGTCTCTAACCTGCATTCCAAATAAATTCTTGGCCTCTTCCCATTCTATTACCTTTCCCTTTCTAGTTATTTTCTCCCAATACCTTCATTCCTTTGCCAGTTTTCTCCAATAAATTCCAGGCCCTCTTGCCTATTATCTGTATCTGTAACCACAGTCATCCCTATCAGCAAAATCTCTTTTCTCCATTCTCGTGCTGGTTTGGTTCTTAGAATACTCCCTGCTATTTTATGAATATAATACTCTGTATGACTTGTGTTGTTCTCCTTAAGTGTCTGCATCATTAATCCCAATCTCTCCTTATTTTGTGACCTTCCTCCCTGTATCAGCATCATTCCTTTCCACTTTGAATTATAGTTTTCTGCTTGTGCTATGTATAACAGTCTTAAATGCATTGCTTTAAAATACCCCCTCAAATTGGGTAATCCTAGTCCTCCTTGTTTTATTGGAAGAATCAGCTTATCCACTTGACCCTTGCTGTCTTCCCTTCCCAGATAAATCCTTCAACTCTTTTAATTGCTATCCGCAGCTTCTCCTCTGGTTGATAAAAATATGCCTGACCTTTGTAGAAGATTAAAGGGACTAAAACATTTTAATTGCTTGTATCTTAGTATCCATATCCATATAACAAAGCTTCCAGTTTCTCAATTTTTGTATTATCTTCTGCTTAGTCTGTTTCCACATATCCTTAGCTGCCACAACAGAGTCATTTCTAATCCATACTCCTAAATGCTTCATTTTATGTCTCTATAAATATGGATATTATTGGACCACTTTGTGTGTGGGTACATAATTTAGAGTGACTGCCTTTGTTTTAGCTTCATTAATTTTGTATCCTGAGAAGATATGAAACTGTCTTAAAATATTCCACAACACTGTAATGTCTCTTTCTGGTTTTGTCATTTATAAAATAATATCATATGCAAATAGAGCCAGCTTTTCCTGATTACCACACAATTATATCCTTGAGTTTCTGAGTTCCTTATTTTCTTTTCCAATGGTTCTAAACTATAATGCAAACAACAAAGGGAAACCAAACAACCCTGCCTGGTTCCTCTACTCAAACATAAGTTATCAGAGAGGACCCCACCAGCTTTAATTTTCACCTCTGATCCCTCGTGTATACTCCTAATAATCCTTATAATTGCATCAAAGAAAGCAAATGCTTCCATTGCCCTGGTCATGAAGTCCCAGTCTACTCTGTCAAATGCTTTCTCTGCATCAAGAGCCACCAATAACAGTGGTATTTTCTTATATTCTGCTTCCCACTGGATCATCAGTGTTCTATTAATACTGTCAGATGTTTGCCTCCCCTCCACAAACCCATGCTGATCCATATCTATCAATTCTGGTATCACTTCTGCCATTCTTTTAGCCATTATGGACACAAACTTTATAATCATGGTTTCGTATTGAAATGGGCCTGTATGAAGCTGGATCCAATGATCTTTACTCTCGTTAGGTATTACTGTTACCACCCCCTTCTTCCTGGAAGCTGGTACTTCTCCTCCTCCTAAAGTACTGTTAAACAAAACCTTACAGATCTTTATCAGCCTTTTCCCACCTAACTTCCAAACTTCTACAGGAATACCATCTATTCCTGGGGACTTTCCTGTAGATTGGTTATAGATAGCCATTTTTATCTCATCCCTCCCTATCCTAACTGTTAGTAATTGAGCCTCATCTACCTCTAATGGCATATTTAATTCTTCCATAAACATTTCTTTGCACCTTTTCTTGATTTCCATATTTCTCTGCTTTATACAAACTTTCATAACATTTCTGAAATATTTCTAAAACTTCTACAGAGTCTCTAGTTATCTTCCTTGTTATAGGCTCCCTGAGCTTGGTAACAGCCCTTTCCACTTTATGTTGCCTGAGTTGTTGTGCTAAAAGTTTTTGCCCTCTAGAATTATTATAAAAAAATTTGCTTAACAGCAGTCTTTCTAAACTCATGCATATTATCGAGGTAATCCCTTATTTTCTGTTTAGCATTCTGCATTTGCTCCTTTTCCTTGTTCTGAAAGATTCCCCCTATTTTGCAATACTTTAACATTTGTCAATCCCTCTAAATAATTCTTGTTACTGCTTAACCATATCTCCCTTTCTTTTATTTCTACCCTAGTTGTAAACTCAACTTTAATTTTATCCCACTCCCTAGCTATGTTTCCAGAAAAAAATTCTATCTTCTTTAGTAGCTCGTGAATTAATTCAAAAATCCATTCCTTGAATTCCTCTCTTTTCAACCTATAGGTGGGAAAGCTCCGGTGTCTCTTTTAATTTCATTACCTTGTGTTTTTATTTTACTTATAATTGGTGCATGATCTGAAATTGTTATTGGGTGCATTTCAAAACCTTCATTAAATGCACATATTCCTGTGAGATATAAAATCTATGTAGCCTAGCCCACTTCTTGTATTTCTGAAAGTAATATGTAAGTTCACTCCAAACTCCTAGTACTAAATTACACTCTTCCATGCCAAACATCTTCATAAATCTCTTCAAAAATGTACCCTCCTTTGTTATATTTTCCATTCTAGGCCCCCCAGACACATTTTCGCTGTTGCCAAACAAATTCCAGTCTCCACCTATAAGTAATATTCCTTGCTCTTTATGTGTTGCGTGATTCGGATTTGGTGTTTTTGTGTTTCGAGGGTATAAAGTAGACCCCCAACTTTTATGTTAAATTCACATACTGTTTGGCAGGTTGATTTTTTGTATACAGTTGTTTCTTGTCACATCCATTTGCATCTATGCCACATCTTACATAACTTTTTATTTTTTTTAAAGCCCTCAAACAGAACACCCCCCCCCACAAAAAAACTCCTAAAACCTATTAACTTAATAATAACATACAAAACTATATACATCTTCAAATATTGAAGTTTTTGCTTCTTAATAAGAACATAAGTTCTAAGCTGATAGCTACACAGACAGGCTAAAGTTAACCAAAAAGAAAGGTTAGTCATGCTAAGACGCATGGTACAGCCTGTGCTAGTAGTAAGTGCTATTTGATTGTGTATGTCTTTACAGCTCTCCCGATTGTAAAACACTTTCTCCAAGCCATTTCTCTGTATCAAATTGTCTTCTAGAGACATGCAAAAAAGCTTTACAATATTCAATATTTTTTTTCATTTATATGCTTTGCAATAAACTTGTTACTGGATAACACCAAGGGTAACACCAAGGGTTTTAACCCAGTCATTTCTCTATACAAGCAAGAGAAAAAGCATACTGATTTTTCTTTTGTCATACTCTCTTAACCAGATCTTCCTGCTCACCCCATCTCCTCCCCTCCTCCTCTTTTGCCATTGCAATGCCTACATTTGTTAAAACTGAACAAAGAAAAAGAGAGAAGGGTGAAAAAGAAAAAAAAAAACATCTGTTTATATTAGTATCCCCGTTGCATTAAAAAAGCTGAGAAAACTTAAGTCTAATTGGTTTTGAATTACCTTTAAAGTTGTCTCACCTGGGAAAACACAATTGTTCTCAGAGAATATGTCCTAGCCAATTTCTCTGTTCTTTTTTTTTCTTTTCTCTCAGCCAATCCCCTTCCACCAGACTATCTCCAGTTTCTCTTTATCAGATGTCCCCATAGATACAAGAAGACCCGCTGCAGAAACGCTACTGAGTATACCTACATGCAATTGCTAGAAAAAAGCCTCATATTATTCAATAGTCTTTTTCATTTACTTGCTTTTTCTCTTAAAACAAATGTCCTTAATCAGTCATTTCCCCATGCAAGAATGAAAAAAGTACATTAATTTGAACTTTGTCATGTCTTTTTAACAAGGCTCCCTCCACTTTTTTTGATCATTGCATTACCTATGTTTCTCAATACTATACAAGAAAAAGAGCAGAGAGGAGAAAAAGAACACCATCTGTTTACAATCTCCATTACACTTAAAATAGCATGCAAAGAAAAACATGCACCTCAAAAATAGTACTATTTAGAAAAAGAAAGTGTTTTCTTTATGTACAGTTGGTATTCTCCCCTCTCTACCCCCCCAAAGCATTTTTCCGAATATTAATGACATGATATATGGCATATACTGGAGTCCCCCACACATCAAACAAATTTTGACAAAGAACAATATTTCCAGATTTTCTTGTTCTGTCATATTTCACAAATATAATTATTGCATTATAATTCCACATTGTTACTGATTTTATTACTGTTCTTCTCCAACTAAATCCTGTCTTTGCTTCATTTCCAACATAAGCACAATTGTTCTAGATAACTCTCATGCTCCCTTCTTTTTCTCCAACATTTTCCGTTGAAATACTGGAAAAGGTTTCACAGGTATAGTCTCTCTGTGGTTTTTATTACCAGTAGAACAAGACATAGAATCTCCTTCTGTTTCACAGCGCACTTTTTGTTGGATAGACTTTTGTATTTCCTCCTTAGCATGCACTTCGTCAAAAAATGATTTTGTCCCTCAAGGGAAGAATACCTTGAAGACAGCTAGATACAGTAGTTTGAATTTCACATCTGCATCTCAACATTTTATGAATAGTGGAATGAATTTACTTCTCTTTTGCGTGGTGTACAATTTCTCCACAAAGACTCTGCTGTCTCCCACTTTTAGTATTTTGTTCTTCTTCCACAGTTTTGTTAGAATCAACTCCTTCTGCTGGTAGGAGTGCATCCTTACTATTATAGGTCTCAGTTGTTTTCTTATGGCCAGGTTTGGAGATGCACACAATGTGCCTGTTCAACTAACAGTTCTTGCCGTGCAATACCAGTCCAGTTGCTTATTTGTACTTTCATAAAATTAATGCTGTATGTTCCTTCCAGCTTCTCAGGTATAGCTGAAAATCACAGGTTTGCCCTACATGCTCTGTCCTCTAATCCTATTATTTTTTTAAACATCTCTTCCTGAGCAGTCTCATATTCAGCCAGCCTTTTCTTCATTTCCGCCTATGATATTTGCCGCTTTATCGTCTCATCTGAATATCTGTCTAAAGCTTCTTCCATTTGTTCCAGCCTTTTGTTGTTTGTGTTGATATATTCTACCAGTGTTTTGTTTATTTTAACCAGGTCTGTATGCAGTTGTCTTATATCTTCCTGTAAGTTACTGGAAGTTATGTTGGAAAGTTGGATTGCTTTTTGCTGCACAGGAGCAGAACTCTCCATAGTCAGTGTTTCTTCCTCACTTTTTGTAGCTGATTTTTTTCCAGGTCTTCTGTGTTTCTTTATTCCTGGCATCCAGGCAGTGTACTTACTAGCCAGTTACTGAACTTTACCCATAAACACAAGTCCATTGGCCTTCTCTGCTGAGTTTCTGTTTTCACACTGGGAGAGGCAGAAACAAGCTGTTACTCAGTGTGCAGCCATCTTGGAGGTCTTTCCTATACCTCATTGAGTGGACATTGGATGAGGTTCTACCTGGTTGAGTTCAATTCGCTGATACTGAACCTCCTGATTGCTGTGTTCTATAGGTAATTACTGCTGGTAGGGCTTCAACATGTTCACAGATGGCAATTAATTTGTTTTCACAGATTTTCTTATTCTTCATGTAGGTATGATCATAGGTTCATAGCAGAATACTAGACTAACTGCCCTGAAGGGCCGTTTTAAGTCTAGCTAATTACCCATGGTCAAAAACCAAACTATGAACCTTGTCTCTGTGAGGTGAAGACCATAACCACTACACCAAACCCACCCATCCAATCATGCAGTCAGCGGATGATTATAAGTTCAAGGGATGTGGGGGTGGAGGTTTGCTCACAGCACAAGGAGTGCAGAGAGGCTAAAATATTTGCTCTTTGGTTTGAATTCCTGATCTGTTGTGCTTGGTGAGTTGCCTCCATGCAAACTTGTTAAACTGATGAGTCAAACTGAAAGGAACTGACATCTCCAATTAAAAGTACACATGCATGCCAGTTCTATAATGGTAATGGGTAACAACTAGGTACCCCAAACACTGCCTCTACAGTGAAATATCTGTAAGCAACACTGCTTCTACAGTGAAATACCTGTAAGTAACATTGCCTCCACAGTGAAATACCTGTAAATAACACTGCTTCCGCAGTGAAATACCTGTAAGTAACACTACCTCTGCAGTGAAATACTTGTAAGTAAACTGCTTCTACAGTGAAATACCTGTAAGTAAACTGCTTCTGCAGTGAAGTACCTGTAAGTAATATTACCTCTACAGTGAAACACCTGTAAGTAACACTGCCTCCACAGTGAAATACCTGTAAGTAACACTACCTCTGCAGTGAAATACCTGTAAGCAACAGTGCCTCCACAGTGAAATGCCTGTAAGTAACACTGCCCCCACAGTGGAATACTTGCAAGTAACACTGCCTCTGCAGTGAAATACCTGTAAGTAACACTACCTCCACAGTGAAATGCCTGTAAGTAACACTGCCTCCACAGTGGAATACTTGTAAGTAACACTGCCTCCACAGTGAAATACCTCTAACACTGTATCTGCAGTGAAATACCTCTAACACTGCCTCTACAGTGAAATATCTGTAAGTAACACTGTCTCTGCAGTGAAATACCTGTAAGTAACACTGCCTCCACAGTGAAATACCTGTACAGTGAAATACCTGTAAGTAACACTGCCTCTGGAGTGAAATAGCTGTAAGTAACACTGCCACCATAGTGAAATACCTGTAAGTAATAGCTGTAAGTAACATTGCCTCTACAGTGAAATACCTCTAAGCAACACTGCCTCTGCAGTGAAATACCTGTAAGTAACACTGCCTCTGCAGTAAAATACCTGTAATTAACACTGCCTCTGCAGTGAAATACCTGTGAGAAACACTGCCTCCACAGTGAAATACCTGTAAGTAACACTGCCTTTGCAGTGAAATACCTGTAAGTAAAATCACTTCCTAGTAAAAGTGAATCTGTCAAAGAAATAAAGAAAAACAATTATATTATATAGCCTAGATCTAAACTTTTACCTTTATTTATATAATATAAACACTGCTATTATGTACTTATGTCTGCAGTTTAATTAATTAACTATTGTGTAAATATGCTTGCAATTCAAATCTTTAACTTTCTTGAGCATTAATTACTATTTATGCTGTTGTTGTTATAGTCAGATTCAGCAACAAATTATACATTTATACTACTGTGATGATGTCTGTAATATCACTGACCCATTTTGTGTCTGAAAATGATACTTACTTCGTTAGCAGACAAATAAATAATTACATCCTGCACACCCCTTCACATAATATTACCAACTTCAAGGTTGCTGCACCTCAAGACAAAGGGACATACTCCTCACAAATGCTCTTGGTAAGGGGCACAGCTTCTTAACTGGTACAAAACCTACTGTGAAAAGTAGTCTATGACCTACATAAAGATCAGTAAAAGTTTTGCTCTCTGCTGAAAACGAGCTTGAAAGTCAGCACTATATAAAATGATGTGTTCTCATTTTTACATGCCCTTCTCTCTTGTCCTTCTGTTGGCTAACAGCTATGGTGCAGTGTATGCTACACTGAGATTGAGTTTATGTAACTGACCACTATGAATTGTGTTTTCAATAGTTCTTGAGGCATGGAGTGGCAGTACCCAGCAAACTGGTAGGCAGCAGTGTTGTGTCAGAACTCTGACCTACTCCTACCTGGATGGGAGAGTCAGGTTATGGCACCAACTGCCATCCGAATACCATAGCTCCTCTATCACCTGAGAAAGCTGGTCGAATATGGGTATCTGGAGCTGCATTTAGGTCTTCCTCCCTGTCTGTGACACATGCCACATATTTCCTTAAATGAACTAATGCCTTCTGGCCAAAGGGAGTTGAATCTTCTCTGAGGCACAACAGCCCTGGAGTTTATTACAGTTAGATGAAAGGGAATCTCAACCAAATACTGGGGGAGTGAGAAACCTGCCCCCCCCCACTTAAAGTATTTTAACTTTCTGAAACAATTTTCCACCAGTGTCACTTCAACCTGTATTTTTCTGAGAAAACAGTATTTGATGAAATCCATTTCAGGAAACTGCACTACATCCACACTTCAATTACATTTTGTGCATTTCCTAGGGAAGATATGTTCAAATGGGCATGAACACTTTGACGGCAAATGTTTAAATACTTTATGATATGTTTATGTTAACATTATAAAATCATAAACTACTGCTATACAGATGCGCATTAACTGCTCTCTTATGTAATTAAAAGTGTTTGTTCATCACTCTCGATAGCATTACAATTCACAATGCAAACTCCACATGAAAGCTGAACCGAAATGACATTTTATTTACTTTTTAGTCACTCATTAATAATTGGCTAGATGGAACAAATGAAGCCTAATTTTACTTATGGGCACATAAAATTTTACATGACAACATTAAGTAATGAACATGTTAATTGATTCTGCTTCTCGGACAAGTTAAATTCAATAATCTGTATACAGTAAGTAGAGAAACAAGAGACAAGCTGCAATCAGAAAAAGATGCAGATGTGACAAATATTCAAGTTAGGGAACTTTTGGGTATGTATTTGTAAACCTCAATCCAGTAAAAATATCCCCAGCGGGTTCGCTTATACAGTGTTAGATACAGCAGATTAGAGAATGGTTGTTTTCATACACAGCTGCATTAAGCAAAGTTTTATAATGACACATGCATATATCTGGAAATTATTCAAAAGAAGTCAAGCTCATTAAGTGGACTTGGCCACAAC
Organism: Protopterus annectens; assembly: GCF_019279795.1. Classification (NCBI taxonomy): domain Eukaryota; kingdom Metazoa; phylum Chordata; order Ceratodontiformes; family Protopteridae; genus Protopterus; species Protopterus annectens. The sequence goes on from NC_056725.1 coordinate 292,413,183, forward strand.
GTGGAGTGAGTGCTGGTTTATACTGCACTACCATTACCTCTGACTACATTTTGTAACTAAATTACTAATTTGTTACCCATGTAAGCGAACTGGTCATTAAGGACCCTTCTTAGCCATGAGTTGGCTGACTAGGGATATGGTAAAGGACAGTAGTCGGCCAACCATAATGATTTTGAGAGGAGAAAAGGAGTCAGAGTACCCAGAGAAAAGCCATGCAAACAGAGGGAGGGTATTCAACCTCCACACAGACAGTGACCAGAGATCAAGACAGACCTTGGAACCATACTGAACCACCATAATTCCCATATGCTTGTGGCATGTGTGTGTGTGTGTGTATGTGTGTGTGTGTGTGTGTGTGTGTGTGTGTGTGTGTGTGTGTGTGTGTGTGTGTGTGTGTGTGTGTGTGTGTGTGTGTGTGTACACAGACTCATATTTACATGTACACACAGACATATAAACAAAAATAAAATACATTCATAATGCGGAAGAGTCAAAATGCCAAACATCATTACTCAGACACAAAATGCCAAAACGGATACTTATGAAAAGCTCGGCTGTACTCCTCACACCCCCTACTTATTATATAAACCAATGCTGTGATTACACTAGAGTGGGGAAAGGGAAAACACCAATCCTGCTGTACTGCAATCTTGTCGGCATTTTCAATTTTTGCCTTTTGTGATTTTTGGATGATGCCATCTGGCATTATGAATATATGAGATATATATATATATATATATATATATATATATATATATATATATATATCTGTTGTATCTTTCGGCTTTTCCCGGTTAGGGGTCACCACAGCGGAACTCCGGTCCACTAATGATCAGCAGTAGATTTTTATGTACCGAGTTGCTAGCCCTGACACACAACCTTCAACGAAGGTACGCCCATTCATGCATGTCTCCACACAGAAGATGGTTTAGCTGAGACTCAAACAGGACAACGTCTTCCTGTGAGGCGACAACGCTACCGCAGCACCACCACCGCAGTATATATATATATATATATATATATATATATATATATATATATATATATATATATATCTACACACACACACACACACACACACACACACACACACACACACACGCAAAGGGTCCAACATACTTTATTCCACATCAATCAAAAACATCATCTCAAATAGTTTAACTCTACCACATCCCACAACTATAAATATTCCCTAAGGTGGTTCTTAGCTGAGGTGCTTTCTGTGTGGAGTCTGCATGCCTTCTCTGTGTTACATGAGTTCTCCCTAGACCATCTAGTTTCCTCCCACACTCCAAAGACAAGCAGTAGGAATATTGGACACTCTAAATTGGCCATAGATGTCAGTGTGCATGCATGTGAGTGCTATGGAAGAACAACAGTGGTAGGGCTAGCCACTCAGTGGTGTGAACCCTGGCTCTAGATGATTGTCACTGTTGAAGTGACATCTCAACCCCATGTGGAAACTAAAAAAAATGGGTGATGGATGGATGGAGGGACTGTACAGTAAAAAGAAATGAAATAATTGCTGAATTCCTAACTCATGCTGTGTCATGATCTTGTGCAAAAAAAATGATACCTGACAAGATTATCTGAATATGCAATCAGGTGTAACTCAGCTCAGCCAAACTGACCAGCTGAGCTTTCAATCAAGTGTAGATGACTGGAGAATAAGCTTTCTAATGACAGTGTACAAGACAAAGTGAATATTCACAAATGCAAGAGGCAGAGCAGTATCAAACTCTTGTCACTGCATGAAAGTGCTGGAAGGGGTGACTGACAAATGAATACAGGCAGTTGTAGAAAGTAAAATGTGAAACAAACAACTCAGATTCATATCAGGATACAGTACAAGTAACCCAATGTTTACAGTGAGCTATAAAGTGGAGAAGAAGCTGGAGCTGAGGAAAGAGTCCAAACAGGTATTCATAGACTTGCAGAAAGCATATGACCAGGTCCTATGACATCTGATTTGGGCAGTCCTGTGATGGCTTAATGTCCAAGAAACTGGCAGAATTAATGCAAACTGTGTACAAGGACCTAATGACATAATTATGAACAGAGTTCAGACATATATGAGGGAATCCTAGTGGAGTAGGTGTGCATCAGGTTTCAGGTCTAAGCTCACTCATGTTAATACTGGTGATAGACTACATTACCAAACAGGTCAGAGAGAACAAATCTGCAAAACTGGTGTATGCAGACAATGTGGCACTACAAACAAAGGAATTTCAGCAAATGATAGGGGAATGGAATTCGAAATTGAAAGCACATGGGATGAAAGTGAGTACAGAAAAGACTATGGAAGATGCTTAAAATTGAGATAAGGGAAAAAAAGTGGAACAGGTTGACAATTTCAGTTATCTGGGAGGTATGGATAAGGTGAAGAAAAGTCTAAATGAAGAAGTCAAAGGTAGAATGAGGATCACAAAGCATCAGGATTAGTGTGTCAAAGAACAATGCCAGAATGTTAAAAAGTGAGGTGTAAAAGCAAGAGTGTGATCAATGAGCAGAGGGGATGAGGAAGTGTAAGGTGATGAAGATGAACTGTCTGAGACAGGTAGAAGGGCAAACACTAAGGGACAGACAAAAATGAGGACATCAAAGCAGATGCCAAAGTAGCTCCAGTTATGGTGAAGGACAATTAGTCTAGATTGTGGTGGTTCAGTCACATGTGCAGGAAAGCGGAAATTGATTGGGTAAAGCAGATTTGGGAGAGTTAGGAAGAATGCAAGAGGAGATGAAAAATGACAGCCAGTTGATGGGTGCATTGCACAACAGACATGCTGAGTCAGATGGCATGAATTTTGAGGAAGGTAGAAGAATGACTCTGAACAACCAGAAATGGTGCCAGTTAACATGATGCCCTGATCCCCTGCAAAAATGGGATGAAGGATGTCAGTGATGATGATGATGATGATGATGATAATGGCAATGTGACCCTATCAGTTCCAATATGGACACTTTCGATGTTGAACACACCAATGAGTATTTAAGTAGCGCGCTTCTGTCACAATGATACTTTGTCATAATATTGTGCATTTATTCTTTCTTTAAATAGCCTTGATGTTTGCTCAGTATAAAATGAGCCACATGCACATACTACTAAGTAAATGACCCACTGGGGAGATCATCTTATTAGCAGGGCATGCACCACGTAGTCAAATGAGTACATTTTTCTTGAGCACATATCAGAATCTTTATGAACCAGAGAGCATGTAATGTTTATAACTGTCTGTTGCTACTGTATAGAGCCGGACAAAACATACTTACCTGATAAGAAGGCATCTCAAAAAATAGCATTTATTATGGTTATAAGTGGCAAACTTTGACAGTAATGTATTCTCTACTGAAGTATAAAGGAGTAGCAATTTGAGGGTTGACAACATTTTTTAATTGGTAGGTGGGTGGGTGGCGGAGGCAACATCATGAGGTTTAAGTACAAAATATAAACTTTCTGGCTATATCCCTGATTCCTAACTGCCAATTTTTAGAAGTCTTATTAGTATTAATCCCTCCATTTTTCCTGTGTATAAACTGTCCTACATATCCTATATGTCCTATATATCGAGAGTGAAGGCCAATAGCCACTGTAACATACGGATCACTTATTAAAGATGATGTAGGCGTTGGTCTGGATGCCTGATTTTCCTCACTGGAATCCCTATGGCATTCATAGTCAGTCTCATTATAAGATGAAGCTTCATCTGTAACCAGGGGGGACTGTCTGATTGTCTTAAGGGCTATCTATTAAAAGAATCAGTTTTGAAAGATTGCAGAGTTTGATGGCCACTGCACACAATGCCAACATGTCCCCAAAATGCACATTCTTTGTGACCTTCATATTCAACTGTGCTGGTGCAGTGGTGAAGCTGAATTCTAGGCTGCAACTTGTTTGGGTGATTAATTACATAGTCTACTAAATCCAATGTGGAAATTCAGGGCAAAGAATGGAAATGGCTGCGAAAATTACTGTGCAGTCTTGGTTGGCATGATACAAGGCATGTTACGTAAAGTACAAAAGTTCCTGTGAAAGATCTCCTCTTTGTATGCTATGTAACACTGTGCTTGTGTCCACAAGCAGATGTTATTTATATACTATTTTTCACCTGGGTGGGGTTACAAATGTTATTACTTATCTTTATTCATAGGAAGTTTTTCTGCTTCTTGGGCTAGTACCTATACAATGTGAATTACTGGAGAGAAATAAACAAAATTTATCATCTACTGTGTTGGTGAGTACCTAATACAACTATACTAGACATCATAGGGACTCCCCAGCCCCATGTGCAAAAATGGAAAAACGAGTTGTGGATGGATGGCTGCATGGATATACCTGCAGATGGTAAACATTTTCCTAATCATATTATTACAATATTAAGCATATTTTTATGTTAGATGCATGTCTTGTACTTCAGGGTGTAGTAGTGGACAAGCCCTGAAAGCTATCGCAATACAAATTAATGAAAAAATATTCTTTCTGAGTAGGAATAAAGAGCTTCCTAAGCCTCATTAGGTTCAAACAGACCTGTATACTATTATATTTTGTGCAAAGTTAGAACAAATGGGAGTGGGGCACAGCTGCCTGAGGTCTGCCATCTCTAATTAGTGGAACTTGAGGTGGGAGTCCAGAGAAGCCACCCCCTAGTGCCTGAGGAGATGTAATTGAGTAATGCATACTAAATCATATTGGGCCTGCCCCAGTGTAACTCCACCCAAATCTCATAAGAAATATACTAAGTATTAGAAATAAAGGGCTTAACCAGGGATAAACAATTCAAATTATACAAAAAGATATTCCCTGTGCTAAGGAACATTTATACTTAAAGTACAAAGCAGGAGGAACCTGATTATGTTCATGTTATCAGGCCAAGTCCATGTAATCTATTCTGTGATACTTTCATCATGAGCTTCTTCAGATCCATCCATATTCTTATAAATTTCAGTTGATTAGGCATTCTGACATTATTCTATAACAGAATGTGCTTTCAGAGTGAATGGGTACACACAGGTGATTTTATAGTCGCTATTAAATGTCAAAAAGTAGATTTTGAAATATCCCATTATATTCACACTGCAAATGAGGGTGTAGAAATTAGCCAACGAGTATCTACAGTTTAGGAACTATAAACAGACTAGATCTAGCTGGAAGGCTATGCAGTATATGCAGAATAAAATATGTTGTTGTTTGTCTTTCAGCTTTTTCCCGGTAAGGGGTCACCACAGCGGAACTCCGGTCCGCTAATGATTGGCAGTAGATTTTTACGAAACACCGAGGTGCCAGCTCGACGCCCAACCTTCAATGAAGGCATGCCCATTTATGCACGTAAGTCTTTCGAACGCTACCCAACCGTGGGGAGGACATGCAGACTCCACACAGTAGGCACTCCTAAGCCACGCCGAGAATTGAACGGGAGAACCTCTTGCTGTGAGGTAACAACGCTACCGCCGTACCACCCCGGCATATATATATATATATATATATATATATATATATATATATATATGCAGAATAAATATAGTACCATTAAAAGAAAACATAAATCTCTTTATCTCTCTTTATCTTTATCTCTCTGCTTCTCTTTATAATCCTCCTCACTCTCTCAGAAGTTCTGATCAACTTTTCCTACAGATTCATAAGTTAAAACACTCTTTAGGACTAAACCTTTATAGCCACCTTCCTGCATTATCTTGCAATAAGTTTCCCTCAGCCCTCAGACATATTACCAATTCTCATTTTCTAGAGAGCCTGGATTTGACAGTGTAACCATACCACTTGAAATCCTTCTCCTTCTCTTTCCTGGTTCTACTTTCAACTTCTTCTATTTCTCCCCCTCTTGGTCTCTTTACTCCCACATTTTTTTCACTGTAACCTCTTCTTTCTTCCTTCTCTTACTATTACTTCCCTTCTCACTTTCTTTTTCTAAAGTTATTGCTATACCTACCTTTTCTGACCTTTTCCTCAACTCTCCTTCTTCCCAAACTCTGTTCCTACCTGCCTATTCTATACTTCCTTCCCTTTTTTTAATGGACTCCTTTCGTAAATTATCTTTTTCCCTTTCTTGTACTGTTATGTTTTAATATCTTCCTTATTTTCCTTATTCTTATATTAGCTTTTTGTGATTTTATATATCTTCTAGCTAAATCTGAATGATATATTATATACTTGTATGTTACTTTATATTTTCCAGTTCATTCTCTAATATTTTGTACCGTGAGTATTCTACATGCTTTTTGTGGAGATTTTCTCTCCGGGCCTCTGCTGAAAAAGGGCACGTGCCCAGCAGAACTATCCCAGTCAACAAATGTCAAATAAATAAATCTGGCCATTTCAAACTCATGTAGGTCTTCTGGGGAGTACCCATATCTCATGATGGGAAGCTCAAGAATGTTTCTTTTACAGGAATGTTGTGTTAAGCCTAACTTGAGAATCTGAACAGACATGAGAACCATTGAAAGGCAGGAATACTTCAGTCTTTTGCCTTTGTCTCCTTAAAAGGCTCTGTGTGATCCCCAAAACACCATTACAAAACATAAAAATAATATAAAGGATAGACTTAAAAGGATGAAGGGGGAGCCAGAAATTAGGCTGGGATAGCTGTGTCTGTCTCTGCTTTTATGGGAGTATAAACGTGCGAACACCAATACAAAAAAATCCCATAAGGTCAGATCCTGGCTTTTACACAGGAATGACAGATTCCAAACTTTAAACATGAAAACCACTTGTATGGATCCCATATCAGGCAGAATAGCTTCAGGCAGGTCAAAGAGTAAACACCAAGATAATGCACAACTCATGAGAGTAAGATTACCAAACATGCTATACTTCTGAAGCATTATGCTGAGTTTGCATGGCTGTGTATGGGGAAGACAGAGGGGATTCCGCTTTTACAGGAGTGCGGCTTCATTACTTCAAAATATTATACAGAAAGGTCGAAATGACACCTGCTCAAAACTGAACCAGAAATGAAAGGAAAGAAAAACGGAATCTAGGAAATAAACACATTAAACCTTTGAAAACTTGGTATGGAAATAAACCCTCCCTGTCTCATAGATGGAACCTGTCTGTTATGGAAAAAAATAATGGGAAAAATAGAGGACCACAGGTGAACTATAATCATGTAATGTAGAAACATGATAATCAAAAAAAAACAAAAAGTAATAAAAACCAGTACGGCCAAATCAAGCTAGGTGTCGGAGCCCTCCATAGCCCTTAATCAATAATGAGAGTCTAAAATTTACAACAGTAAAAGGGAAGTCCTAAGCTTAGAGGCATTATTAATCAGCATCTGACATTTAAATAAGAACACCAGTATAATTAATATGTTTTTATTTGTATTCATAGGTTTCTACAGACAATCTTTGTACTCAACCTGGTCCTCTAATGGCTGTAACTCTGAAATACTGAGGCCTACAAAGGATTCAGCTGCCCATTTTAATGCTCACAGCATAGCTTTTCACATGTCCTGCTGACAATTATTGCAAAACAGGGGTAGCAGCTGAACATGACACATTTTCTTAGATATGAGGGTAATATTTGAAAATAAGTATATTTCTTAATTGCACAATAAATGGGAAAACTACAAAAAGCTGAGAGTACAAAATGAAAACTTTTGGCAATACTCCACTTCTATTTTTGCTTTTGAGCAAATATATGGAAGTCATATTCATCTATTAACATTCTTGGTAAATTGTATTCTTCAATTCAGAAGCAAACCACTGTCTTTATGATCGATTTGTACTGATTGTCGAGACTTAATTCAATGTTTCATTGCTGACAAGCCTAAATCCTGATTAGATTATAGGCATTAGTATTTGTTTTAGTATTATTAATGTAGGCTACAACACAGAACCATAAACAATTAAATTACTTCAGCAGTGCTAAATATAATAAAGTATTATACTGAATATAAGTGAGATTTCCCTTTGCTTTTTTTCTAATTGAATGGTACAAGAATTTACTGTTTTTCACTCCCAATCAAATCATTTTGTAAACTAGAAACTCTACAGTGTTAGTAAATACCAGTGTAGCACAGGCAAATAAATGCACCCATACAAGATGGATGCCCTCCAATAATGAAGTACAACTGGCAGTAAAGCTAATATAATTCACTAGGGATAGACTGTATCATGGTGCTTAATTTTACAACACCTGATCATATTTCCATTTCCAAAGAATTACCTTTAGTCCTACATAGTAGGTTGTTCTATGCATGAAAATAACTGGCCTACCAGACTAGGGGTAAAAATAACTGTTAGTGGTCTACAAACTAAAGGAACAACAACAGCAAAACAACAAAAGACAAAATAAATAAACAAGAGAAAATGTCTTCAGATCGTGCACACATAACTAAACAGGATGTAACCTTAGTACAGATACTGATTCATTCCCCTTGTCCGGTTGCCATGGTTAATCTCTTGATAAGAACAACTGGAAATCTCTCTTAGCCACTCTTCCATCGTTCCATGGGGCTACCGCACACAGTTTAGACAGTTTTAGTGCAAATGAAATATGGATAAATCCATATTCAATGCGCCCTAATCCTAGAAGGTCAGTGTTATATTATACATGAAATACTGTACAGTTCTGCATAACCTGCTGTGGCAATGTCTGAATGTACTACCTTTCATGGAACTTATGCGGAAGTGTGGAGTCACAGTTTTACAATGTTCACTTGAAGAATCACTGCAACTTAAATTTGCTGGGTTTTATGAACTACCTATGACTGGTTTGAGAGCAGTGTGACATTAAATCAGGTTGTGTGCTTTTTACTGGATAAATATAAGCTATGGATGTGTCATGTGCCTTACCGAAACTGCCGCATTTGTGTGCTGATGCCTTCCCAGTGCAGCACTAAGGAAATATCCCATACTGGAGTTAGGATGCTTTAAATTTTGGGGCACAGCCTATTTTGCTAATTCATAACACATTTTCATCTTGTGACTTTTTATAATTGATGTTCTGTATTTCACTACTTATTCATATCACAGTATGAATTGCAACTATTCTGAAGCAGCATAAAAACTAATAGGGTAGATAGCCAACTTCTAAGCCAAGCCTGAAATGTAACAGTTTGAAAAGATTTGGTGCACTTCATCTGACAGACAGAACATTTTGGTTTGGATTCTTTAGTGTTCTAGGGCACAAATAAGTACACCCTGCCTCCAGTGCTGAAGAGAGGCACTCAAGCACATTTTACTTGACATACCACTGGGAAAACAGAGGGGTGTGCTTTAATCAGCGGCATTATAGTCTTACTTTTTGTGTGGCAAGGAGCAGATTTATAATTAAGGACAAATACAGTAAGTATATTTACCTTTAAAAGGGAACCTGGCTACGCTTAAAATGACCCACAACAGCAGCTAGCCTAGTACTTAACTATCAGCCTATGAACCTATGTGGTTATCCAACTGTCTCAAATAGCACTTCCCCACAACGGTCTGCTGCCACTTGGAATACCTGTAAAGAGTGAAAGTGATGACGTTTGGTGCTTCACCTAAACAGGCTGCCTCTTGGTGCTCTAGAGCTAGGTTACTAATAATTTCCCTAAAGACTGGCATGATAAGTTTCACAGCAGAAGATGCCAGAAAGGGTGAGGATAACATAAGGAATGCCAAGGAGATGAAAGGAAAGCATACAATTTCACAAATAATCAGAACAATATTGAAATTCTCCTCAAGGGTGATCCATTTTTATCCAACTTGGTTTCCAGGATATTTCCCACAATATCAGTCATGATATTTGAAGCCTAAGTACTGATTAATTTAACAATGCCAGGGTTATATACCATAGTCATATAAAACTGCCCTCGACCATTCATCAGTGGAGGTCTAGCAGAGCACCTTCTAAGAAGGGGTATGGAATGGGTACAAACACAGACTGTAATGTTGCTCTTTTCTAACCATTTAGGGAGACATAGCACACCACCTTCTAGTAGGGAAGTTAAGGGGCATAAATACAGCCTATAGGCAGCTTGGCATGAGTGCTATCTGAAAGCTGGATAAGAACTCATCTGGGACTATATACAGAGATGTGTTCACCTTTGCAAATGGTTAGGAGGGTGGGGTTAAATTTATTTATTTGCCTTTGTGAGAGAAAACCCTAATACTTCAATCCTACTGAGAATAAAAATTCCTGGAAAGCAGAAGTAGTTGCACACAAATGTAATTAATAAATTGCATTCACATTATAAGAAGCAAAAGTAAACCATGGATAAACTGGGCAAAAATATTCACAAACTCTGAGCATGAAGCAAAATATAAAATGGACAAATGTATTCCCAGTACTGGGAGATGTATATTGTGGTAAGGTGAGAGATGATGCAAGTTACTGAAATTAAAAAGACATTTATTACACGGGCGGCATAAGACGATTGGACAACATGTCGTTATATGGACACAGTATTATGGGACAACAGTTAACTGGTGTAGCTTCTGTGAAGGTAACCTTCTAACTTTGCCTTATAAGTGGACATTTGTGAGCACATTTTACATTGTGTGGGGGTTTAATCTACAGTTTGCCAACACATTTTTGGATTTGGAAATACTGACTAGGTGTCCAGTTCACGTTGTCTGTTCACAAGAAGGTTACCTGCATGTGATGTTAAGACAAAAATGGGCAGTTAAGAAAATGCAGGGGCTGAATTTTGGATTTTCTACAAAGACTGACCATCTCATTTATAAAAACAACAAAAATGAAGTAGACCCAACAGTGACCCCTGCAGTACATCTGTGTTCCAGGCAGGAAGGAAGAGATTAACTGTTCCACCAAACGGTGTGATTTTCATTCAACAATTTGTTGAAGAACCACCTTTTTATATTAAATGTGAATCTAAGACTTCAGAGGTTCCATACGCCTTCTGCGACAGACTGTGTCCAAAGCCTTGGATAGGTCAAGAGTTATGGTACCAATCACAGTGCTTTAATCTGGGTGGCTTTGAATGAACTCCACTAGGCCTGAGACTGTGGTGTTGCTACCATATTTAGGCCTTGAGCCAGGATTATTATTTAAAATGATGCTACGGTTAATGAGTAATCTAGAAGTTGCTTATGCATACATTTCACTAGAATTCTGGAAAGTAGAAAGAGAGAGACAGGAATGCTTTGGGTAAGTTGCTGGTAGCAGCAGTAGAATGACAATGTTTTTGTAGGGGTTAACATAGCAGCTTCCTTCTGGCAAGCAGGAACATGTCCTTTTATGGTTGTACTGATGAGTATCACAACTGGATGGAAGATCAAATGAGCAGTGACCCTGGGAAATTTGGGGGAAATCTGCATAGTGTTATCAAGTCAGCCTTAGACATTTTGAGGTGTTTTAAGAACCTGAAGGTGATGAACTTTTCCAAGGGTAAAAGGAAAACAGTTATAATGGTGGAAACAATTGACATTTTCTCTGCTACTATTACCCAACAGTTTATAAAGCAGGCCACAAAAGTCATGAAAAAATGGTTGGCAGCCATATCTAGGATGAAGACACTGCTGTTTTTGCTTTTTTTATTTTTATTATTTTTTTTTTTTAATTTTTCTATTAGGACTTCTTGAAAGTTAAGACTACTTTTCTTTTATCTAATTACAGGTGACAGCAAAGTTTTTACCACATTGGTCCATGTTTTGTGGTACATATTACACAAGTGATTTCTAATACACATCTCTGTCCTGTGGGTGAGGGAGATCTCTGCTAGATGAAGGGATCTAATATGTCTGTTATTTATGGTACAAACTAGTAAAGGGCATTGAAGAAAACAGATATGAAATATTCAAAAGTTTTGTTCAAAAGATGCTTACTTTTTGGAGATCAGTCAACAGTCCAAAGTGTGAAGCTGAAACCAATAGGACTGAAATGTTTTACATTTCACGTGAAACAAAATTCTTGCATTTTATTGATTTTGGTATACTATGGTGCCACATACTGTATGCTGGCAGACAGTTACTGCTTATGTTTGCCATCATACCAGCATGTGCGATGTTTTTTTTTTGGATGCTGACAAGTACCTTGTTTAGCTTACTCTAACTTCTGGTTGTGGTCAGTAAATACTATGTGACTGGAATTAATTCAGGCCATTGAGCTGAATGTTTACCAGTTAAGACTCAGTAGATCGTCAGACAAACTCCATTCAGTGTTGAAGGCACTGCTACACAATGAACTCAAACTTAACATGAGAGTAGAGGAATGTACTACCTTATTATGTGGTTATATTCACAGAAGTAGTCTTGTTTGGTGGAATATAAATGCAGGCCATGGACAGTAGTTTTGCTGAACTGATTTTTTTATTGCTAAGTAGTGATACTCCTTCAGCTGAATATGGGATTTGTGAATCTTATGAAAAGCAAATTAAGGCTGTTACAGTACGGGAAAGTGACCCCCTCCCAGACCTTTGTGGATTAGATTGGATCTGAGGATAACATACCAAGGGGTGAGAGAAAGCTATGTCTATGTCTGTTGACTTTAGTCTCATGTTTGTGACTGCTACAATGTCACCTTATTGCACATGTTTCTGGCACTGATGCGGATTATTTTAAACCTTGTATTTTGATCCACACATGAGCAGTGGGTTTTATTACAGATTCTAGATAACATTATGTGTTTTTGAAGTCACAACAGATACCATCTGGGGTAGGCAGCTGAGTAGATAGTACATGAATCATCAAAAATTTACTTTTCTTTATAAAGATTTGTGTTCTATGTCAGGGTCCTTGAAAAGGTCCTAACTGCCCAAAATCCCAGTAGGGGAGGTAGTTTGCATGGAAACTTGAGGTTTAGGGTGGTAATGCATTCCCCAAATACTCTACGACTTGCACAAAAGTGTGGCCTGGATGTCATCATGAGCAGTTCAGCTGTTTTACTGTTGATGGGCTTTCCATTGCACTTTTAAGACTGACCTGCTTAAAGATGATGTGGACACTTTTAGGGGACTGAAAGTTCTCGGACAACGACATTTGCAGCAACAGGGATTACAAGTAATAGTAGAAGGACTGAACACTTTCTGTATCTCTGCAGACTCAGATTAAATAGTATATGAAGTGTGAGGGTTAATAATAATAAAATGAGCTGGAGAAAGGTGGAGACAAGTATGGCAATGTTGAGAAGGGGGTGGAGTACAAGCAAGACAAAGGAAAGTTTTTTGGCTAAACCGTATGTGTATTTATGAATCTGGATTTATACATTTTCTGTTTAACAGAACAAGTTTTGATAAAAAATGTTTTTTATTTCAATGGGGATTGTTATCTTCAACTTAAAGGGATGGCTATGGGGGCATCTTTTGCCTCCATTTAGGCTGACCTGTTTATGGGGTACATAGAAGAAAAATTGATATATGATGTAACACATAACTGTTGGCTGATATCAAAATCAGAATTTTTTCAGTATTTAAATGAAAATAAATTGGGTCTATTATTTTCTATTGCCTTTGATGTTCAACAAATTTTCTTTCTTGAAGTGGTGGTTAGTAAACAACCTGATGGGACTTTGAATACTACCTTATTTAGAAAAGCTACACAATACAATAGTCTATTGGTGGCAGATAGCTGCCATCCATCTTATATTGTTAACAATATTCCCAAATCCCAATTTCTTAGGGTTAAAAGAATATGCTCATCTTTGGATGAGCTGAATAAAAATAATCAGGAGCTGACTGATAGATTTCGGACTGGGGGATATAAGGATACTATTATACATCAGGCCTGTGTTTTGCACAGAGTGTGGATACATAAACTTTGTTCTAGTATAAAACACGTTCTAAGGATAATCTTCAGTTATATTTTTATTACAATTTTTGGTGCTAATTCTAGAACGTTTTGCCAGCTGATTAATAAACATTGGGATATTCTTTTGACAGATAAGAATTTAAGTCAAATGTTACCACTACAATGTCAATTTACATATAGAAAAGGAAACAGTTTAAAACATTTCTGAATCATTTTAAGAAGTCTATGCCTATTGGTAATAAAGCACAACAGTCTATAGAAGGAATAACTTTAATTGGATGTTTCCCATCTGGACACTGCTCTGCTTGCCAACATGTCATGAAAATTAAACAAATTTCTTCTGCTAACGCATCTATTGTATTTAATATTAAGTGTTTTGCCAACTGTATTTCAGAATGGATGATTTATTTGGTTGAATGTCAGTGTTCTGCATTTTATGTAGGACAAACTTCTAGACAATTTAAGTTTCGTATCTCTAAACATTTCAGTGACATTTGTTGCCAAAGAATTTCTAATGCTCTATATAGGCATGTTTTGTAACATCCTACTGCTACGTTTAGATTTACAGCTATTGATCGTACTATGGTTAGAGGAAGTAATAAACTAGGCTGGCATAATATACTGAGCAACAAAAAAGTTTTGGATAATTAAACTAGGGGCTTTGTTCCCTCCAGGTTTAAATGATGTGTTATAATTGTGAAAGGTGGGGAGGGATGTGTGTCTTGTTTGGTGTATTTAAGTGTTACTGTGTAGGGTATTTTCATTTCTGTTTATGTTTACACTGAAAAAGGCTTTTGCCGAAACCAGTTTGTAATATTTTGGAGCATTTTTCTATTTATTGTTGTTGCAATAAATAGTTATTAGTGGCTCACCTTAATTGTGCTGGCTGGGTGTGTTTTTTTTTGAAAGGAAAGAAATTAACCAAATAAAAAGCTTGGGAGTACAAGTCAGAGAAATGAAGCTCAGCTGGGGTAAGAGGCATGGGGTTGTTGAGGTCAAACTCCCCTTACCCACTCAATCCTATGGGAGTCAACCAGTAGTCTGCAATACAAGAACAGCAGCAAGCAAATAGGCAAAGTAAGTGTTAGTGACAAGATGAATAGTTTATGGACCTTTAACACACAATGAGTACTTTTCTGTGCATGAACACTACTAATATTGAGAACCCAGGCAAGTACATGATACACAAGATGTGACAGTTTTGAATACTGCACATAACTTAGGATACTAACACAATGCTTTTCCAAATGCACTAATGAAAATAAAAAGACAGGTGATATGTGACTGTGGCAGCACAGTAAGATACCTGGTTAATCATAAAAGTCACATCTAAAGAACTAATAAAGAATACTGTGATGGATAACATTAAGTCCACGCAGCAAAAATGAACCTGATAATTAGGCTATCCTGTCCCCAAAACCAAAAATTCTATTTAAGCAGCATTATGTGTTAATAAAAGAAAAGCGCAAGAACTGTAAGTATTTTTAATGAAAATTATCAGTTACAAATTATACATCTTGCAGTCTGGAAACCACAGACTTCAAAGTGATGAAAAGCCAGTTTGTTTCATTAACTTTTTTAACTGAATTGGAGTAATATTTAAAAACTGTTACTGATGTTGGGCCTTTGTCTTACCCTGTGGCGTAGCTGATATTGCATTTGTGGCCACGCCTAAACATTGTAGCACTCCGTGCGTGCTGTATAAGCTTCTTGTTACATTTATAGCACGCAGTTTGCTACAGTTTAAAACATTTCTCTTTTCTTTTTTTTGTTAAAGTAAATCCAGAGTGCTGTAGCACTCTATATGAGTATAAACTGTAGCAACTGCTTGCAACAGTTAAAGAGAGATGTTTCTTTTTAACTAAAACATGAGTACTGTAGCACTCAGTGCAGGATATAAACTCTGTAGCAGCTGGTTGCTATAAGTTTGCTACAGTTTAAAATGGAAAAGTTTTGTTTCTTTTTTTTAAGTAGAATCCTAGCACTGTAGCACTCTCTGCATGGTATAGCAACTGCTTGTTTGGTAGTTGGGGCAAGCAAATAAACAAACACTGGACAGACAAGAGCACCTGGAAGTGCTGATACACTTAGGGAGAGGAGCACAGTAGAGATGGACACATCAGGCAAATAGTGAGAGGACTATGGTCATTTTGAGGACTGGACAAGTAACAAGGATGGATATAGCACAAAAGGGAGGGCAAACACTGTGATGGTTGATAGGTTGAATATGGGAAGCAATAGCATCCTGCCCACTAAGGACCAAGTGGGAGATCAGATCCCACCATTTATACCTTTACCACTAGGTCCTAAGTCAGACATTGATGCATTTATGGCAGTGTGGGCACATAAAAGTAACTACGTGTGCACTGGTTAATGCAGAGCATCAGATATAAAACCTGCATAGACACCTGCAAGAGATATGGTATTTCAATGTTAAGTTCGCAAACACTAGTACTAGTACATCTGAAATGCACATGCATTTCTGGTGTTGGGTTATACTTATGCAGGGTTTTATGCTTTGCTGTGTTCATGGTTGATTCTCTCTCTGGTACCACTACTGTAAAAATGGCTACCACCTGCTGATGCTAGAGGATCAGCACACTTTTATTATAAGGGTGCAGATGAACAGCCATGGTTAGGGAGTATACAGTGTGTGTGTGTGTGTGTGTGTGTGTGTGTGTGTGTGTGTGTGTGTGTGTGTGTGTGTGTGTGTGTGTGTGTGTGTGTGTGTGTGTGATGTACACATGGAATGTGATCAATGGATTACCTATACAGTCCACAGACACATTTTCTGTGCCTCCAGAAAACCAGGAGGCACACATCACAAAAGGACAGGATGCTGGGGGTACTAGCAGTCAGGGTAGTATGGCATCTTCCACACGTCAGATACCATTATGTACAATAAGCCCCTTAGGGGAGGGGGCGGTACACACAAACAGATTACTAATACACATTGGAGACTCGGGTACCATCTTTCTCTTGAAGAAGCTGTCAGTGGTTGTGACCTATCATATGTGCAGGACTATCATGGAGGCATAGGCTGGTCCAACAAGGTAATACAAGGTATGTGGAATGACCTCTGTGAGAACATGTTGCATATGTTTAACAGCTTCAGTAGACTGAACTGCATACCAGCATGTGCCATGTCCTCACATGCTCCTATGTCATGTAACAGGTGCCAACCATAAAGCTAATTCACCGCTTCCTCCACATATGGTGGTCAACATGTTCATGAAATATTAAGCATGGTCAGATGATTTGGCATCTACAGGGGTGGCGATATGCATGTCCATGGCTTTTAGCAACAATAACATCTTCTAGCATAAACACATTAACTAAATGCTGCTGCAGCCCCTAATGTATTTTTGTGGTTCTGTACCATAACCAGCATGATCTAGCTCTAGTCATTGGTATTAGTGTTACAGCATCACATTGGACTCTTATACATTTCTAAATTGCTCCACTATCTTGACTGACCTCATCTGCATCCACACACTGCTCATTTTAATAGGGATGTTCTTCACCATCTGCATATACAGCCATTAGCACATACTGTAGCCAGCTGTAGTGCTCTGCATTCACTGCCTGTGGCACACTTGTCTCTGAATTGCACACACACCTTGCTTTTGGCTGTTTTTCATGGAAAAACAGCTACCACGATGTGGCTAAGGTCTCTGAATCTAAGGGTCAATCTGATTTCTCTTGCCCTGATTTTTTAATAATAAATGCACCCCCACTTATTAAGAATATTCCTGTCTAGCCATATGTAGTTGTCTTTTTAATACACATACTTCATTTTTATGCTGTGTTTACATGTTAACTAATAACGACATGTAATCTTGATAAGCAAACTGAAGGGGGTGCCTCTCAAAAGTCTTCATGACCACTGATGTCAAAGCAAGGCCTGTATTCAGTCCTGTTATAGTGGACTTTTTAGGCACTGGAATGATTGTGGCTTGTTTGAAACATAAGGGAACTTCACACAGCTCTAATGATTTATTAAAAATCTGAGTAAAAACAGGAACCAGTTGATCAGCACATGTTTTTAAACAGGAAGGTGAAACCCTATCTGGACCAGCTGCTTTCTTAATTTGCTGTCTTTCAAAAAAAATGATAACATCCTCCACATGGATAATTAATGTAGGCTGAATGTGAGAATGTGTGGAAGACAGAGTCATACAAGTGTGAACACTGACAGAGCTGGTAACAGTGTCATTTGTAGCCTCAGATTTATCAAATCTGCAGTAAAAAGTATTCAAGTCATCAGCCAGCTGGTAATTAGCTGCAGTCTTGGGGGGTGGTTACCTGTAGTTTGTAATGTTCTGTAGACCTTTCCACACTGATGCAGGATCATTTGCCTAAAATTGTTAAATAAAGGTTCAGGTCATTAATGATAGACTGTTAACACTCATGCAACCCTACTTTTTCATATGAATGCTTTAGCTTTTTACTTACTATCTTAGCCTTCTGTCTCACATTTTCTAGCGTATGCATAACTAGGCACTGGTCTTTATATTTGTGGGAAGTGTGTTGTAACTCAAATGGTTGAAGGCTTTAGTATCATGTCAAGGCTGTCCTTATTGTCTTGTTTATTACATGTTCACATAAGCCAGAAAGACAGTACCTGTCTAATGATAATTAAAAAATATTGATAACGAATTGAATTTCTGATTTAGTTATGGTGTTACAGCAGTCTGACAGACGCGACAGGGAACTGCTAACAATGGGGATGTGGAGGCATTTCTAGTTCACAAGGCAAGGAATATTGTAATCTAAATATTAACACTTCTTGAATCATTAAGTTTTGCAAAAGGTACAATCATAAACACCTACACAAATGCAACATAAGGAAGTACTACAAGGGTTATGTCTCGCCATTCATAAGTGTCTATAAAAAGAGCAGTACTGACATGTTTATTTTAAGCAGTGGTGAGGACTGTTGTTTCATTTATATGTGTACTTGGATGTGTGTGTGTGTGTGTGTGTGTGTGTGTGTGTGTGTGTGTGTGTGTGTGTGTGTGTGTGTGTGTGTGTGTGTGTTTGATCAGCTGCTGTTTAGTCGACTGCATATTGCACTAGGCAGCTGATCAACAGGTGTGCAAGACTGTTCAATTCCTGGAGTTGGGGAATATATCCTTACCTTGTGTTTGTGTGAACTCAAAATTATTACATTCACTCCACACACACACACACACACACACACACACACACACACACACACACACACACACACACACACACACACACACACACACACACGCACACACACACACGCGCGCGCACACATTGACATAGACAACTTATTTAACATAACTGCTGTAGACATTTTGCCCTTTCTATCAGTCATCCTTCCAAAAACTGCAGTAGTAGGGAGGTGATAGAACTGGTGCGATTTATTAAACTGCTAAGGGCACAGTAATATCAGTTCAGGCAATGGAAAGTACAGTTGTGTACACTTACCATAAATGTAGATGTTTGAGTGTATTCACTGTTGCAGACATCACATTAGGGTTATCCCTGCCAGGGTAGCCGTCGGCCGTTTGGGTAGATTCCCAAAGCTGAGGAAAAGGGTGGAGGCAGTCAAGGAAACTAGGGGCTGGCTAGGATGCCCTGCAAGACTGCAAAGGCAAACCCTGCCCTGGATTTGGAGAAGAGAGGCAGGTGGTAATGCTTGGTAAAAGTCTGAACAGATGTCCAAGTGGCAGCCTCCAGGATGTCACTGGTGGGTACTCCTCTGAGGAAAGCTGCTGAGGTGGAGGCTGCTCTGGTGGACTGTGTCCTGACTCCATTGGGGGGAGGCTTTTCATGTTATTTGTAGCAGAAATGGATGCAGTGTGCTATCCATTTGGAAATGGTTTGCTTGGAGATGGCTTTGCCTTCTGCCCCTGAAGCAAAGCTAACCAGCAATTGATCAAACTTTCTGAAGGATTTAGTCCTGTCCAGATAGAATCTGAGCTGTCTGTGTACATCTAGAGAGTGAATAATCCTTTCCCCTTGTTCTGGGGATTAGGAAAGAAGGTGGGCAAATTAATGGATTGGTTTAGAGACACACTGGACACCACCTTGGGCATGAAGGATGGGTTAGTTCTGAGGGATACCCTGTCTGCATGGAAGATGATAAAGGGTTCCACAGCCATGAGTGCTTGCAGCTCAGAGACTCTTCTGGCTGAAGTGATGGCCAGGAGGAAGGCTGTCTTCCAGGAGAGAAATTTTAACTCTGCAGAAGAAGCTTGTTTGAATCAGGACAGGGTGAGCTTTTCCAAGACAATGTTAAGCTCCCAAGCTGGTGTTGGTGCCCTTCTGGGGGGGGGGGGGGCTCAGGTTACTAGCCCCTCTGAGGAAATCTTTGATCAAAGGGTGTGAGAAAAGGGGCTGCTCAGTGGGAAAATCAGCAGAAATCGGAGAGACATAAATTTTTGTAGAGGAGAAAGAGAGGCCACTGTGTAGTAGGCCAGCTAAGTAATCCAGGATGAGAGGGATGGAGGGCTGTGCTGTATTGGCTCCCTCAGCCTGGATCCAGGTGGAGAACCTTTTCCATTTATCTGCATAAGACTTTCTGGTGCTAGGACGTCTGGCCTTACGGATAACATCCAGATCCTGTTTACTGAGGATGGCAGATTGGTTTGGGGTTAGGGAATAAACCAAGCTGCCAAACTGAGTGTCTGCAATTGGGAATGCATGAATTCCCCTTCCCTCTTGGTCAGGAGGTTTGGAATCTGAGAAAGATGTCATGGAGGCAGCAGAGACAGGCTGTGTAGCAAGTGGTACCAGTGTTGTTGGGCCAGTCTGGAGTTATAAGAATGGTCCTTGTTTTTTTCTCCCTTATTTTGAGCAGTACCCTGGGGATGAGAGGTAGGGGAGGAAAGGCATAGACTGATAGATTGACGCAGGGGAAGGACAGGGCATCCACTTTCCAAGCCATGCAGTGATGCTCCCTGGTGCAGAAGTTCCTGAGCTGATGGTTGGTGTGGGAGGCAAAGAGGTCGACCTTCTGGGTTCCCCATTTCTGAGTTATTAGGGTGAAGGTACTTTTGTTGAGTTGCCACTCATGTGGATCCAGAAGATTTTTGCTTAATTAGTCTGCCAGAGAGTTAAGAGAGCCTGGTAGGTATTGTGCTAACAGGTGTAGCTGCATGGAAGAGGCTGTGAGCCAAAGGGTAATGGCCAGCCTGCATAGAGGGTAGAAGTGAGTCCCTCCCCACTTGTTGATGTACCACATCACAGTGGTGCTGTCTGTTTTGATCAGGAGAACCCCTGGAGAGACAAGTGGTTTGAAAGCTATCAATGCATGCTGTACAGCCATCATCTCTTTTAGACTGATGTGCAGAGGAATTTGCTGTGGGCTTCATTGGCCCTGTATGCACCTGCCATTCAGGTGTGCACCCCATGCATAGTTTGATGCATCTGTGGTGAGGGTCTGGTTGGTGATGGGGTGGAGAGAAGGGCAGTCCCTTTTTGTGGGAGCATGCTGTTGCCCACCAAAGAAATTTTTTTCTAAGGCAAGGAATTATAGGTAGAATACTTTCCAGGTTTTGAGAGTGTTGATACCAAAGGCTCTTTAGGTACCATTGAAATTTCCTCATATGCAGTCTAGCATATGGAATGAGTAGTATGCAGGATGCCATAAACCCCAGAGCTTGCAGGATCTTCCTTGCAGATAGCTGGGGCCTGGAGGCTAGTTGAGAGAAGTAGGCTGTCAGGAAAATTTGCTTCTCTGGTATAAGGTATGCCATCTGGGATGCTGTGTCCAGACTTGCTCCCAGGAAGATTATCCTTTGGGTGGGCACCTGTTTGGATTTCTTTTCATTGATTGTGTACCCTAGGGAGGTTAGTAGGGTCTTTACAAATGCCAGGTGCTTGAGCAGCTTTTCCTGGCTGTCTGCCTGAATAAGGCAGTCATCTAAGTATGGGTAAATTTGTATATTTCTTTGTCTGCAAAAGGCAATGGCTGGAGCCACACATTTTGTGAAAATTCTGGGAGCAGTAGATAAGCCAAAGGCAAGCACAGAGAACTGAAAGTGTTGAGATCCTGCCCTGAAGCGGAGATATTTCCTGCATGATTCCCTGATAGGAATGTGGAGGTAGGCCTCTTTTAGATCTAGGTTGATTAGCCAAGCGTCCTTGGAGAGCATGGGTAGCAGCTACTGGTGGGTGAGGATTTTGAATTTTGGGATCACCAGTAAGGTGTTTAGAATGGATAGATTGAGGATGGGATGCCAAGTACCCTCTTTTCTGGGAACCAGAAAAAGTCTGGAGTAGAAGCCTTGGCCTATCTGTTTTGCAGGAATGTGCTCTACTGCCTTCATACAGAGCAGGGAGAGGATTTGCTTTTGAGCCTCTGCCCACTGACTTGGTGGTAGATCTGGGAACCCTTTTGGGGTTGGAAGGGTGTGGAAAGAAAATTTGTATCCCTGAGACACAATGTTTAGAACCCATTGGTCCTTGGTAATGGTGGCCCAGGTGCTTGAGTGAAAGGAGAGTTTTCCTCCCAGGGGTATGTGAAGGTGGGCAAAGGGAGGTGGTGGAGGTGGTGAGTCATTGTGAGTTCTTACCATAAGGGGGTGGCTTAGAACTCCGTGGTTTTGAAGTGGAGGTAGTCCACTGCTTAGATCTCTGCTTTCCCTGGGGCTGCTGTCTGGGGGATCTGTTTCCTCAGGCCCTAGGCTGGGCCGGTTTACTCGTAGCAGGAAAGGACCAGTGCTTGGAGGGACAATGTCTGCTGAACCTGTAAGAAATCCTTAACTGTTTGCATATAATTTGTGTTTTCTTCCATCTTTTTAAGACCTCTTCTGCCCTAGTGCCAAATAAGTTATCTTTGTAAAAGGGGGCATCCAACAACTTAGATTTGACATGGTCTGGTAGGGGTTGTTCCTTAAGCCATGCATGTCTTCTAATGACAGAACCAGTGACTGCTTCCCTGCAAGAAGCTTCTAGGGCCTCAAAACAACAGTGCAAAGTGTGTTTAGTTACTTGACTTGCAGAATGCATTAAGTCTTGTAAATCTTTACATTCTGCCCAAGCAGGAAAGGAAGACATTTTTTGTTTAAGGCGTTCCAAGGTATGTTGCTGAAATTTCAGCATATGGAACTGACAATTTAGTGCCCTGACAGCAAGAGTAGCTGAGGTGTATACTTTTTTACTCCATCTGTCTAATGCTCGGGAATCCTTGTCTGAGGGGGTGGGATTCTTAGAAGAGGTTGCTTTAATCCCTTTTGGCCCTTGTGAAATGACACCAGGGTCAGCAGTTGGATTTTTAAAATGATATTTGTGTGAATCAGGGACTCTATAGTACCTTCTGGTTTTCTGGGAGCAGGAGGTAGGGCATCCACAACATCCAGAACTGGGGGGATGGCCAAGGGTCTGCGTTGCGGATGATCTAGGAATTCCCCAAGTCTCTTTTTAGACTGAAAGTAGTCCTGACTCTCCCATTGAAAATGTTCTCTTAAAGTAAGCAGGGTTTTCCCAAAGGAAAAATCCTCTGGGGGAGCGGCTGAAGGAATGGAGTCCTTTGCATCAGAGTCCTCATAAGTGGAGAGAGGTTGTCTGTCTTCATAGTCAGATGCATCAGAAAATACTCTGACTCTTGTTCAGATAATAGTACAGGGAACAGATCTCTTTTCCTTTTGGAGGGGGTAGCTTGGCTTCCCTTGAACAGCATGATAAGGTCTTCTGCCATTTTAAGCATTTGAGACTGAGGCAAGGTAGCAGGCACCTGAGAGTGGGTCATCAGTTTCCTGGGGTGGTTCAACCCTGGGCCTAAGAAACTCGGTTGTTTTTGAAAGAACGGTAGTCGCGAAAGAAGACATTGATTTTTGTCAAGATTCGGTAGTGCAAAGGACTTCCTCAGAAGCCGGTGCCTGCTCAGCGGCTCTGGACCCATCCACGGTAGAGACGATTGCAGGATCCTTAGTCGAAGAAGAGTTTTGTGGCATACCGGACTCCGAAAGGGTCTTGGTAGCGGCCTGCGAATCAACTGAAGCAGGCATCAGGGGCTATGAAAGTGCCTCACTATATACTAGAGGACTGATGACTAGCTTAACGGAAGCATTGTCAGTAGGTTTGGACCTGTGCGGTCTTTCTCTGTCTTTATCTTTATGTTTTTTCAGAAGATGTGCTGTTGGATGGCTTACCAAAGCCATATCACAATTCAAGGACTGTAAACGAAAATATCTGGCTACAATAAGGGCCCGACAATGGATAGGTCTGATGTTGAACAAAGCACAGAAGTGACAACGGGGGACATCGTGGTCTGGGCCTAAACAAGTGACGCAGTAAGAGTGGAAGTCTCAGTGTGTTATTTGTTTTCCACAGGTGAGCCAATTATTAACTTTTTCTTTAACTGACATTGGTTAGTGCAAGAAAAAAGGATCCCCAATGGGGTACTTAGCTTTAGAAGACTTCAACTTCAATTCGGTAGACAAAAACTCAGGTAGCAACTGACCGGCACTCGTGCGAACTGCTTCTGCTTCCGGCTCCACGGCAAGAAAGACTGATGTAATGGCGTCGGCTGCTGTACTTTGTACTACTTACGACCTGACATCAGTCTTCAAGCGACAGCAACTGAAGCAGAAATACTAAGTCTCTGGTATTCGGGCCGGCTGAGGGCTACCCTGGCAGGGATAACCCTAATGTGATGACTGCAACAGTGAAACACGAAGAACATCAACTGCTGATTGCTATGTCATAACACTTTGCCAATAATCAGCAGGACATTTTTCTACGCTATGTCATGAGAGGTGCAGTATTATTACAGATATGTCAGACTACAGGCTGGGCAGATTTTACAAGATACTATGGACTGCAATAAAGGGTGATTCTTCACTTCACTTTTGTAAGTATAGTCACAGCTATTCAATAACCAAAAACAGATGCGCATTGCCAGACTTAACAGAGTATCATTTTGAATGAAACACTAATAACATAATGGCTGTTTGTTTAAAACATAAATTTCTTATTCTCACTAAAGTTAGAAGAGTTCCTCTGTTTTTCTGCAAGATAATAACATTGTGAAGATTGTGTACAGTATGTAACACAGCTTCACTGCTTGTCAGCTTGTTTAAGGATTATTGCACGTATGATGGTTTCATCTTTCTTAATGTAAGTGTACTGTTGCTAAATAATACTAACACACATATTATTTTTTTGCCAGTAATGATGCAAATTCACAATTACACACTTTAAAACTGTGTTTGATGTATAATTTTATAAGTCAAAAGGAATTCCATCTGAGCAGTAGGAATGACAAATAGAAAAATATGGGAGGTGTAGCAGAGATGGATCTTTTGGGGTAGGGTACATCTCAGGACAACACTTTACAAATACAAACCATATATCTGCTTGTGTGTTTTATTTTTGTATTAATTTATTTATTAATAAACCAGATAAGTTGGCTGGAAGTAAGACTTTTTCAGCTATGACCCAAGCTCAGTAATGAGAAATATAAAGACAATTACAAAAATACAAATAGACTTGTACAGGAAAAAAAAAATACACAATCAGTGAATCAATGAATATATTACATATGGTGTAAGAAAATGCACAGTGTAACATTTGTAGATATTTACATCAAATAACATTCCTAAATATACAGTATACATTCTTACTTATCTGCTATGAACTGAAATGCTCTTTTGTTATCTCACAACTAATAATAAATTACACAATGACATACAAGATATCTAGTGTTATTACCAGTCCATCACATATCTCCAAAACAACAGTATTTATTTTTTTGTAAACAAAAGGTATTGCTTCATATGCCTAAACATCAAAATCTTAATGACAGAAGACAATAAACAGAAAGTCCTGAAATGAAACAATCCTTTATAATTAATATGAAGCACAATACAGTCTACATATCAGGGGAATGGGAACACTCCATGCACCCCTTCAGCAACCGTACTTATACTTTTCTACCTCTCTGCTGAAGAAAAAATGTAGTATTTAGTTGTTCACACATCAGGTTTCTACTTACTTCTAACATAATACACTTTGCTGTTAAAATAAATTTGTGCAGGGGTCAGTACCCGGGAGACTGCCCTGTGTGTAGCATATAATGTAGTGGATTTACTTTACAATCTTGAAATACTGAAATCTCGGATTTCAGTATCTTGACACTATAAAGCCAAAACATTCACAGTATCGAAACCCCAAAATCACGAAATTCAAAATCGTGACTTTTAAATACACCCTCCACCACACAAACATACATACATACATACACCTTCCTCCCCACACTACAACAAACCAACAAAACACACACAAACACAACAACACAAATACACACACCTACCCCACATATAAGCAGGGGGCAAGCCCCTCTGCACCCCCATGTGAGGGGCTGCAACCCCCACACCCCCACTACTTATATATACTAACTCCAAGGTTGCACTAAAAAAACAAAGACACTACAACCCACCACTACATACTCTATATTCCCCTTGCACAAACACACACCACATACGTACAAACACCACTACTCTCAACACTTACACACTCACACTCTTACCTACCTACCCTAACCTACACCTAAAACTTGCCAGCACACTCACATACACTCAAATCCCTACCCCAAACCCTTAAAAAAACAGCACTTACCTGAATCTCTACATATTTCCACACAACGGCAGGCAAACCATAATTCACAGCACACTGCACCTTACAAACACAGCAAATCCCACATACCGCACCACCGCAACTGCGAATTCGACACTTCGAATTCGATCAAGTGCAGTTTCGCTCAACTGCACTTTTGGCATTTTCATATTGAGATACTGAAATTCGAGATTTCAGTATTTCGAGACAGTAATGTGCTTCCTTTGTAGTACAAATTCAGGGCTGTCATACATCAACATTTTCTATTTTCATTTTTTTCTACTAAGGACTTTTCTTCAGGATTTTGAACTTCAAGTCTTTTGAAGTACAACTACCAAGGCTATGTGCCTATTCACTGCAAAATAAATTAATGTAAATAGTTCTGCTTGGATAAGTAATAAATTAATGTAAATAGTTCTGCTTGGATAAGTAATAAATTAATGTAAATAGTTCTGCTTGGATAAGTATCTTTTCTCACCATTTTCTCCTTATTTGCAATAAAAAAATCACTTATTTTCTAACATACTTTCATTCAAACTGCCTTTACCTATGGCATACAGAACACTTACCAAATATCAGAAATTTAAAATTCTGTTCATTGTCACAGCACATCTGCAGTTCTGCAAGCTTACTGTGAACACACATAATGAAGGCCTAATTCAAACAAAAAACTTCAATCATTCATGCTGTTTCTGAATAGTCTGACAAACCAGCATGCTAAATCTATCAAACTTTTTTTTTTTAGTTTTGACTCTTTAGGATAAAAGCAAAAAAACAGGCTTTATCACTAGTTTGCAATGTACAGTAACCAACTATATCTATATAACTGGCTACATTTATAATACTGTTAAGGAATCTAAAGATCCTCCCCAGAGTCTATATAGCTTGCGTGGCGTGCAAGATCGGTGCAGGACCTCCAGCAGGCAATATGTCTGCAGTGCGATCCAGGAACAGCCTGCAGGGGTGTGCACAAGCGCTCCTGCACTAACCCTGCACGGACTAAGCCCCTGTATGCAAATCACCTCATTAGCATGAGAAATATATGCAAATTAGGTGATTTAGCAAGCCAGGAAGCTTGCAACTGGCCGTGCAGGACTAGTGCAATCTGCAGAAATGTACTCGGTTAGTAACAAAGTACATTTCTGCAAAATCCAAAACTGAGCTGTAACAGCTCCAAATAAAGGCTGCATATCATGTAGTAAGCATGCCAATGGCCACGTATAAGTAGAAAACAGTGAAAAAAATAAAATAATTAAACCTTTTTTTTTTTTAGCCGATCTCGGGGGCAGAGGTGCGCAAACGGGATAAGGGGGAAAATAACAAAATAAACCTAAATTAAGCATTCTAACTCAAATCAGTACTCTGCCATGCAAGTCAATGGCAGGCAGAAGACAACATGGCCAGTGAGTAGTGGCTGCTAAGGGGGGAGGCTCACTGTGAGACATGTAACTATGCATTAGCAGGCAATCCTATGCAAATGAGGGGAAGGATAGTGAATCCCAGTTTCCGTAGCATGTGAGTCAGGTCCCAACAGTGTAAGAGTAGGAATAGCTTGGTGCAAGCCTAGGAGTTAGGTGACATCATGTGGGGGTGTGTCAGGCATGCTGTAAGTGGATTGGAGCACAGCTAAGCTAGGGGGTGTGTCTAAACCTGCCTAGCACTCTTTACAATGCCTAAGCGGGTGTGAGCACTGCGCACCGGGTTTTAAAGGCAGAAAAAAAGTTAAACCAGGAAATAGCAGCAGTGTGCACATTTGTGCACTCTGTTTGTGCGGCGCACCCCCAGGCTTAAACAGGAAGGCAACGGGAAGGGAAAACAGCAGTAGGAAGGTAACCAAGGACAACTAGCATAGTTGGCAGGTGAAATGTATCAGAATCAGCCAATTACACAGGCAGCAGACCAGCCGAGCCAAGAACACTACTATAAACTATGCAAACATCTTCCCCTCTGGTTTTTACCACACTCTACAGCACTGGTGTAAACAAGAGGGGGAACTCTTAACACTCACAACAGCAAAATGATAGGGGCTGCAATAGCTATCATACAACAACTTGTGGAAGAGGCTGAGCGTGGTGAGGATGTGAATGTTGTCGACCAACCCACAGTGAGGAGACGGAGAAGAGTGTACAGACCCAGCGTAACCTACCAGGGGCTACATGAGCTGGAGATAGTGGAGCACTATAGGGTGGACAGGGACCTCCTACAACAAATTGTTGAGCTGTGCTGGCCACACCTCACACACAGAACTAACAGAAGGGAACCCATCCCTGTGGATACCAAGGTATGTGTAGACCTAAGAATACTAGCTACAGGTACCTTCCAAAGGCCAACTGGGGATATCATGGGGATCTCACAGGCATCAGCATTTGGGGTACTTCACCAGTTCCTGGATGCAGTGTCAGCGCATGTTGTTGAGCACATATATTTCCCCAACACCCGTGAGATGTTGGCCAGCAATATGCAACTGTTCCACCAAATAGCAGAATACCCTTAGGTAGTGGGTGCTATAAACAGCATGCACATACGCATCAAAGCACCACCCGGTGAGCGGGGTAGGGTCTACAACAACCGTAAGGGCTTTCCCTCAATCAACTGCCAGGTCATGTGTGATGCCCAGGGCATAATAATGAATGTATGTGCTGGCTGCCCTTGAAGCTATCACGATTCCCACATTTGGCATCTGATGCAGCTGTACCAGAGATTTGTTAATGGGGACATCCTTGACGGTCACCTAGTGGGGGATGCTGGATATGCACTGGAGCCGTGGCTGATGACACCCATCAGAAATGCACACACACCCAAACAAGAACTCCATAATGAGGCACACGCACAGACCAGAATTATAGTAGAGCATGTGTTTGGGATGCTCAAGTCACGGTTCCGGTGCCTGGACACATCCGGTGGAGACTTGCAGTACTCACCAGCTACATGTACCCAAATTGTCCTCGTATGTGCCATGCTACACAATATGATCCTGTGGAAACAGCTGCAGGAGGAACAGCACAGTGCAGGGCCACACAGCCCCCTACCATTGCCAAGGCCTGCACAGGCACAGAGTGACTCAGAGGAGGAACAACCTGGGCCTACCCCAGAAGTCAGAAGGAGGCATGCCCAGTATGCCCTGGCCTTGGCAAAGAGGCAACGCATAGCACATACACTGACACAAGAGGGACCCAGGGAATGATAACTCTCTCTGACTCTCACATACAGTAAAAGGGATGCCAAACATTTTACTACCTGTGCTCAACCATGTGTAGGGAGTGTACTATGTGCATTCGACATAGGCAGCCCTGCAGCACCACCCTCAATACTGGGACACACACAAGGTAAGTGACTCACACATGCCGGTCAGGGGGGTTCACATACCCCACAACATTCACAGTCAGCAGGACAGGTGTAGACACACACAAATAAAGGCTTTGCTATGGCCTCTGAATTATGCCTATGGTTAACCCCCCTCGGCCTACACAGACAGATGATAGAAGATCAGGCAGTGGGATGTCAGTTCTGAAGGGTAGGAAGTCTGAAACTAATATGTAGGTAAATAAAAGCTAAGATCTGTAGTACACTGGTATGCCTCTAGGCAGCATGATAGGTAAGACTACAGAATGAAATGGAGTACCTGACATACCAGTACAGTCATAGCAAATGTGAACAAGGGTCAGCTGTGCCCGCCCATCCTACGTAGACATGTAGTAACAAGCAGGTGTCCCCCCCATCCTGTGTAGACATGTAGAAATAGTTAGGTGTACCCCCCATCCTATGTAGAAATGTAGTAACAGTCAGGTGTGCCCCCCCAAAGCCTGTGTAGAAATGTAGAAATAGTCAGGTGTGCCCCCCATCCTATGTAGAAATGTAGTAACAGTCAGGTGTGCACCCCCAATCCTGTGTAGAAATAGTCACGTGTGCTCCCCATCCCATGTAGAAATGTAGTAACAGTCAATGCCATGTGATCGACGGACATCCTGCAGAAACAGCATGCTACTTGCAGGTGTACAACACACAGGTCAGCACTGCATTACAGACTACCTGGACTTGATGCACACATTCAATACAGATGGGCATACTGGGCATGCTCACACACTTAAACACATGAAGGCCCTGTCTGCAAACACCAGTGGACCAGACATAACTGGCAGTCGCAGATGTTAGTGCAGACACTCCTCAGTATGCACCACACATGCTTTGCACACACAGTGGACAGGAATACAGACATATATCTAAGTACAACGCACTATAATAAGTCAAAGGTAGATGTACATAGATGTGTGGAAGAGGGTAACTGTGACAAGGAGCCATCCAGGCCTGTCCCACCCAGCACACAGCCAAATGGCCACAATCACATGAGGTTCAGATGTCACTCACTGTAGATACTAGCCTCCGGTATGTGTCAGCAGTACAGACTATGTGGTGCATGTGCTAGCTGTGCAACATGACTGTACAAGGAAGATGTCATCTAGCATCTGTATACACGTACCTGTGAAATATGACCCTGTGTGTGCCCGCATGTGGTGTGTCAACCTCTAGATGAATGGGTTATGGCCCATGCACACACACTGCCCTCCCCATAGCCCTACTATGGCAAGCCTGCTGAGGTCATCCACTGTGAAATACACCTTTGGGAGAGTTGTAGCCCAATAATCTCTGTGGCACATCCCATAACTGCTTACTGCTGTAGTGTGATAAACTAGTGAGGTAGGAGTTCTAATCCCAGACTTGGCAAGTGTGTGTGTGTGTGTAGGGAACAATGCTTTTTAGGGTAGTCACACTCCCTGCAATTGAAATGCACTACTTTGGTAAGGCTGCTGATGTCATCCACCTAGAAATACACCTCTGGGAAGGTTGTAGCCCAGTAATCTCCGTACCATGTCCTGTAACTGCAGACTGCTGTAGTGTGATAAATTAGTTAGGTAGGTGTTCTAATCTCAGACTTCACAAGTGTGTGTGGTGTGTGTGTGTGTGTGTGTGTGTGTGTGTGTGTGTGTGTGTGTGTGTGTGTGTATGTGTCTGTCTGTGTAGAGAGCAATGCTTTTTATGGTAGTCACACTCCCTACAATTCAAATGCTCAACTTTGGCAAGGCTGCTGATGTCATCCACCTAGAACTACACCTCTCTGAAGGCTGTAGCCCAGTAATCTCTGTAGCGCGTCCTATAACTGCATACAGCTGTAGTGTGATACATTGGTTAGGTAGGTGTTCTAATCCCAAACTTGGCAAGTGTATGCGTGTGTGTGTCTTTCTGACTCCGTCTGTTTAGAGAGCAATGCTTTTTAGGTTAGTCATACTTCCTACAATTCAAATGCTCAACTTTAGCAAGGCTGCTGATGTTATCCACCTAGAAATACACCTCTGGGAAGGCTGTAGTCCAGTAATCTCCGTAGAGCGTGCCATAACTGCGTACTGCTGTAGTGTACTATAGAGCTCTGTTAGGGTGCTATTCCCACCCATGGCAGTTCTGGATGTTCTGTGTGTGTTTCAATGTCTGTGTAGGGAGCAATGCGTTTCAGGCTAGTCACACTCAATACATTTCAGATGCCTTACTTTGACAATCCTGCTGATGTCATTCATTGTAAAATACACCTTTAGGGAAGGAGTTATCCAGTATTCCCCATGGTGCGTCCTATAACAGCTCCTTGCTGTAGTGTGATATAGACCTCTGTTAGGGGTTCTATACCCACACATGTCGATTGTGGATGTTTTGAGTGTGTTTCATTGTCTGTGTAAGGAGCAATGCATTTTAGCCTAGCCAGACTCACTACAATTCAAATGTCCTACTTTGGCAATCCTGCTGATGTCATCCAATGTGATATACACCTTTGGAGAAGGAGTACTCCAGTAATCTCTGTGATGCATACTATAACTGCGCAGTGCTGTAGTGTAATAAATGAGTTAGGTAAGGATTCTACTCCCAGACATGACAGGTGTGTGTGTGTGTGTGTGTGTGTGTGTGTGTGTGTGTGTGTGTGTGTGTGTGTGTGTAACTCGTATCCTGTGTGGAGGTGGGTGGGGGTGTGTGACAGCTGGAGCGGGTTTTGCAAATTTCTTATATGGTGGCCCTAGTATATATCACAATGTCCATCGTACAGGGATAACAGATGTGAAATAGCCGAGAGGCTGGGGTGCAAATCCATACCCATACATGTGACATCAAGGCCAGGCAATCACAGTTAGCAACCCCAGTATTACCCAAAGCACACTCTCAACCCATGTCTCATGCACACACACACAAACACACACACATACACACACACACACACACACACACACACACACACACACACACACACACACACACACATGCCTATGCAACAGCCAATATGTGAGAAGTACACTGCATATTGGCCACTGATAGTAACTATGGAGTGATTGCAGTGGGCTACAGAGGGCATGGCATCCTGTCCATCTGTCCAATAGGCACGTACATGCAGACAGTGCACCTTCCCCATGTTCCCCACTGGACACCTGCAACACCTGTGGTGGCATCACATGTGACCCACAAAGGATATACCATGCCTGAAAACATGCCCTGTATGGACAGATGCCACTGACACCAGGGAATGCCGTTAGCATGCTATCAATGTAGGTGCAGGGTAAACCTGCTGTCTATTACCAGTTCCCGCCACAGGTGGCCAAGACTGGCACATCTGATGATAATCTGTGTACACAACATGGGCCAGACACCCCAGGTACAGTTCCACATGTCACTGTACATGCATGTGGGAGGTGTGCACATCCCAGACACCATCCGTGTCATGGACTAAGGAACACATACATGGCAAGCGATGCACAGCATTGGCCACACACAATAGTCACCCAGGTGACTGGATGGGAGATACAATACCCACCTGTGTGGGCAAATGCAGAAACTACAGACCTGAGCCACAATGCAGACCATTGTCATGTGGCCTGATGCCAAGGTATACCCATCACCTAGCCTTGTATAGACATCTGGCACAGTCGACCACCACACATCCATGCAGAAATGCACCCATGCATGTCAGTACTGGCACCCTGTGTGTTTGTGTGTGTGTTGTATGGTGCATATGTTCACATCCACACTCACTACAAACCCTATTGGCATACTGAAGCATGCTGTCTGATGTCAGACATCTCCCCATACCCTTTGCCTATATAACCTCTGTATGACCCATGTGGTACACGTGACACCTGCATAGTAATGTGCTGTGGCAATCTCACTAGTTAAGAGTTGTAATCCTGGCCCTGCCAAGTATGTCAATGTGTGTGCATCCATGTGAAAGTGTGGCTGTGTTGACGCTGGCACCTGTTCATGCAGACAGGCACGTGTACTTCACCTACTGTATAGCTACCATATCCCTGTTGCAGATGTCACTCACCATCACATATATGTTCTGAGGGCTCCACATCAGGTAACCTATGTGATGCATCCAATAACTGCATAGAACTGTGATAGCACTACACAGTTGTCAGGAGTTTGATACCCTGTGCTGGTAGGTTTGTGACATAAACATGCTTAAGTTTTACTCTCCCACCCCTAACTGACTTATCATTGCCTCTGTCTGCCTCTCTCACTCCCTCACTGGTGGATATGGAAACCTACACCTGCTTTGCTTAAGCGGCAGCAGCATGTGTATTTTAGGTAATGCTAATGATCAGCTGATGGCTTCTGCATGAATTGCAGCCCTCCCCTAGCTGACTGCATGTGGAACAGCTGTGGTAACATTCCCATAGCCAGTTGCATGGAAACACACCCCAATATCTAGGAACATCATGTTGGTGTTGGGCCTTTTCATTACTGTGAGCAGGAACTCAAATCTGTTGTTTGGCAAACAACATCTCAGATGGATTGGGGATTTACCTTTGACAACATACACTGTGGAAACAGGCCAACACACAGGAGGGGGATGTACCTGACCTGACTACAGACTAAGTGCTGCTATACTGCATTTGGAGTAATGTTGGTTTAACAGAGTGTGTGCAGCTATGGCTGTCCTACATGTATTTATACCTGCCATGTCAGTTCTATGTTTATGAGGACTCCCCATCTGTAGGGTAATCTGCAGACTGGGCAGTGTGTGGTGCCTTTGGTTTCATGTGTTACCCACAGAGCATGTATCTGTGAACTGCAGAAGGTAGTGAGAGGATTGCAGTCTGCAGATGGTGAAAGCCGTGACAGTTACTGACTTCATATCCCTCGTAGGACATACGTTGTGTTAAACCCTGTTACAACAGTAAATGCATGATGTTATCACAGCAACATGTCAATATTGGCCCTGTGTATGTGCTTCCAGCCACAACTCTGTCAAGCTTTGTACATATGTCATGCATTAAGAGGTGCATATGTGCTGTACACCATGATTAGTGTCATTATATCTGATAACAAGTCAGTGAGATATCAGACTGCTACACATGTTATGTACAGTAGGGGTTAAATTTGATGACATAACCTGGACATTCTGTGGTTGTTTGTACAGTACTTATGCTGAATGTCGACAGTGTGTATATTGTTAATACGTACCTTGGCCTGTTTACAGACTTTGGTAGATGTCATCATTCTAGGTCCTGTCCTATCTGATGTTACATGCTGCTCCATTGTATGTTACTGTATAGGCTTACATGTTTGAAGGGCCATATACACACATGTACCATACCACAGACAGGCATCAGGCCACACTGTGTAGCGGCCCAGTATATGTAGGATTAGTGTGTGAGTGGCACATGAGGATGGAGTTGGACAGATAGTCCATATACTGTAATATTATGCCAGCTTACCATATGTAGCTGTGGCTGTGTTCACATTGGTTGAGGTTATGCACTTTCGCACAGGTGTATCTTACCCTGTGCTGTGACATCTCTGTAGAGCCTGCTATATATGCAGGTACATGTGCATTCCCCCATAGGAGATGTAGGCTAGTGTTGAGCCAGTCTGCCTGTAGCCTGCACAGTGCTTTGTTACATGCCAACAGCATAGTGTACATACCCAGTGAGATGTCATGTCCAGATACTTGCCAGATGTACTGCTGCCAGGCCTCCCTTAACAGTCATGTATGTCAGACAGAGTGGTGGGATGCTGTACAGATGTATGTCAATATCTAGTGGGTAATATGTGACCATGGCACCTCTGTACCAGCAGTTATTATGTGTCAGGACAGACAGGGGTGTGTGAATGCATACCCTATGGGACGAATGTATACCAGTCGTTATGTGTTATACCCATCTACATGGCTGCTAAAATCCATATTGTCAAGCGTGGTTCACATGTTCTGCACTAAGGGGTTCTGTGTATGCCTCTGGACTGTACAGATTGTGTCAGAAGGTCCACATCTATTGGCCAATATCTCTGCTGTAGTCCACAGGAGCATTACGTGCTTGTACCGGTACTGTACTATGATGTCCTTAGGATGTCTGTCAGTAGCCAATGGAGCACATGTGAAAACCAAATGTGACCTCCCACACACACCATGTCTGTGAAGACAATCCCTATTACAGTAGCAATAGTCTACTAATATACCTGCTATACATACCTGACATCCCCTTGCACTACGAAGTTGGGACTATAGGGGCTGAGGTAGGGCTACACCCCATGTTCAGGATATATGGTGAATATATATGTACACATGATTATCCAGATATCTATATAGATAATTACACATGTACATATCAACATATATAGATGGGTGTGTATATGTACATATATATGCATATACGCACCCAGATATATACATATACAGAGCATTATATGTCTACACATATACAGATAGTGATACATATGCACATATACGTATACCACACTGCCATTCCTGCCAGCAGTCCACTGCTGTTGTATCCCCCACACATACAATGGCTGGGGCCATATATATGTGGGCTTCACCTACACAATACATGTGTGCCCATATGCACTCCAGAGGCCAGTGTATGTAACAGTGGTATATGGCTCTGTATTATTGAGTCTGGGGATATATATATATATATATATATATATATATATATATATATATATCTAGATATATGGGTCCCCTTCTAATGGTCGACATTTCAAAATGTCGACATTCATATGGCCGAGACCATGTGATCGACATTTGAAATGTCGACCATGGGGAACCGGCATCACGCTACAGTGAGGAATGGAAAGATTTCCACTTCCGCACTGTAGTGCGATCTCGGAGTTGGTATATTTAAGTTACGGGGGGTGGGGGGGGTGGAGGCCCCATATGGGGATGCAGGGGGGGGCAAAGCCCCCCTGCTAGCAGCATTAAGGTAAGTTTGTGTTTGTGTTTTTTGTTTTACTTGTATGGTCGAGATTTCAAATGTCGATCATATGGTCTCGGCCATATGAAAGTCAACATTTTGAAATTTCGGCCATATCAAGTAGACCCAGATATATATATATAATCTCCATATATAGATATGTTGTATCTGTTTAGATATTAATATAATGTTAAGTTGTCAATCTCACCTTCATTCTTGCTGGATGGGTTCGGAGCCGAACCTCGGCTCCGACCCGGCCTAATACTAAAGCTTGAGAGCTATTTTTACCGGCTCGAGGTTATGCTATGTCCCATAATGCTAGGCGTCATATACCCAGATCTTGTTTGCTGCTTCAGCTACGAGGTTGCGTTTTCACCGGCTCCAGGTCGTATTTAAAATTTTTTATATTTATAGTTAGTTTTTGATACATATTTTTCCCTTAGATCTTTTCTAGTAGTGTTAGTAGTCTCTCGACTAGTCTTACCTCCCTTTATTAATAGTTTTCCTTACTCTTTTCCACCCTTAAGGTGGTTAGGCCTTTACCCCCCCCTTTATAGTAGTTTTGTATAGGTTCCATTCAGAGTGTGTATGTGTGTGTGTGTGTGTGTGTGTGTGTGTGTGTGTGTGTGTGTGTGTGTGTGTGTGTGTAATTTTGTTTTGTTTTACTATAGTAACTTTTTGTCCCATTCCTGTGGTATCATGTCTAAGGATACCAAGATATCGGGATTCGAGAAGTGTGACTCGTGCTGTCAGAAGATGTCTCTGACAGACGGTCACACTTCTTGTGTGTATTGTTTGGGCGCTCTGCACCTGCAGGACTCTTGTTCCATCTGTCATGCTTTTAGCCCAAGAGTCCTGCAGGAATGCAGAAATAAGCTCATCCTAAGGGGCGTATTAAAGCCCGAAGGTTCTCCTACCAAGCCTCTGTCAGGAAAACCTTCTAAGC
Source organism: Protopterus annectens (assembly GCF_019279795.1). Classification (NCBI taxonomy): domain Eukaryota; kingdom Metazoa; phylum Chordata; order Ceratodontiformes; family Protopteridae; genus Protopterus; species Protopterus annectens. Next base: position 292,450,650 of record NC_056725.1, read on the forward strand.
CCGCCAAACCATCGGCTCCATGTCCGGAGCCAGCGCTGAACGGACCTTCTTCTGCCTTGTCGGTTCCAGCTGGAACCGATACATCGAGGCCTCAGTCAGCTCCGACCTTGGTGTCGGAGCCATCTCCAAGCCGAAAGCGTTCCCGATCTCCTTCATTGGAGTTGGTCAGGTCGGCTCCGAAGTCCCCTTTGCTGTCAGAGCGGAGCCATAGGTCTCACTCCTCTACATCTTCCAGGCTTTCGGACCACAACCTCGAGAGGGTAGTCAGTAGGCTTTTGAAGTCGCAGGCGCTCGCCCAGTTATTGCATAGCCCGTCTCAACAGACAGAGGCTTCCCCAACGCCTGCTCCAGTTCCTCCTCCGACTATTCCTTCGAGCTCGGAGCTGGAGGCCTTCGGGGTTGGTACCGTGGGGGTGTCAGAACCAATTCCACCATTATCGGTTCCTACGTCGGCTCTGATCCCTTCATTGGCTCCATCCTTGGAGGGATCCAGGTGCCGGGACTCCCTCGTTGGTTCCGAGGGGGCGAGTGGCATCGGACCCTTGTCTGACCCTGTTCTCCATCTCGGAGCATCGGCGCAGGTGAGTTCGGCCCCAACATCGGCCTTGGAGCCATCCATCTCGGTGCCGGGAGGAGCTCTCATCTCTTCGGAACTGGGTCCCTCTTCTCTGCCTGATAGGGGTGCCTTTGAGGTCATGAAGAGCGTGCTGGCTCCTATACCAGTGCCACGGTTGGCCCCATCGGCCCCTCCTTCCATGGTGCCTGCTTCAGCCTCTGCCTACCCTCCTGAACCCAAGCGTGGAGAACCAATGCTCCAGGTCACCCCATTGGGAGTATCCTCCTCTTCTGAGGCCTCCCCTGATTGTGCGGGGGAGCCCCCTCGGAAGGAGGACATGCAAGAGGAAGCATGCGGACTCCCCAGAGTCAGTGACATTTGACACCAACCTGGATGATTCGGAAGGGTCCCCAAGGTCCCCCTCTGAGGATGTCTCATTTTCTGACATCCTAGAGATCCTTAAACAGAGGGGGAACTGGTCTGCCTTCAACCCTTCGGAGGACTCGTCAGTGTACCTGGACACGTTCAGTTCTCGTCCTTCCACCTCCTGGGTGTCCCCGCCTTTCAACCCACTCATGGAGGTGGTGGCTCGGAAGGCATGGACGGCTCCGGATACTATGGAACCAACTCCCCGGAGGCCCACAAAATTTATTACAGCCCCTTCGGACAAGCAGTTTCTCACTAAGGGCGTCCCCGTTGATGTCATGGTGGTGGCGGCGGCCATTAAGAAGGAGTTGGCTGACCCTTCAGTTCCTGTCCATCCTCCTAATAAGGAATCTAGGACTATGGATAGGCACGGCAAGTGGATGTTTTCTTCAGCGACCTTTGCCATGCGTTCACTGAATTATTTGTGCCATTTTACCCGTTTTCAGAGAGACCTTCTCAAAAAACTAGGTGATACCTTACAGGACCCATCAGCTGTGGGGTCTCAGGAAAAGATCAACTCCCAGCTAGGGACCCTGAACTCTATTGTAAACTCCTCCATGTGGCTCATTTCCTATGCCGCCGATGGAGCGAGTAGGGCTTCAGGCACGGGCATTGCTCTAGGAGACACGCCTGGATGCGGCTTTGCAACTTTGCCGACCACTTCAAGGCGTCCTTCACTAACACCCCCCTTTGATGGTTCTGCCTTGTTTGGACCTCAAGTGAAGGATACATTGACCAGGTGCGAGCAGGAAGGCAAGACTCTCTCCGCCGTAGGAGTCTGTTTTTCTATCCCTTCTAGACCATACCCTAAGGGTCAGAAAGTTGGGAAAATGTGGTTCCGCAAACCTCAGGGAGTACTGCCTGATGCACGTGGTGAGCTTCCCTCCAGAGGCAGAGGAGGGAACAATAATAGACGCCGCCCGAGGGGCAGGGGGAGTCTGCAGAGTCAGGGTAGCAGCGAATCTTTCTCTGACAAACCCTTCCAGCACCCCTGAGGAGTTGCCCGACTGTCCACCTTTGGAGGCAGTCGGGGGAAGACTATTACTGTACACAGAAGCCTGGCATTCCCTCACGCAAGACAAATGGGTACGGTCGATCATATCCGAGTGTTACAGAATTCCCTTTATTCACACCCCACAACAGCCAAAAGGGCCCCTTCCACACATTTCACCCGGTCTGAGGGATCTAGCAGCACTAGACATTTCAAAGCTGCTAAGAAAAAGGGCCATCCAGCCAGTCCCAGCAGACCAACAAGGATCCGGAATCTACTCCAAGTTCTTTTTGGTACCAAAAAAGACAGGGGACTGGAGACCTATTTTGGATCTCAGCAGGCTGAACAAGTCGGTTCAAAGAATGAAGTTCCGGATGGTCATGCTACAGTCCATTCTACCCTTTCTGGGTCAGGACAATTGGATGTGCGCTATAGACCTTCAGGATGCGTACTACCATATCAAGATGAAAAGGCGCTCCAGAAGGTTTCTCTCCTTCTGGCTGGGAGCCAGTCACTACCAATTCAGAGCCCTGCCCTTTGGCCTCACCACAGCCCCCAGGGTGTTTACCAAATGCATGGCAGTGGTTGCGGCTCACCTCAGACAACAAGGATTCCAGGTGTTTCCATATTTAGATGACTGGCTCCTTACTGCCACCACCAGGCACCAACTACTCCAATCCAGAGATTACGCTGTACAAACGTGCAACGTGCTAGGTATCTCTATAAATTTTGAAAAGTCTGCATTGTCACCTTGTCAGTCTATTACCTTCATAGGCGCCATTTTAAACACAGTGGAGCTCTCAGTAAAACTACCTACACAAAGAGTTTCAGACATTTGCAACCATGTTCAGATCCTATTACAGGAGAGCAGAGTCCAAGCCAGATTTGTACTAAAAACACTTGGTCTCATGGCAGCATCAATCACTTTACTCCCCCTAACACGTTTTCATATGTGGATCCTGCAGTGGATGCTATTTTCCCAGTGGTCCTTTCAGCAGCTCCCCATGTCGCACACCATTCTAATCACTCAGTCATGCAAAAGACACCTTTCTTGGTGGACGGTCTCCCCTCAGGTACTCCAGGGCAAACCTGTGGTCCTTCCTCCTCCTGTTGCCACTGTGACAATGGATGCCTCCCTGATCGGATGGGGGGCATTTTCGGGGCAGGACAGTCCAGGGCACATGGCAACCCTTCGAATGCCACTTGCACATAAATGTCTTGGAAATGAGAGTGGTACTTTTAGCTTTGCAGGCCCTTCAGGACTCTCTATCCACCGGGACTATTGCAATTCAAACAGACAATATGTCTGTAGTGTGGTACATTAACAAGCAGGGCGGAACCAGATCCTACCCCCTATGTCGAGAAGCACTCAGACTTTGGCAATGGGCGATCTCTTCTCAACGGTTTCTGGTAGCAATGCATATTCCCAGGAAGTCCAACGTCATAGTGGACAGACTGAGCAGAGCCATTCTCATGCCTCATGAGTGGTCTCTCAACCAGATAGTAGTGGAAAGAATTTTCAGAAGGTGGGGTCAGCCTTGCTGCAACCTTTTTGCAACACCTCTAAACAGCAAGTGCCCAGACTTCTTCACCCTCTTCCCTCTCCCAGGTCTACCCCCCCAGAGACGCTCTAGTTCACGATTGGCCCCGGGGTCTTCTGTATACATTCCCCCCCTTTCCCTTGATTACTCAATAAATCCAGAAAGCGACTGCCTTGAGAGCCAGGATGATCCTCTTTGCCCCTTACTGGCCTCGACAAATTTGGTTTCCGTTTCTACAACGCCATCTACTGGAGCAGCCCTGGCATCTGGACCCAGTGCCAGATCTTCTGACCCATCAGTCAGGTGGGCTGCATCAGTCCCTTCATTCTCTCAACCTCACAGCTTGGTTGCTCCACTTCCAACCCTAGCCAGGCTTCCCCTTATCTCTCAACCAGTTTGCGATATCATCCTCGCTTCTCACAAGTCTACTACCAGAAAGACTTATGCTAGCAAATGGAAGCGTTTCTCTGTCTGGGCAGGGGAAAAACACGTGGACCCCTTTATGGCTCCTGTCCAGACAGTTCTAGAGTTTCTAGCAGAACTCTTTCGATTGGGCTCATCCTCAGCTACCATCAGAGTTCAACTGGTAGCTATTTCAAATTTCCACGTTGGCTTGTCAGAGACCAGCATCATGTACCATAAACTTTGCAAAGCCTTTTTAAAAGGAACCCTTTTACTTAGGCCCCCGGATAAAGACCCTCCCCCACCGTGGGACTTAAATTTGGAACTGTCTTCTTTAATTCTTCCTCCCTTTGAGCCGGCGGCTTCTTGTTCGTTGAAGTTGTTCTCGTGGAAAACACTCTTCTTAGTAGTCATCACCGCAGCAAGACGGGTCTCGGAATTTCAAGCTCTTTGCGTTCGCCCTCCTTATCTTGTTTTTCACAAAGACAGAGTGTCACTTAGGACTAATCCATCTTTTTTACCCAAAATAATCTCAGAGAAAAATCTGAATCAGACCATAGATCTTCCAGTCTTATTCCCAAATTATACCAATAGAGCTGAACGAAAGTTACATTGTTTGGACGTTCACCGTCAATTACGCTTCTACCTGGATAGAACTAAGCAGATGAGAAAATCAAACCAGCTCTTCCTGTCTTATGTGGAAGGGAAGCAAGGCCAACCAGTCTCTAAGGTAACCTTGTCTAGGTGGTTGCCCTGTCTTATCATGTTGGTCTATCAGTTGAGGAACAGGGAACTTCCTACTAAGCCTAGAGCCCACTCAACCAGAGCTTTAGCTTCTTCAATAGCCTTTCAGGCAAGATTGCCGATGGATTCCATTTGCGCAGCGGCCACTTGGGCCTCTCCTCATACCTTCATTTCTCATTACAAGCTCGATATGGCCTCTAGAAGTCGGGCTGATTTTGGTTCCACTGTACTCAAGAGTTTGTTCCATTGAGTCACCCAGGACTTAGGTGCTAGGGACGCTGTCCCATCCAGAAAGAATGAAGGCGAGATTGACAACTTAACATTGAGAAGTTATGTACTTACCATAACGTTCCATGTTAGTTTTCTTCTCGCCTTCTTTCTTGCATCCCACCCCCCATCCCCCTAGCCTGGGAAGATCTAGAGTACCTTGTGAGAGTTATTGCTACCTCAGTTATATCCCCAGCTAGCTAACTTGCTCCCTCTTTTTTGCTAGCTCTTCTAGAGGGGTTTATATATATCTATCTATATATATATATATATATATATATATATATATATATATATATATATATAGATATAGATATATCTTTATTTTTGTATCTATGATTAGGTGGATTATTCTCTGATGTAGTGGGACCTATATGTCCATAGTGTTAGCTATCAAACGAGATCTGGGTATATGATGTCTAGCATTATGGGACGTAGCATAGCCTCAAGCCGGTAAAAATAGCTCTCGAGCTTTAGTATTAGGCCGAGTCGGAGCCGAGGTTTGGCTCCGAACCCATCCAGCAAGAAAGAAGGCGAGAAGAAGACAACTAACATGGAACATTATGGTAAGTACATAACTTCTCATTTACACATACATCTGCATGTTGGACTACATTCTCTGTACTGTTTAAAGACTGGGCTGGATGATATGTTTTTGAAATCATCAGGGTTATGTATATCTGGCATGGCTTAGTGGTAAATCACTTTGTCTATGGTGTGCAGGGTCCTGGGTTTGAGCCTTGCAGAGGCTGTTTATTTTGTTGCTGGGCAGAACATGGGCCGTTGGATTCATAGTGATTAAGGCACTTTAAAGCAGATGTAAGCGGGTTTGCACATGTTTGCGCAGAGGTAAGCACTGCTAACTTCCAGTTACAGTTTCTTATACTCAGTTAGCTTCTAAACTGCTTAACCAGTGTAGGCATGGTTTACTCCCATGCAAACAGGCTTAGACCCGATTACTGCTGCTTAAGTGCTTACTCCTGCTTTAATTTCTTTAAAAGAAAAGAAAAAAGGGTGGATAGGAAAGTGGTGAAAAAGGGAACAAAGAGGGAAAGACACTGGGGAAAATAGCTAGCGAAGTGCAGGAAGGGTGTACGGAAGGGTGCATAGCTGCCCATTTCTTCTACAGCAACAGCTGTGCATATACACTGTATTTGGAGGTAGATTTGGACACTCAATCCCCTGGGAGAGGGGTGAGGACAACAATAATAAGTTGTGATTTCAATTAGACCAGATTACATTTTTTTCAGGTGAGAGTGGGATGTTGGGGAGGGGTAGTAGGTATATTTGGGGAGGTAGGTTGGGTAGGTTAACAGACAAGACACACAAGACACATACAGGGGAGCTATATGACACATGGGGGGGGTAAACTCCTTGATGGAGAGAGGTGTTGGGATATCAGAAGCCCACAAGCCCCCTAGTGGTAACAGTGAGACTGAGGTCCCCACCCATGGGCAGTCACCACTACACCTTCACAGCCCTGAAGGTGGCTGTGCTGGGGTCTGAGCAGCAGAGCCAGGCTGATTCTCTAATCATGACACGTGGCCCTCGAGCTGGTGTAGAAGATCACTGAACTGCTCGTTGATCGCTCTATGCACCACGACCCCAACCTAGCGACGGGTGACAGGTGCCTGTCTGTCCCATCCCCTGAGGTGGTTCCACTCTAAGGTGGTGCAGGACCAATGGACAGGGAGGTCCGGGGTTGGGCCCTAGACATGCTGGTGCCCGGTGCCATGGCCAGCTGAGGTGGGACAGGTGGGTCTGCTGGTACTGGTTTTCCCAAGTGTGCTATAGTGTTTAGATTTCATCATCACATATGGGTTAGTGATAGTCAACACATTCCAGGGTTAGGTATAACAGCATGCATAGATATTCCTATTAACCCAGACACCAGATACGGAACAGTTGCATAGCAAACATAACACATGCATATATGGGAACACAGTGGTAATAAGAACAACATGCAGGTACATTGATGGCACCATGCCAACAAAGTTGGAATAATTCAATATGGCACATGCGTGGCAATCATTAAAATATTTATCAAACAACTGGACATTATCAGAGTCATTACATAACAGTTGGGGTGGGTATGTTGATTACTGTTGGAGATAAGTTGGGGGGAGAGAAAGATGTCAATTAACAAGTAGTATACTCTTGTAATCCACATTACTTTCCTAGTCAGTGCTGTTATCTGTACCTTACAAGTCTTACTACACTACCCTACAGCCTTATTTTGGACAGTGATATGGCTGTCATCATCATTACACACAGGTTCATAGGTAGGTACTAAGCTATCTGCCCGAGGGCATTTATAAGTCTAGCCAGAGTGTGTCGACTTTTGATGCCCCATTGATTAATTAACTGATCCTCTGTCAAGCAGAGCAAATGAAGTGATCCCAGGGGTGTATTTTCTGTTACCCATCCACTCATTAAGGTTTCTCTTATACGTTCATAGGTTCATAGGTTCATACTAGGCTATCTGCCCAAGGGCATTTACAAGCCTAGCCCATAGTTTTGTGGCTTACGCCACCCCTTTAGTATGGGGAACTATACCCATTATTTTGCTGTGCCTCTGTCGAGCAGTGACACTGAGGTAATCCCTGGGGTATATCTGCGATCTCCCATCCATTGGTCAAGATTTCTCTTGAACAAGGCCAGCGAGGTGCTCTGCCTCACATATACCGGGATTTTGTTCCACAGCATAGGGAGTCTTTGGGTGATGAATCTATCCCTCCAGCACATCCTATTAATAGCCGTGTCGAGGTTTAAGTCTCCCGCCCTTGTGGCTCTGATGGATCTAGATTTTTGAGGTGAAGCATATTCATCAAATCTGGGTTTGACATGGCCTTGTATGTTAGGCAAAGGTCACATCTGAGCAAAGGTAGCGTTTACTGAATAGAGCTGGAGTTCTTTCAGTCGGGCAGCATAGGACAGATTTTTGAGACCCTTTATCCTTTTGGTGAGGAACTTTGCGGCCTCTCCAGCTGCTGCAAGTGTCGGGTCAGATACATTCCGAATGGGGCATTGTACTCAATCATTGGTCTGATGAGTGATGAGTAGAGGGAGACAATGACCTCCCTTGATCTAGATGAGAATCCCTTCATGATAAGGTGGGCAATGTAGAAGGTCTTCCTAACTACTTTAGCTACATGGGTGTCGAATGACAGACTACTATCAACCTGGGTCCCCAGGTCCCTGATAACTTCTTCTGTGCTCAGTGGATTGCCACCTATTTGGTAGCTAGGGGTAACCTTGTTTTTCCTGAAGGGTATGACTATGCATTTTTTGGCATTTAACTTTAGGCCATGGCTCTGGCACCAGTTATCTGTTTCTGTGAGACCCTTCTGAAGGATATCTGTGTCAGATGTGTTTTCTACTATGGCACCCAGTTTGCAGTCATCTGCAAACTTTGTCAGCCATAACCCTCCTGTGTTTGCTTGTACTTGAGAAGTAGATGCCAAACAAGAGTGGGCCTAGGACTGAGCCCTGTGGGACACCACTTGTGACAGGCTTTGAGTCTGACATGGCGCCAGCAACTCTGACCCTGTGGGTTCTGTCACTCAGCCAGTTTGCAACCCATCTTGTGATGTATGGGTTAATATTTAAGCTGATGAGTTTTTCAATGATACCCGAGTGGGGTATTGTATCAAGGCCTTCGCCAGATCGAGGTAGGCTGTATGGACTGCCTTTCCCTCATCAATGGCTTTGGTGACTGTTTCGAAAAAGTCAACCAAGTTTAAAAGGCATGATCTGCCTTTGACAAAGCCAAACTGGGTTGGATCCAAAGTCTGCAAATTCCCTATGTCTTTATTTATGAGGTCCATTATGATCCTCTCCATGGCTTTGCAGATAAGGCTTGTCAAGCTAATGGGCCGGTAATTTCCAGGGTCGGTGGAGGCACCGCCTTTGTGAAGTGGGACCACAGTTGCAGTGCGCCACTCCCTGGGTACGTATCCAGAGGTAAGGCTCTGATTAAACAGCTGTCCTAGCTGTGGGTTTAATTCCTCATTGAATTCGTGGAGCACACAGCCGGGGACACCATCAGGTCCCATGGATGCTGTGTTTTTTGCTTTGGAGAGAGCAGTTCTCACTTGGGCGTTGGAGATGTTTGGGGGGCTGCAATCATTTGGTATAGATATCTCTCCTTTTGGGGGGGAGGGAGGGGAAAAGTTTGCACTGAACCTGTCAGCCAGTATGTTGGCAATGTCCGTAGGATCAGTAATCTTCACATCATTTTGAACTAGTTCTGAGCATATCTGGGAGTTTACTCCCAGGTTTCTAACATAGCTAAAGAAGGCCTTATGATTGTCTTTTGAGTCTTTAGCTATTTTTCTCTCAAAATTTGCTTTGGATGATTTTATGAGAGCTCTTAGTTTTTTACTTATAGTGATCAAGGGTGTCTTACCTTTTAAGGATTTTGCTCTATCTTGTAGTAGCTTCCTCCTTTTGTTGTAGAGTTTGTTTATGGCTGGGGTCCACCAGACTGGACGCTTGCCTTTGGTACAGAGAGTCTTTGTTTTGCTTGGGATTGCCTTATCCATGCAGTCCTGCAGGTGCTGGTAGAAGGCATTTGTAAGTGATTCAGCAGCATGTGTACTGTTTACCGCCGGCTCGGGGGCCTTAAAGGGGACCACACTAGTCTTTAGAAGTGTGAAGTCGGCTTTCGAGAACACTTGAAGAGTGTTAGTGAGGGGCTCTGCCTGATGTAATTTGGAATTTTGTTCCAAAGCATGGGGAGTCTCTGTGACAGGAATCTATCCCTTCAGCATGTTCTATTTATTGTTGTGGTGAGGTTTAGCTCACTAGAGCGCGTGGCTCGCAGTGACTTGGATTTCTTTAGGTGGAGCATGTCAATCAATTCTGAGTTGGACATGGCTTTGTAAGTCAGGCAGAGGTCACCTCTGAGTAAGCAATATGCCACTGAGTACAGCCGGAGGTTTTTCAGTCGGGCTGCATTGAATACATGAACTGGTTTTACCTGCAGTATACACCTCTTACCTGGTATACCTGCGGAGGGAATGTTTGTTAACACTGACTAACTGTTTGTACACATACGCCTGGATTCTGGGTTTATGTTTTGCACTATACTATCCAACTCTTTCTGCACAGACTCTGGTCATGTGATGACCAAATGCTGGTGTGCCTGGAAATATCTAGAATATTGCCCTCTTCCACCTTTAGTGATCTGATACACACATATACATGCTTTCCTGCACAGTTATATTATGTAGCACAGTGTGGGTGACAATGACCAGTGATACTTTAATATTCAAAGAAACTGCAACACTCACAATCCCCTACAATACCAGGGTGGACAGTACCAGTACAGGTTATACTGGTCTATATTTTTCAGCACAGTGTTCGTATCCAACGTACCTGTAGGAGCAATGCTTGTTAGCACTACCTGACTGTTGCCACACAAAGTTCCAGATTACACATTAGTATTATGCACATACATCTCACTCTGTTACTGTACACTCTCTGGTCACAGCTTGACAACATGGGAGTGTAGATAGGACATACTTGAAATATTACTCTCCTAACAGTTTCAGGGGTTGCTACAGTGACAAGTGTGTTGTCATCATGGTTGATAATCACTTGTATTCCCTGTTTGCTGGATACATATCTGGGATCATCCCACAGACTTACCCGGGGGATAGGGAAACAGGCAGCAGATATGGGCACATATACTGGACATTCTGGCCTCATGTGTACAGTTGTGGGGTATGAATATGTATGCAGTCAAAGTCCACTCCCAGGATTCAGATCATGGCTGTGTCTGCTCAATGTAAGCACTGTCCATCACAGTTTTGTCTGCTATATTGATATTGCTGTATATTTCCAATCTGCTTTCTGTCTTATTAATCCCGTGTTTATGCATTCTGACCTTGTATAACAACACTCTTATAGAGATTTCCTAGACAGTTATATGTTGTAGGACAGTGTGGGTGACAGTGATGTGTAATACCTCATTATTCAGAGCAACTGCATATCATTCTTGTATTTCTGGGCACAGTGGTGGTATCTGACAGACCTGTGGGAGGAATGTTTATTAGCACTACCTGAATGTTCCCACCCACAGTAACAGATTCCACATTACTATTATGCACATACATCTCACTCTGTTACTGTATGCACTCTGACCACAGCTTAACAAGTTGGGGCGTAAATGGGACATACGTGGTTTATTAGTCACATAAGGTATTGAGGACTTGCTAGTGTGCCAGGTTTGTTGTCATAGATGTGTGTCAGATCAGTTGCATTTCCTGTTTGCTGCCTTTACGTCTGGGATCATCCCACTGATTTCCTGGGGGACAGGTTGATAGGCAATAGATATGGGTCACTTTAATAGACATTCTAGGTATATCTGTACAGTTGTGGGGTATGATTCTGTATGCAGACTACTACCACTGGCAGGATTCGAACCGTGGCTGTGTGTGCTAAATAAACAACAGTTCACATCTCAGTTGCATGTGCTATTCACTTTTTTTTGTTTGCATTTTCCCTGTTTACTGTCTATGTGTCTCTCAGTTTACTAAATGGCCTCTGGGGATTACATCTGTCATATACAGGCATTCCTACACATTCAATTTATGCTGCATGGTGTGGGTAACAGTGCTTAATACAACAGTACTATTACATGATTGCAAATCTACATTACCATATGATACCAGAATATACACATGCAGTCCAGCAGTCTTTTGTCAGGATATTACACTTTTATTGACATACAACCAATATGAGTGTCTTCCTGCCATATTCTCTAGTGTATGCAGTACTTGCCTTGAACAATACACATTTTATACTAGCAATTAATTTACTACTACTTTTATTTTTATTTCCTATGACAGTAAAAGCATGAGTATTGCTGACCTGCCTCACATCACAACCTCACCAGGCAGCTGATGTGGACCTCCTGGTTCGCGGCCCGCTCCATTGCAGCTGTGGGGAACATAAGAGGAATATTGAGCCATACCTATCCATGATATACCTGAGCTGGCAATTATTACACACATACTGGGGTGATACACACATCTGGAACATCCCTGATGCTCTAGCCTCTTGGAGCCATTCCTCCAAGAGGTCCACCTTCTGCCGCTTCAGGTCAGCATAGTGGTGCCTGACCTGCTCACCAGTTCAGGGTATTCCAGTAGCACTGGTGAGGTCGCGGGGGAGACGGTCCCAGGCCTCCACCTTATATTGGGAGCCCTGGTACTGGCCCTGCAGCAGTCTCTGTGCATGGTCTTTAACTAGGAGTCCTGCCATGAACTTGGACTCCTGGATGCACCAGCGCTGCGCTCGAAGTGCATTCCTTTTCCCCTTACTGCCATAGTGCCTGCAAGGGGAAGCTACAACCAGTTATGAGATGTATTCCCGCTTCTTGGGTTTAAGTAGGGCCGACTTCCTGCACTTTTCCGTGATTGGCCGGTTTTGAAAATGCTAAGCTATGGGCAAACCTGCTTACCTAAGGTTGGCATTATTTAAAGGGGTACACCACTGGGAACAAAGAGTTAGCTGGTCTACACATTGCTCACACCTTCTAAGTTGGCCTGTGCAATGCTTAGTGTTGCTTACATTAGACATTCATTATAATGCCTTTTTGGCATTGTGTTATTATTCATTACACCTTATATGTATGCCTGGTATCCCTGATTGATGTGTATGTACACTCTGTGGGGTCCTTGTGTTTTATTGGGGACTTCAACACTCTATTACAATTACACCTCACTTCTGGGCTTGCTGCTGTACTCCAGTTCACATATTTATGTTATGTAGTTGGTTATGGCACATACGACTGTATACTGATGCCTTTCACAGGTTCAGTTTGGTTATACAATGGTGAGGACTTGTTTGCTACTACCTCATTCTTCTGTACTTCTGTGATGGCGTAGTGGATAACTACTGGGCCTATAGTGTATAGGGTTCGAGACCTGCATGGCTGCTTATTTTTTTGATGGGCAGAACAAGGGCCATTGGATACAGAGTGATTAAGGCACTTTTGAGCAGTTGTAAGCGGGTTTGCCTGATGGTAAGCACTGCTAACCTGCCGTTGCATCTGCTTACAGAGAGTTAACTTTAGAATTGCTTAGCCAGTGTAGGCATAGCTTACCGCCATGCAAACGGGCTTAAGACCACTTACAAGTGCTTAAATATGTTTACTACTGCTTATTTGTGCTTACACCTGCTTACTAGTGCCTTATTCATTATGACACTGATACCTCACGTGCATTTACTGCAGTACTTCAGCTCATAAATATAAGTTATTTAGTGGGTTATGCAACAAAAATATTGGTCATAATGTGCTTTGCTATGTAAAATAGAATGTGCAGCAGTGGGACTCGAACCGGGAATGCCTGCATGTAAGGTGAATGCTCTGCCCACCACACTATTGCTATGCTGCTTCATTTGCATATATCTTCCTTGTTATCCTCTTCAGCCTTTTAAGCTGCTTTAACCGTAGCTAAGCGATGGGCACACCCACACAGCTACAGTTAGCTGTAATCAGATTTTTAAAGAAGAAGAAAAAGGGTTTCTTCATTTTATTTCTACATTCTGTTGCTGTAATACACATGGGGGACTGTTGGTGGGGATATGCGGTCACCTGTGAGTGGTCTCGCTCATTGCATACCCCTTTCTGCTGTTCTAGATTGCGGGGGCGTGTTTATTCTGAGAGCTCTGCTCTCAGACACGGCCCCTGCACTCTTACACGCTCCATGTAAGCCTATGAGCTCGGGCAGCGTGCATCATTAATATGCATGGTGCGCTGCTGTCCTGCTCCTAAATGGTCACTTCCATGCAGGACTAAGCTAGTCCTGCACGGAAGATTAGTAAATCCGGGGGCCTGTGTTAACAACAATAGCACATGGGTTTATCTCCCAACTATACAGTCAATGGTTGTATGATAAATGCCAGTTTCACTCTTGATATAGTTCCAGCTTCGCATAATTCATGTATAAACTGCTACTTCAAGTTTTTTTTGTTTGTTTGTTTTTGCATGCCACTGCAGCACAGTACCACAAGGTAATCTAAGTTAATGAGCCAAAGAGGGGTGACAGCAAAAAGTCTAAGATGAAGTGCATACGGGAGATCAGAGGTCCAGGCTAGTGAAACAAATGGGACAGTCATGTGTTTCAGTTGTTATCAGGATGTCAGTGTTCTGTTATGCCTATATAGTGTTGTGGTCAGGGTGCAGTTCATAGAGTGGATTGTGGCAGGTAAGCTAAGTTTTTTAAATCCTAGCAGGCAAACAAATGTTACAGGTAAGCAAATGGTACAAGGGGTGTCTGTAGATAAAATATTGACCCTGTTTTTGTTTGCTCAACTTAAACAGTCATACCCTGGCTTTTACGTCACTAATGTGTATTTATGTGAAGCAAGTGAATGTTATTTATTTATCTGTTGTTATTTATTTTAGTTTGATAACCTGGTTAGTCAACAGACCCTTTTCAGCCACAACCAGGGCACCATGGTGTAAGACACAAACTGATAGTTATACACAGTCTAAAGGATACAGATTTGTACATAGTACAGTAACAAAGTAGAGACACTACATTTGTAAGTTATTTACAGTTATAAATGCAAATGATATTGCTTATGGTATGTACAATTAAAGCAGACATACAACCGACTGTCATTTATTAAAAGTATGTCCTTACAAGAAAGATGTGATTACAGCATGGGCTTCAGGGAATAGTCATTAACACAGAAGCAAGCACATTTAACTGTGGTGGTGGTGCTGCGGTAGCAATGTCGCCTCACAGTAAGACATTGCCCTGTTTGATTCTCAGCTAGAGTATCTTCTTTGTGGAGGCATATGTGAATGGGCGTACCTTCGTTGAAGGTTGTGCGTCAGAGCTGGCAACTTGGCATGTAAAAATCTATTGCCAATCATTAGCGGACCGGAGTTCCGCTGTGGCGACCCCTAACCGGGAAAAGCCGAAAGACACAACATACAGTTTTTCTTTCAGTTTTATTTCTAAGTAATTGAACTATCCCTTCCTGACTCTCTTCTGCAGGTAGCCAACTCCAAGTGTACAGTTAGGCTGGTTGATTTGCAATTTTTATTTTTATGGGACACACTGCCCCATTTTTAACACATTGTAGATAAGACAATTAAATAGAAATGTGGCTTTGTCATTTACAAGAAGCCAAATATACCAAGTTGGCAGTGCTAAGATCTACAAAAACAGCAAACAGGAAATTTACCCCAGGACTGCCCCTTGTGTTACTAATCCACAAATGAAGTCCTAAATGCTTTATTCCAGCACAAGGATCCCTACTGAATATCTACATTTTGATCTAGTAATTATCACATAACTAAATGGAAAGGGTTAGGTGATTCTAGGCTCCAGGGAAGGTTAGGTTTAAGAACTAAATAGGATAACTGGCTAGACTTGAAATGGGTCCCAAACACAAATCTCACCAGTACTACTGGTGCAAGCGGCCAAAAAGCACAACACAAATCAAAAAAGGAGGCCATAACTGCCTTCCTCAGTGATAAATTAATCTGTGCAGCAACACACACACACACACACACACATATATATATATATATATATATATATATATATATATATATATATACACACACACACATACACACACACACACACACACACACACACACACACACACACACACACACACACACACACTAAATTGGTTAACAATACATAATTAACAATTAGTCATTACACAAACATTCCTTATTACTAATCATAAATGGTCATTAAGACCAGGGGGGAATAATCCACCTAACTTTATGATACAACTCCTTTCTTTTTTATTTAGTATGGCAAGCCTGCCTAACTTGTTTGTCCTATCTCCCTGAATTTTATCTATCACAATAACATTAAATCTAGCCGAATTATGTGTCATGGTGTGCCTATATAAAGCACTTGAAGATCATTTGTTACGAATGTCACTAAAATGTTCACACATTTGTATACATAGTGGACAGGAGGTCTGGCCAATGTAACAGGCTGAACAAGAACAAGTTGCTAAATATATCATCCAGTCTGTACCACAATTAGCAAAAACGTTTATATATACATAAACCTTACTAGTGTTTCTGCCAGAAAATTGATTAGATTTAAAAATAAATTTACAAGAAGAACAGTGACCACAAGAAAAGGT
The DNA here is from genome assembly GCF_019279795.1 of Protopterus annectens. Lineage (NCBI taxonomy): Eukaryota > Metazoa > Chordata > Ceratodontiformes > Protopteridae > Protopterus > Protopterus annectens. Next base: position 292,466,716 of record NC_056725.1, read on the forward strand.
ATCCAACAATCTATCCCCAATAAGCATCAATTGTTGATTAGAAGAGTACATACCCCCCTAAAACAGGACCCCCATGGTCCACACCATTCAATTAGAGAACTGGTATCTAGGGGTAAGGACCTCACAAAGTTAATTATTAGCTAACAAAATATTCCAGTTAGAATTAATAATATCCCTGATAACATTAACATTACTTCCATAGGTAGTGACAAATCTGATAATATTATTATTTTGATTACATTTTGCTCTATATTCCAATAAATCTGATCTATCCTGTTTAGACACCCAATTACTGGCAGATATAATACTTCCATATTTGTAGCCCCTATCTTTAAACCTACGAATTAAATCCTGTTGGTAGGCCTCATAGCTGTCCCTGGTAGAACAAATGCGCTTAATATGCATAAATTGAGATTTGGGTATGTTTTTAATAATATGTCGAGGATGCAGGCTAGTAGCAAACAATAAATTATTATATTGGGGATATTTCTGAAATACATGTGTATTAAGAGTATTATCAGAATTCCTAACAACTGTAACATCTAAAAAAATGTATTTCTTTGGAATCAAAATTTAATGTAAACTCTATACCCCATTTGTTTTCATTAAGATATTGGACAAACTCCAATAAATAACTTATGTCTGCTCGCCATACCATCCAACAGTCGTCAAGATAATGTCTCCAGATGTCTACTTCCCTCATAAAAATGTTATTATTACTATCATAAGTCAAATGTTCTTCTAGGAACCCCATAAACAAATCAGCATATATGGGTGCAAACAAGGCCCCCACAGCAGTACTTTGTACCTGACAGTAACATTCATCCTGAAAATAAAACACATTTTTGGTCAAAACATGCTCAGCTAAACATATCAATAAAGTATTAAATCCAGAAGGATATATGTCTGCCCTATTTAACTAATATTGCAGTGCTTGAAGACCTACCTAATGAGGTTTGTTCGTGTACAGAGAGGTGACATCTAATGTGCACAACAGCCAATCCAGTTCCAACTGCATATCTGATATTATTTGGAGAAAGTGAGTTGTGTCCTGGATCATAGATCTTACTAATTTTAATAAAGGCTGTAAATATTGTGTTAGAAACTCCGAAAGAGGTTCTGTAAGAGACCCAATACCCAACATAATCAGCCTCCCCGGTGGCTTCTCCAAATTCTTATGGATTTTTGGCAATAAATATAAATACTGCCTTTGCAGATCAATAACTATTAGCTGTTGTGCTACTGATTCTGTAATAATTCATTCTTCCACAGCCTGTAATGTATGAATTTCTTTTTTGAATATGTGGGTTGGGTCAAGTGGCATATGCATATAATATCTAGCATCCATTAGTTGTCTTTGTCCCTCAGAAAAATAACAGACCGAATCCATAACAACTAACTGCCCCTTCCTATCAGCTGGCAAAATCACTATTTTCTTATTATTTTATAATTTGTTCAATGCCTGTTGTTCACTAGCTGATAAATTATGACTCAATATTCTAGACTGACTCATCCTGAAATGTAGATCTTTAAGTACCGAATCTTGAAAAATAGAAACGTGTTTATTCATTGGGGGTACAAAGGTAGACTTACGGAATCTAAAATCATTAGCTCTTTGAGACTGATCTTGATTACCAAAATATAACCTAAGATTAAGCAAACGACAGAATGCCACACCATCATTTGCAATAATGTCTTCATCAACAAAAAAGCCAGGGACATAGTTCAAACCTTTATTCAAAGGTTGTTGTTCCACCTCTGCTAATTGAACAGAAGAAATATTATGAACATTATACTTGTTACTTAATGGGGTATCAGTACCTGGAGCAAAGTTTCCACACTGTCTATTTTTTCTATGTTTTCGTCCACCCCTGTGTTTGCCATACCTAAAGGTTGATCAACATTATGTGGCTTTTTGGGGGCAGGTGACCCCTGATTGTTAGTACATTCTATGTCTATGGCTAAAGAATCATCACCCGAAGTACTACTATAAGTACTTTTGGGCTTTTTAAGAATAGATCTAGGCCTTTTGCTTTTATGCACCGATGTAGTAGTATCTAAACCAGTAAATTTGACACTCCTCTTAGAACCAAAAGGTTTCTCCCGCTGATAGTCCCCCATATCCCTGTTAAATTTCTCAATTTTTTAGCTTTCAACTGTTTTTCAAGCTGTAATAAATCTTTGTTTAACTTATTAAAACATGTCATATAATAAGTCCCCCCCCATATGCTTTTACTTCCTCACATAGTAACTTAACCTCAGATATGTTGATAGCAATCATACGCACATAGTATGAGGATAATATGTTAACAAAACCCATCGAGGCATTCTGTTGTGGCTTTTCCCCTCATCAGCCAACATCTCATCAATATGACCCACCAACGGTTGAATCCGTATTCTCAATCCCCTAGGGGTAATGTTCTTGGCCTGATATGCTTTGAACAACTTTGAATGCCATACATTATTACGAAGCATTTTCATGCTTTTTGTTAATTTACTGAATGTTAGCTCACACAAGCTAGATGGATCCCGAGTGTTTGCATCAACCATATTCCCTCCTGAATTGGCCAAACCAAAAACTTGCAGATCGTTCCTATCTACTAAAAGGCCTTGTAATATGGTTATAAGATCCAGTGCATTAGTTCTTCAAATTGGTAAATATAAACTATTCAAAATAGTAATTCAATATAATTTATATAAGTAGGCTGTTCTGAAATTCTTCTTATAGCCTACCCAATGATGTTATACAACATTTACCAATAACACATAAAGAAAAGGGAACCAAGCTATGTCAAAAAACAGTAACAAACATTAAACATCAAATGCAGGTACCAAAACTTAGCATCAAACAATATAGCATCCAAAAAGTGCATAAAAAAAAAAAATATATATATATATATATATATATATATATATATAATACACACACACACACACACATTAATATGATAACATACTGTTAATTCAAATACAATATGTAAATCATGCCAATTGGCATCAAATATTTGTGAATTCTAATTATTCCAAGCGTATATCCAGATCAAATCTATTATTGAAATAAATAATATATGAGTACATTTGTGAAAGCTCGTATCAAACAGAAGAAATGTACATATTCTGTAAAAGAGTCACTTGTAAATGTTCCTCTCCTTCCCTATACATGATCGGTGACAAACCACATTTAGAAGGTAAAAAATATTCTTATCCAAAAAGAGTCACTGTTATCTTCAGACACTAAAATAGCTAACAGTTCAGTGAAGGACCGCGAGGTTATTGTGAAACAGTATAATTATATAATTCTAAATCAGGTTTCATCCACAAAAAAACCCAGGTTAAGTTTCAAACAACCTAATTTTTATATAACAGTACTGTTCTTAATCTGTTGATTCTCATCTTACCGATACAACCCCCGATTCGGCTCATAAAATATGGAATAATACAGACCACAAATTTTAATCCAAAACCGCACTTCTTCCCAATGCGGCTGTTAGTAGGCCTCATACCCAATCGATGACAAACCACTAATAAGAGGCAAAAAATATATGCAGCAGAAAATAATCCTGTCCAAAACCAATCACTGCAGTCTTCAAAAGATAGAGTTTCCACTTCAATCTCAGACCATAAAGCTGTTAGAAGACCATGTAGTTCATAGTCCAAAAAACAAGTATCATCCACCAAAAGCCTAAGGTATTAATTCAAACAACCCAACTTTTATAAAACAGTACTGTTCATAATCCATCACTCTTCATCATCTTTCCAATGAGATTTTGTTTATAGCAATTTGTATTTTTCATGTAGTTTTGTCTGGAATGAAGAGATACAAGATGGATCCCATACTTGATTTTAAATATAAGCACATTTTAGGTTTTATAAGCTGCAGGGGTGAGGAGGTGTGAGGTTCTATAGCAAATTTTTGTTGGAGTATTTTGGTAATAATATCATCTGTATACTTGGTCATTGTAGGAGGAGAGTCCAATTTGATCTTCTGTTCTGTTACCAGTGCTAGTTTGTCCATGTCTGTATCAGTAATAATTAGATTTTAAGGATTTATTGAGTTTTACTAGGTGCCAAATACATGATGTTGGACTTCATGTGACTGACTATAAGCACATTTTTATTTGTTTGGTGTTATAAATCTGTAAAGCTAGATTGTAGTTTGTGTTAAAGAGTCAAAGAGTTCTTACATAATTCAAGTAGTAAGATATCATCTGCAAAAAAGGGCCAAGTTGAGTATGATGATTCAGATCAGAGGATATATCATTGATGACTAGGGAAAACAACAGTGGTCCAACAACAGATCCTTGTCGGACTCCTATGTTAACAGCATTCACATTCAAAAGTCTGTGCACCTGGAATGTTTTTTGGCGGAGGAGTTACTCTGAACCCATCTTATTGTATTTGGGAAAAATTTGAATTTGCAGAGTTTGTAAAGTAGCAGGTTATTATTTACTGTTTAGAGTGCTCCTGTCACATCAATGAACAGACCCTGTTAATTCGGAATCATTCATACTGTTATAAATGGTGTCAATGGCCATATATAATGCTGCCATGGTACTGAAAGAATTTCTGAAACTATATTTACTTATTTGATAAAAAACCCACAGGAATAAAGCCAGGAATCCACAAAATTGTTTAATTAAGTGCTTTCGTCTCAAAATAGAAACTTCATCAAAATGTTTGGGATGAAAGCGCTTAATTAAACAATTTTGTGGATTCCTGGCTTTATTCCTGTGTTTTTTTATCATTTCTTGTGACACTTGTGCTTTATTGTTTATTTGATCTTAGAGTTGTGTCTGTACTTACATTTTTATCACCAACAGACATCTGACATTACAGAGTCAACAAAATGAGTATAACTGTGATCAGTTAAACAGTCACTGATCTGACCTGATAGAAGCAGTGTCCATACTATGCATACCATTTGTTGAAATCCATGCAAAGCAATCATTGCTATTACTTATGCACACTCAGGTCATCGAGAAACCCATGGCTTCTGGAGGTCTAGCAACCCCTAGCCCTGCAGCTTAATTCAATTATTTCAGTGCAGTTTTGGCTAGTTATGATGCATTGAAAAGATGGTGGACAAAGCTGCAAAGTAAGATCAAATATGAATAAAAAGGAAAGATGTAATCCAGGTGCATAGGAAGGGCTGGAGGTGGGGCAAACAAGTCTTGGGTTGAATTTAATACCTAGTATTATGGATTCCTTTTATACCTTTAGTGACTATATTTATTTATTTATTTACATTTGTGTACCGGGAAAGTCCGACAGGGCCAAAAGCCCATTTTCAGCAGAGGCCTGGGAAGAAAAGCTCCACAGAATAATTAGACAGTACAATAGTATACATACAGTAAGATGGAGAATACACATCATCTAGTTAGTCTATAAAAAGTAGTATTCAGTACAGTTTTCTAGTAGATACATGTTCAAAAAGAAAAACACACGCATTTCAGTGGAGATCACTGTGAGAAAAATAAAGTTAGTACTGTGTACATATTAAATAATAGTTATGAGCAAATGAAATTTCCTTTATATATATATATATATATATATATATATATATATATATATATATATATATATATATATATACATACACATATACATACACACACACACACACACACACACACACACATATATATATATATATATATATATATATATATATATATATTTTTTTTTTTTTTTTGAGTAGTAATAAACACTGAGGAGAGGGAAAAAATTAGGTAAGGAGTGGACAGTGTGTTGAGAGAGTTATAGATATCTTGTTCAGAGGTTAGTACTAGGCTAACTGCCCTTGCGAGCCATTTTAAGCCTAGCCAATTATCCCTTGTGAGATTCACATCCTGCACCTTGAGTTTGTAAGGCAAACACCTTAACCATTAGGCCACCCTCCCAAGGTACATGAAATTCACTTGCTTCTGCCACTCAGTATTTACAGCTTTATACATGCATTTCTAAATATACAGAACATGAAAAGAAAATGAGGTACCAGGAAGTTGGACGATATAGTACTGAATGACTACTGACACTCATATTTGGTCAGCAGTAGCTCACCCATCAGAATCTGTTTTGGATCCACCATGGGTATCACAATTAAATACAGGCCAATATTATAAACACCAAAATAATAGCTAGACTAAAATATACAAGCCTCATAAAGACTGAAACAACAAATTGAGAATGAAATAATATAAATACAGATAATACATATTAATAACATTGAAAAAGTGTCAATATCAAAAATATATTATGCATTCACTCATGTCATTCATTCATTCATTCATTCTTTCATTTTATGATATGTACTTTGTCCTATTCAGGATCACAAGGGAGCAGGAGCTTATTCTGTGAAGTAATGGACATAAAGCAGAAACACAGCCCTGGATGGGATGTCAGCACACTCATGCACATGTATATGCATACATTACACACAGTCCTGGATGGGCTGTCAGTACACTCATGCACAGGTATGTGTATATATATATATATATATATATATATATATATATATATATATATATATATATATATATATATATATATATATATATATATACACACACACACACACACACACACACATATATATATATATATATATATATATATATATATACATATATACATTACACACAGTGCTGGATGGGATGTCAGTACACTCATGCACATGTACATACATACATTACACACAATCCTGGATGTGATGACAGTATACTGCAGGACTCTCATACACATGTGCATGTGTGTGTGTATATATACATATATATATATATATATATATCTATATATATATATATATATATATATATATATACATATATATATATGTATATATATATATATATATATATATATATATATATATATATATATATGTGTGTATGTGTGTGTCTACTTCTAAAATTTGAAGTTTCAAAATATCAACTTTCTTATGGTCAAAGTTTGTCTAATACCTGATTTTATCATGGAAACTAGATAGATTAAATGCTTGCAATATGTGGGCATGTATCAGCATAATACATATTATTCTGATACATGACCACATATTGCAAGCATCAGCATAATAAATATTAAGGAATGGCTTTTTGCTATTGTAAAATGGCCTTTTATTTGCTTATTTCTTTATTTAATTATTGTAAAATTAGTTATTTCTCCCTACATTTCATCATAAACTGTAGTAGCTTAAATACAACTCAGTCAAGTCAATATTAAAATAAATATGCTGCTACACGCATTATACAGTGTTTATAGCCCATTTCACTGGCTGTAGTACCAAAATGTATCCTGTTATTTAGGTGCTTGGAAAGTTTCCCAGGTACAAGGAAGATTTACCTACAGAAAATACTGATGGTACAGGAATTGTTCAAGTCAATGCATAGATAACTAACTGATGAGATGGACGGCATTCACTTGAATAACAATGCAATGTAAAACAGTAAAACAGTTTACTAACATAAAGAAAATCAAAGTCAAAACCAGCTGTAAGTGATGTACTGAATATTGTAAAGGAGATAAAAGAACTGGAAACTGAATCTTTAGAAAAGGGAAGGAGCAAATTACATAGAAATAAGTGGAATTTATGGGAACATTACATGCAGAATAGCATTCAGGAGGAGGAGGAGTGAAATTTAAGGAAAAGCTGCGATTGAGCAATTAATGCACATTATTAAACTGGATACTGCATGAAAACAACAAAATAACTTGTTTTCATTTCTATTAGGGAGTTCTACAAGAAACTGAAGACTCGTCTTGTAGCCAAGGACTCAATCTCTTGTAGACTGGGCAGGCTGCACTCGCCTCATGCTCAAACTTGAATATGAATTCAGGAAAGCAGCTGCTGCATCTTCCCAAACATATTAATCCAGTTAGAGAGAGGTAAGTGTGGCAGCTCTGGTGAGGGGGTGGAAGTGTAGATTTGTGCAATGGTCAGGAAGTGGGGTTAGGTGTTTTAGGGTTATGGAGTGAGAAGGGAGTCAGTGTTTGGGAGTGGAGTTGGGATTTTAGGTTTAGAGAGACAGAAGGGAGTCTCAGGGTTAGGAAGAGAAAGAAGGGAATCTTAGGGTTAGGGAGCGGGAGGGGGATTTTAGGTTTAGAGACAGAGGGAAGGAAGTTTTAGCATTAGGGATCGAGAAGGGTACTATAGGGTTAGAGTTATGGTTCTGGTAGGGCTATACAATTTTGAAGATAGGTGGTTGACAGGGCTAAATATTTATGGGAAACTGGCTTATTGGAGGTGAGAGAACTTGCCTTTTCCAGCAAATGGCAGTGAATAACTGTGTCACAAGCAAAGAGCATGCAAGCACTTGTAGTGCATACTTCTATTAATATATGATGAATATATGTCCGTTGTATTTGTTATTGTATGTATGTATATGTTTTCTCAATTCAAGCCTGATGCATGCAATTTCATTGAGACTGCACCTGTGTAGGCTAAATGACAATAAAGTTTACTCTGACTATTACTGTATATGTACCTATGTCACCCTTTTTAAAAAAAAATCATTTTTAATAAAGATATAATAATAAAATAAAAAAAAAGTTTTCAACAGCCAGTCTTGCAAGTTGTAAAACTTGTAAACAATACTATGTTATTTATGTTCAGGAAAAGTACACTAGTTAGAAAAAGCGCTTGTTAAATGTTACTTGTGCAGTGTTACAAGATTTGTATGTTCAAGGATCATAAGTGTGATGCACAGAATGCAGAGTTTAAGTGCAATTGCAGGGAAATATTTAATAAATCCAGAATTACTGTACCTCAGAGTATTCCCTCCTCTCTGTGGTACAGCAATCTCAGAGACAGCATATGTAAGCATTGGGTTTGGGGGAGGGGTGCGAGGTGCGGGATGGCTTTATTTAAATTATTTTTACTTGTAACACCACGTTTTGCATGTTGGTGTAGGATTGCACTTACGGTTTTCAGAGTTTTATGACTCACAGTAGAGTCTGTTTTCTAATGAAGATCAGTTCTGAATGTTTAGTTATTGATGGGTTTGATTTCTGGTTGCATGGGCCTTAATTCGCCAAACTCTTATTACCAGCATAGTACACACTGATTCTGAATGAACATTTGATACACTTAGATTTATGTACAGTACATGTGCATGCTTAATAATGAATTGATATCAAGTCAATCAAGAAGCGGGATTTTATTCACCTCACATTAATGCATGCATTGCAACTGGTCTGTGTCAAAGGGATATCTATGGAGAAGACGTAGGATATACAAGAAAGAAGACTAAAGCTGTGAACTTACAGTTCTGGTGGGTTTTCGTCATATTTTCTGAATCCAATGCATGGTAGAATTCATACACTGATCGGCCAAGTAGTTCTTCAGAATGGTATCCCATCAGTTCGGTAATTCTGAGAAAAGAAAAATAAGTACCATCACTCAAAATTTCTAGTAGTCGTAAACAATAACGAAAATAGTGCTAACTTCATAAATATTTTTATTAGCATAATATTTTTAAAGAAACTAACATTGCCTAACAAGTGAGGCATTTTTGCATCGTGACCAGAAGATATATCACCTATTTACGGCAATAGTGTTTTGTTTAGATGTTACAGGCCCATGTCTACATTTTATGCATGCAGCTGGCTTGGTCTCTAGCACCTCCCACCTGATGTTCCTCTTACAATTCTCTGACTTCCTGCTCTCTCCCTCTCCTTCTCTGGAAAGTGATAATACATTAAATGAAATAAGTACAGTAATGCATTAGCTCACTACAAAAACCAGCCTAAAGACAGATCACATTTAGCAAGCTGCATGCACCTATGGGAGTGTTTTACAGCATATACAGTTACATATATGACCAGATTCCTGACAGACCATCCAAAGACCACCATTGTCAAATGATGGTTTTCATAAACACTGCCGGGGGCTCATCTAATTTAACGTTATCCTAGTCTCATACACAATAATCATCAATGGATATGTGGGGGTGGATATAATGTAGTGGCAAACTGAGTACACTTGTCTCAGTGCACAGCTTCAGTGTTTTGACAGGGTGAGAAATGAACCATTAGGGAGGTTGAGAATAAATATTATGACCTGATCCAAGAGTCATGTCAAGATCCTCTGCAAGTGCAATACCTTCATGAAAGTGTCACTTAGAGCACATTTGCCAACTAGTATTACTCCAAGTATTGCTTCACTGTTGTAATAAAACGCATAATCACAGATAAATAAGGTGATTGCCACAGCTTTAGGATCCCACATTTAACAGCAAATATCATAAGGCCACCATTTAAATGACTTTTGAAAAACAATGAAACTACAAAAGACTATTTAGTCAAAATCCCGAATGCAAGCATCCCTAAACTCAAACTCTAATTGTTTGTGTCTTTCGGCTTTTCCCGGTTAGGGGTCGCCACAGCAGAACTCCAGTCCGCTAATAATTGGTAGTTGATTTTTACGTGCCGAGTTACCAGCCCTAATGTACAACCTTCAACGAAGGTACGCACATTCACGCATGTCTCCACGCAGAAGACGCTCTAGCTGAGAATCGAACCGGACAGCGTCTTACTGTGAGGCGACAACGCTACCGCAGCACCACCACCACAAACTCAAACTCTTAATGTGCTGGCTTTAGTATTTGCACTGTGTGCACTATATTCATACAGGAGCTTGATGTAATGACCCATACTTCTTCCAGAAAGTGTCTGAAGGCTACATACTAATGATGCAGGCAGTGTTAGAGTTCTAAAGTAGTCCTTCACCATTACGTTAACACACAACACTGAATCTGCTTCACAATAACTGCACAAATAGCCATTGTAAATAACAGAAACAACAATGCGGACTGCATTTTTGTATAGACAGCATCCCTTTTCTATCCAACATAGTAAAGAAATGTTAAGTTGTATTTGTTACATCTGCATTTACATATATCTTGCCCATGTTTCTGCATGGAGGCAAACTTCCTGCGTTCTCCATATGAAGAGCACAATTCTCTACAGCTCACATTTACAAATTCCATGGCCACATAATCTTGAAGAAGTAGATACTATTCTGTTTACAAAAAAACAGATTAGCCCTTTTCCCTTGTCGTGGACCCACTGCATTACTTCTGAACAATTAGCTAATACTTGCATTTACTTTTCTTTGCATCTTTGTGAGATGTGTATGAGATTTAGGCTTCTTCAACTCATCTGTTGTTGGATCAACTTTAATTTTTAATCTTCAAAGTTTTGTCATTTGATGGTCAGACGTCTGTTCTTCACACTTATGAATGGGACAGAAAGTTTTGCCCTATTAAAAGATGTTAACATTTAATGCGGGGGTGGGGGTGTGTGTGTGTGGGGGGGTTATCTGATTTGTTTAGCAAAACTCTGCAATTTGGAACACATAACTTGACTACCTATTTTAGCTACACAAACAGTTCTGAAACATTTAGTACACATTTGATAATGAACTGCCTGATTCTTATTGGGAGGACCTGTACATTTAAGGGGGGGGGGGTTGGTATAATGGTTAAAGTGTTTGCCTCAGAGACACAGTATACAAAGTCTGATTCTCACCTTTGAAAGGAAAATTGATTAATCCGCATAATGGCCCACAACAGCAGCTAGCCTAACATTAGCTATGAACCTATACACCTAAGTTTCATGCATACAGGCACACATCAGTTGGAATGATATACTCTCTTTTGAGTACTAATAAGTAACATATTTCAAATGACCCAAGGACCATTTTCAGCCATAACGCAGGACAAAGCCAAATCAGTTTTCTCAAATAGTCCAGGGCTTTACAACATTCAGATCCTTTTGGTTCCATTTAGCCTAATTCTATGTTTTTTTCCTCCACTTTAATTTGATTTATTTTTAGTTTAAAAAAAAGCTTTGCCAGTTATACATTGTTTATAATGCAGTAATTAAATCCCACTGTTTTTCAGAACACTCAGAAGCCCACTTACCATTTAATTTACAGCTTTTTTAAATAATATCAATAGGCTTGGTATGAACTGTATCTTGAAATCGTGGTTGGTTGATGTTCACCTATTTGCAGATATCAGTAACTTACTTGATTTACTTAATTAGTTAGAATGTTGAATTATTAGCCAAGCAACTTTTCTCGAGAAGAAAAATGTCATTAAAGAAACTGAACTTAATAACCAAATTAGAATGTTACAAAAATGTTAATTGTTAAATATATTAATCTTCAAAAAAGGAGATTAAGACTGAATTAAATGATTTTTTTATCCCAGTCTCCCAGGTGAGAATGGTTGTCATCTGTTCTGAATGGGCCAATAATATTCAAGACTATTAACCAACATAATACAGAATCCCAAACATCCAAAAGATCTCATCTATTGACATTGAAAGCAACACAATAAATTATGCCAAACTGACTTTAGAAGTTTTTATAACATTTATCATAAATAAAAATAAGAAATGGAATTATTCTTAGGATGTTTGTCTTAATCCAATTAAGTTTTGGAAATTTCCCAAGGTATCATAAATGTATGTGAATGATCTTTTACAATGAAACAGTCAAAGTTGGTAAAAAATCCTTATGATGACTTTATCATGAGTTATAAATTTACTGATAAAATTAGTATAATTCTACCTAAAGTGTTTAGTTTCATTTAAGTAAAAGGGATAACAAATCTGTACTTGAAACAGTCAAGACAAACATTGATTCCTACACCAAATAAATATTTGGATCCTTTTAACTAAATTATAAGTCTGATATTAAACTCTATTCTGCTGTTTTAGTGAATCTTTGAAAATACAACCTGTTACATATAATCCTGCTTTTCAGCCAAGTTTTACAAAATCTTGTCAAATGTTTGTTTAAACAATTATAATGGATTCACTTAATTCAGCAGAAAATATCATATATATTTGCACTTACTATTGATGCATCTAAACTATTTGATTACATAGGTTATACTTTTTAAAACTATGAACAATTTTGGATTCTCTCAAATGTCTCAAATTATGTTTACATACTCTAAACTAAATCCCTCCACTTGGATTTCCATTAGTGTATGGCATGCATTAAGTGTACCTTTATTTTCCTTATTTGTATATTTATTCAGTGAACATTTCTTCATTTCCTTTGTTTCAGAATCCATCTTTTATTGCCTAAAGTTATGCATATAACTATTCTTAGCTATTCTCTATACTAACTTGGTTCATTTACTTAGTTTCAAAATTCCACATTTTATTTCCTAAAATTATGGGCATAACTATTCTTAATTATTCTTTATGGCATCTTCACTGACAAAATGAATATTTCCAAACCACTAGTTCTGGATATTTTTAAAATGGTAATGGTCATTAAGTTATACTCAAATGCATCTAATTACAAATTTAGTCCGGGATTCAGAAATAACCCAATCTTGACTGGTAAGTGTTGCAGTGGTAAGGGACCCTTAGCTTGATCATGAAAAAAACAGTTATTCAGAGACACATTAGCCACAATGAGGAAATTCCTAGTTTTCAGATAATTTGCACATCACTGAATCACTCAGTGATTACTACAAGTTCTAAAAAGCACTTTGCTCTGGCAATGACCTCTGGTGGCTCAGGTATTGCATTGGCACAGGCACCCCCCTCATCCATTACCCCACATACATGTACACATTCAAACACACACACACACACACACACACACACACACACACACACACACACACACACACACACACACACACACACACACACACAAAGACATTTTCCCTTGCTTCTCAACTGCCCATGGTTTTACAGAACATGCATGATTTCACCTCTTATAGTCACTGTGCTCCTGTTATGGATGAATGCAGTCAGTCAATAATGCTGGCATTAGATTTTCATATTTCTTATCAATAATTTTTACCTTTTGCAGCAAAATCTGCTGTTCTATTACCTTTTAAAGTTATTCAGAGAAACATATCAAAAGAGTCCCTGGTGTCAGGTATTCCTATCCTTGTATTACAGCCTGTTCTCATTAGTCTGTGGAGTGCTCAGAGGTAGGGTCATCTATCCACACACACACACACACACACACACACACACACACACACACACACACACACACACACACACACACACACACACACACAAACACACACACACACACATACACACACACACACACACCTGAATGCACTTGTGGACATGCTCACCCATTAGCCCATACCCCCACACACACCTACCAGCTCTACCTATTCCCTAACCCACCCCCCCCAGTGCAGCCCCCCAGATAGTCATAAACACAGGCACGCATACCTCATTTGCATATATTTACACATGCTGGCACACCCATATACACATGCACATACCCCTAGTCATTTTCTCTTTGCTAAACTCCCTGACAATTACCAAAGTCCATAGGTATGCACTAGGCTAGCTGCCCTTGTGGGTCATTTTAAGCACAGCCAATTTCCATTTTCATGCTCAAATGAACTTATCCCATTTGGTTAGAAACTGGCCTTTCCCATTCCAAGGTTGATAATTATATATCACCCCTAATAAGAATTACTGGGATCGTACAGTAGATAATTTGAGGGGACCCATGCATAGGATAAAGCATTTAGGAGCTGCCTCTGCCCATTAGTAGTACAGGGGGAAGTACTAGGGTAAATTTTCTATTTCCCATCCAAAGACTCAAGCTGTGCTTAAATATGGACAGAGATGATCTTTATGTTATGTGGATGGATAGTCTTTTGCAGAACACCAGAAGCCTCTGTGAGACATACCTCTCCCTCCAAACCATTCTGTTGATGTTTGCAGAAGAGGTTTAGATGACTAGACATAGTATTTCTGATGCCATTTGACTTGCTGGTGTACAGTAAATCCATCAGTACTGGGTCAGAGGATGTCTTGTACACCAGATACAGATCACTTCTTAGCGGTATGTAGGATAATGAGTATAGTGACAGGGCAGTTGGTCCATGTAGGACACATTGCTTAGGCCTTGTATCCTTGTAGTAAGGTATCTCTGTTGGTGTTCCAGTTATTGCATGTGTCTGTATAGATGCACGTTAAAGGAGCCATAATGACAGGACTAAAATGGGCTGAGTACAGGGGAACAATGATATCCCTAGATCTAGACACAATTCCTTTGTTTAAATGCTGTGCAATACAGATGAACATCCTTACAAAAATGGACATGTAGGTAAAAAGTTAGGTCACCGTCCACATAACCCCTAACTCAATCTATCTCACTGAAAGTAATGAGTGAATCTGGACTTTTAGTGGAGTTAATTAACGCAGCTATAGTGGTCATTTTATGTTCTATAGGTTTATAGGTTCATAGGATATTAGTCTACTGGCTTGGAGGCCCTTATAAGCCTAG
This sequence comes from Protopterus annectens, assembly GCF_019279795.1. Taxonomy (NCBI): domain Eukaryota; kingdom Metazoa; phylum Chordata; order Ceratodontiformes; family Protopteridae; genus Protopterus; species Protopterus annectens. The sequence continues at coordinate 292,482,005 of NC_056725.1, forward strand.
CCAAGAATTTCACCCATGTTCCCTCAAAGTCAACACCTGTTTTCCCTGTCCAGCAGGGACACAGGTGGGATCCCAGAGGTATATTTTCTGTTTCCCATCCAGTTGTCCAGGTTCCTCTTAAAGAGTGCTAGAGAGGTACTCTGCTTGACATTGAGAGGGAGTCTATTCCACACACACGGGAGTCTTTGGGACACAAATCTATCCTTCCAACAAGTTCTATTAATGTCACAGACCAGGTTAAGGCCTTGCATGTGGGTTGCACGAGAGGAGGCTGTCTTAGAGAAATGCAGCAACTCCATCAAGGCTGGGTCTGAAATGGCCTTGTATGCCAGACACAGGTCACCTCTGAGCAGTATGTATGACACTAAGTAGAGGGACAGGGCTTTTAGCCTATCTGGATAGGATAGGTGTTTGAGACCCTGGATTTTTCTGGTCTGGAACCTCAGTGGTCTCTCCAACTGCTGCATGTGCTTGGCAAGTTACATGCCGAAGGGGGAATTGTACTTGATAATGTGTCTGATAAGGAAGGAGTACAGGGGAGTTATGACCTCCTTGTTCCTGGATGAAATACCCTTATTTATGAGGTGGTCCATATAGAAAGCTTTCAGTATAACAGAAGCAACGTGGTGGTCAAAAGTCATGAATCACTTGAGTGTGCAAATCACTTATTACAACTCATTATATGCTTTCCGCTGGAAATACTTGCAGGGGAAAGCATATAAGTCATTATCATTAGAAAGATGCTTACCAGGTTTTTATTAAGCATAGTTATGTACTGTAATGATTGGGTCTTGGGTCAGCGAGTAAGAGTTGACAGTATAAGAGTTGACAGTACTGGCAGGCAAAGAATAGCAGCAGAAGGTAAAACACCTTTGAAAGCTGTTAGATATTTAACTCTGCCACATTTATAAACAAAATATGTGGCAGAATGAAGCGTCTAACTGCTTTTAAAGCAATTCTTTATTCTGAGGGACAATTAATTTCTGACTGCTGCTTATTTGGCAGCACTGTATTTTACCAGCATTCAAAGTCTTTAAAAGGTAGCAAAACTCTTGTACTCCTATACTTTTTTCTGTAACTGATAAGAAGGGAAGCAGATACAGTTCCATGAACTCCAAAGAATTATGATTGGATCTCATCAATCATAACCCTTATTATGTGTTCTCTACATGTATGCCAATAAATTCACCTGTCAAGCTTAGCTTTTGAGGTGAATTTCTTGCCATCTGTGTGTTGAACACATAAGTTGTAGTTATACTCGTAGTACTAGGCTAGCTGCCCTTGCAAGCCATTTTAAGCCTAGCTAATTTTCCATAAAGGTGAGAATCAAACATTGTACTTTGTGTGTTTGGAAGGTAAACACCTTAACCATTTTACCAACCACCAACTTCTCAAGAACTTATTCATAGGTGATTACTAGGCTAACAATCCCAGCCTACTCATGCTTCCCACGAAACAAAACCTGTACTTTGTGGCTGGGAAGTAAACACCTTAACCACTATAACAAACTTTGACCTCCTGATCATAATTCTCTATGTCATGGATATGGGCAAGACAAGCATTGCTCTAGTAACTCAATAATAGTTGACTTTAGCTATCCACAGACTCCGAATTATATCACTACAGTAATCTGCATTCATGCAATTTTCTTGTTCTTTTGTTAAAAGCAACAATCTACAGCAGTCTGAACAAACTGTTATGATATTCTACATGTAATAATTATAAATATTGTAAATGACTGTATAAATCATCATATCAAATACAAAACTGGTTATTGCTTACAGAAACCATATGCTCTCCACATTCACTGCACACCAAACTTTAGTGTGTCTGTTTATGATCTCATATTAGCAGGTTTACTGATTCCACAGCCAGACCACCACTGAAGAATAATTTATACCATCTTGTACTTGGCTTCTTCAATATTAACCTTAAGCTTCCCCTGTCATAACCACTAAGTGATTATGCACTGTCTGGGGAAAGGCATAATTATCTCTAAACTGTAGTGTACAAGATCACTGAGAGTGTAACTACAATAAGAGTATGTGTGTAGGTTCAAACATGTTAGTATAGCTAAAAAAATGAAAATCATTTCTTGTCAATATTTTAGAAACTTACATCAAACCTGTTGAGTCTTGTGTGTTTAATAGATGACAGCAGTTGCCAATACTAAACCGTCGTACAATAGTCTAGACAATAAAACTTTTTGAAGCTGGAATTATCATGACCAGGCTCCAACAGATGCATACCCCATATGATCGTTAGCTGCAGTACACATAATACTTATGTATGGCTTCAAACTCATGGTCTTATCAACTATGATGCCAAGACGGCACTGCATGACAACATCTGTGATGTTCTCACAATATTGGATGCATTTCCCTTACAGTTTCTCTTTCCCAGTACAATGAATCTATTTTTTAACTGCAGCAATAATTATGCCTTTGTCCAGACTTAATCCAGTAATACAATTCAAAGCATTCTACTGAATGTTCATATTTTCCTGTTTTATAAAATAGATTTGCAGTTTGTGTCCAGCAGCAAATTATGTGTGTCAAAAAACTTCAGGCAATTCCCTGACAAGTACAAGAAAAAAGTGCAAATTGAACTTCCTGAGAATTCCATACTCAACTCCCTCAAGAAAACATCCTCACCATGTATAATATATCACTTCCTGTTTTTTCAATATGTCTATTTATACTAAATTGGATCTGTTTATATCAAGCCCTCAGTGTCTGATAGTTTATGAAATATGAGTTCATCAAAGATCTTGCTCTAGTCAAGAGATATTATTTTCCCATGTAATCTAAGCTCTATAGCCACTGGGGTAATATCAGTAAAAAAGGTAAATTAGTCATTGTAGAATTTCCCTTCATAATACCAAACTATGTATTTTCTAACATCCTTATTATGTAATTCCTGCTTTAAATCCTAATGCATAATGATCTATGTACAGAAACAATGTTAAGAAGATCAGTAGGCCTCTATTTATCTAAGAAGTTTCATGTACCCCACTCCTTATATAAAGGCAGAGATATCACCCCTCCTGCAATGTTCAGACCCTGGATATGTGTCAGAGATAACACCCCACCTGCAGTGTTCAGACCCTGGATATGTGTCAGAGATAACACCCCACCTGCAGTGTTCAGACCCTGGATATGTGTCAGAGATAACACCCCACCTGAAGTGTTCAGACCCTGGATATGTGTCAGAGATAACACCCCACCTGCAGTGTTCAGACCCTGGATATGTGTCAGAGATAACACCCCACCTGCAGAGTTCAGACCCTGGATATGTGTCAGAGATAACACCCCACCTGCAGTGTTCAGACCCTGGATGTGTCAGAGATAACACCCCACCTGCAGTGTTCAGACCCTGGATATGTGTCAGAGATAACACCCCACCTGCAGTGTTCAGACCCTGGATATGTGTCAGAGATAACACCCCACCTGCAGTGTTCAGACCCTGGATATGTGTCAAAGATAACACCCCACCTGCAGTGTTCAGACCCTGGATATGTGTCAGAGATAACACCCCACCTGCAGTGTTCAGACCCTGGATATGTGTCAGTCACCCATTTTTTAAACTGTTTTCAGATAATTATCACTTAAGGACATGACATGACATGAATGTTCAAACTCCCAGTTAGCAAATGTGACATAGCTGTTTTTTTTAACTCAAGGCTTTTGGATAATGTTTTGCATCAGCTCTACAGCTATATGCACCTGCGCGTCCATCTAACCCAATCCTTATTAAGACAATTCTTTCCTTCCTTGCGGCATACTTCCTCAAAATACTTAAAACATTTCTTCCAGCATTAATTGTGTGGAGCTTACAGTTTAGTTATGGCAAACAAAAGATGAAGGTACAATTTTCTTATTGCCATTTTCATTTTTCAGATTCTTAAACATCCACCCCCTTAGAGCATGTTTTAGCCTTTTTTAGAGCCTTTTTTAGTCAATGTCAAAATGACTAAATTGCCAAAAAAACTCAAAGCAACCTCAGGGTATTACTGCATAATGTTAGGGACCTAAACAAGAAACTCCACAACCTGTATGCTCTTCTCATTCTGGAGAATGTAGACATCTCTGCTGTTACTAAGACTTTGTTTAAAGCCACATCAAGTGCTCCAGCAGTACAAGCTTACAGTGTCTTACACACATTTAGACTAACAGCAGCACATGCACAGGCTAAAGGTGGAGGTGTCTCGATCTACATTAGAAAGAATCACCACTTCAGGTTGGTTAAATAGGATGATGTCCTGGAGTTGATCCACATCCAAGTCTTCATAGACAAGGTTCCTTACCATGTCCTGACCAACTGCAGGTCACCCTCTATGACCAATGAAGGTCACAACTCATACCTAGACCTAATACAGGCCCTCTATATCCAACCAAATAACCTATTCATGGAACTTTATCTACCTCTGTAGATACTGGGAAATGTGCACTGCTTTAACGTACAATTGCAATGTTTTCTGGACGTTAACAAGACAAACACCCTGGACCAAAGAGTGCACATCAAACCAGAAGATCAAACATACTGGACCTAGTACTCCACAACTAACACCGGAAGGCATTGCCCCCCCCCCCCCCCCCCAATGTCATGTACTCATTGGTAAGGTCAGACAACAAAGCTGTTTCCCTAGAAATAAAATTCAGCTCAGAAACCCAACCAAACCTGTAACAGTAATTATTCTAAAGCAAACAACATCATTTTAAGCAGCAGTTTGTCAAAATTAAAGGCTCCCCAAACCTTGAGAACACAGCTAACTATGCAGAATTATTCACAGAATCACTTTACTAACATGTAAAGAGCTGCACTGAGGCTGCTGTACCTACCAGGCATAAGCCCAGATATAACACCTACAGCAAACTCCACTGATGGAACCCTAACCTTAACAGGGTAAATAAAAGAAAAAAGTCAGGGCCAAAATCTGAAACATCAACTTCTGTAGAAACAGGAGCTCTCAGATTCAACTAAACAAGAAACTAAGGGATCTAATAAAGTTCAACAAGGACAATTTCAAGGTCAGAAGAGCCTCCCAGGGTAAGGGCAATCACAAGGCATTCTTCAGCTATGTCTGGAACCTTAAAGGTAACACTCAGCAGTGTGCAGAACTGGTTGTAAATGGCACAACCTTCACTGGTCAGGGTGACATAGCAAATCTACTGACTGATACATTTAACTCTAACTTCAAACCGAATCACCCTTACTATCCCCCGTGAAATCCCTTCTAGCAAATCCTCCCCAACTATCAACAGGAAGCAGGTCCTGATGGTGCTCACTAAGGTCCAAAACAGTGTCTCAATGGGCCCTGAAAGTATCCCCAACTGTCTCCTAAACAGAATAAAATATGACTTAGCAGGACACAAGAAGCACTGTTCAACTACACCCTCAAAAGAGGTTACATACCAGGTAAATTGAGGGCTGCAATGGTCATCTCTCTTCATATGGGTGGATCATCAACCAATCCTTGGGACTACAGACCCATCAGTCTGACAAGTCTAATATGCAAAGTCATATAACAAATTATCATGAAAATGATCAACAAAGATATTGATAACCTGCAGACACTGGTCCCATCCTAGTTTGGCTTTGTTTAGGAAAGGTCCTGCCTACTCAGCCTGGTTGACTTCTTCGAGAGGGTCATCTAGGCTATGGATAAAAGGATAAAGGTGCATGCCGCCTACCTTGACCTGCCCAAGGCATTTGATATAATACCCTGCAAAGGCATTGTTGACAAACTCTCAGAACTAGGCATAAATCCCTACATAACTCACTGGATTGCTGGCTGGCTCTCAGATAAGAACTAAATAGTCAGGACTGGTGAGACCACCTCAACCAGGAGGCTGTTCAGCAGTGGAGTATCCCATAGTTCCATGTTGGGCCCACTCCTGTTTGACATCTATTTCTCAGAGGTCAAGACTAATGTCAAAGGCCTCTGGCTCACCAAGGTTGCAGATGATTGCAAATTGGGAGCTATCATAAATTGCTCCAACACCACCAACATCCTACAAGAGGGTCTAACACAAACAACTGACTGGTGCTAAAGCCATGTATTAAAACTCAACACAAAGAAATGCATTATAGTGCCCTTTGGGAAATCGTCCACCCAAGCTAATACTCCACTGATAAAACACCCCTAAGAGTTGATCCAGTAGTTAGGGATCTGGGAACATATGTAGACAGTAATATGGATGTCAACCAACAGACAGCCAACTCATAAGCATGGGGTATGCATTCAGGTTCAGGGAAGGTATAGTACCACTTTAATCAGCCCTCATCAGACCCATCATTGTGTACAATGCCCACTTTATGGGCATGTATATAACCAAGCACTTGCAACAGCTGGAACACCCTCAAAGATTCCTTACCAACAGAATCCAGGGTATAAATACCCTGTCCTACACAGACCTCCTTAAGGACCGATCTCTGTACTCAGTCTCCTATCGGTTACTGCTATGCGATCTATGCCTGGTATGTAAGGAATTCTCAGAACCAGCTCTGATGGATGTCTTGCACAGCCTCAAAACAAACAGCATCAGGAACACTAGATCCAAGGAACTGAACTTTGCTTGTGATATAAACAGAACATGCTAGAGAGATAGATATTTGTCTTAAAGGATCCCTACACTATATAATAAGTTCTTCATCCAAGTGAAGGAGAGTTCATCCCTGGCTATGTTCAAACAAAATCTTGATCATTTGATAGTAAATTTCAACTTCACCCCTTGGTCTGGCCCCCATGTCTCTGACAGACAGAGGTTGACAATAAGTAAGCTAATGTACAAGCAACATATTCCCCCACCCACATAACCCATAGTTACCTCCTTACGAACAGACCCCACCATACAGGTATCCAAGATATTTTGGGACACATTTGGTTTGGGTTGTGTGGTTAGGATTATTACCAACTTATCAACAAATTGGCTGGGGTCCATTTAATATTGACTGTCATCTCATATTTCTTCTTCATCTTCTGTTTCTCATTGCCATTTTAATATTTCTTGTTAAAATGCTGAAGTTCCTGCTCAAAAATGTTTTATTCTCATGCCTAATTGAGACTACTGTAAGAACTGTCTTCTAGAAGCATTGTTATACAAGATTATTGGTCGTCTCCCACTCGATCAATTTGTTCTGTTCTAGTCTTTTTACCGTTATGAATGCCTGTTACTATTTATTTCTTTATTGTATTATACAATTTTCCTTCTACTAACAAAATAGTTTACTAACAATGGAGCTTTTCTCTCCAGGCCTCCGCTGAAAAAGGGTTTTATACCCAATCGGACTCTCCCAGTAAACAAATGCAAAATAAATAAATTGTTCTTTGAGTGACCACAAGTGTTCCTTTCTTTATGTCTTCCAATACCTCTTGAAATTTGTTTTACATCCTTGTACAATGGCATATGTAAATCAGTAAGTAAAGGTTGCAAAACATTAAAACTACATCTTAGGGCAGGAGTTTAAAAGGATTTAGGTATGGAGTAGCAGTCCATAACAAGCAGTTACTCCACGACTGAGTCTTACAGCTAGGAATGTGCTAACCACACTCAGCATATACTAACTGAGATGACCAGAGCCCCAGACAGGATTCCAAAAGAGAAACTGGGTTCACCTTCATGAAAAAATTCAGTGTTCGCCAATGTACAAGTCCAAATCAGTATACAAGCCAGTGAACTCAGGATTTTTTTTTTTTTTGGTGAGGCGAAGCTCCATCTGTATGTGAGACTAAGTAACTGCAGGCAGTAACTGTTGGGAAGCCGCCTGTAGTATCAAATTCCACACAGAGATGAAGCTGTACTGCAGGTCTCACAAGCTGTTGCACTGCAAAGACCTAGACTGCATGCACATGAGGTTGGATGTAGTGCGAGACATCTCCTGATCTTCTGTGGGCATGGCTCCCAGTGTCTTATCATTTAAAAGCAGAAATAATTCCTTGGTGGGCTGGTGGCTCTACCTGCTCATTTCTTCTCATGGATAGCTGAATGGAAGAATGACAGCCATGCTGGACTTCAAGCCTGCAATCACCAGTCTGCCCTACAGGTGGAGCACTTGCACTGGACGGCCGCATAGCCATGCAACTCTACCTATATGTTAGACATGGTATGCTCCCATACCACCAGGTCTGACATACAGGGGGAGTTGGGTCAGACTCAGTGGTGCTGTCAGTTCCCTGGGTAAATTAAAGCTACACTTGGACTAGGTAATGAGATTCATTAACACTGCATGTTATGGAATCTCATTAGCTGTTCCTTTAGTACTGGGACCCCTGGCAATCCAGTACCTTGGCATTATGAGGAATTGCATGGGTGAACCTTGCTCCCCAGGGTGCAAATCTCTTATTACCCTAATGAGGGCAGGATGGAGGAGGCTGTTTGCTACACTTCTCTATTTCTTTCAGAATCTGGCCCATAGTGTCTAATAAATTGACAGAAAAACTTCAAAGTACTTGTTTTTCTTTCTGGCACAGCTCAAACTATGTAGTCTGTGTTCCAGGACAGTCAATGTTTACTTCAGTATGTCAGCAGTGATGTTAAGTAGATGTTGTAGGTTTCTGCAAATAATTCCTTATCGGAATCTATTGTCTTTGAAGGTCCGTGATGAACTGTAACCAGGTACTTTACTCCACAGTGTACTGTTTCTTCAATATAGCTTGTGTTAATTCATAGGTAGGTAATTCATAATCCAGACGCTTAACAGGAAGTCTGCTTTTAAAGCATAGAGTAACTCCACTCCTTTCCTATTCTTAATGCTGGTGTACAATGTATAGTCCACTGTGTTACATCTCCAGTTATGGTAAACAAAATAACTTCCAGATATAGCTCTTAGATTAATGCTCTCATGTTGTTCAATTCTTCCTTCAAGCACCAAGAGTTAACAAATTGCAACATTTTTATAATAAAACAGCATATTATAAGGCACTCCTTAAAAAGTCTTCACTTTAATACTATCATGCACTTTTTATATAAAAAAAAAATGCAACCGCTTGGACGTAACTGTATGCCATCTCTTTTAAATGGGTAATTTTATTGTGAAATTTAATCCAAAAAAAGCTCTGATTTGTCTAACCTAACCTTACCCATAATGTGTCTTATTCTTCTCAGAGTGACATTTATAGTAACAGGAATTTTACACCGCAACTTCTATACCTCTTTTATACATGCTTACTGTAACAATCTCATTGATAAATTCACTGCTTGCACATTTGCTTCATCCTCGCTATTTATATAAATCATTTCAACTAGCTTCTCTGAATCCTGAGAAGCATTGGTTCTATTCCAGGATCCTCCCAAATTATCTGGGTCCTCACAATGTCATACAGAGTGAGTTCAGCATCCATGTAAATAAACCCGTTTCTGTTGTCTGCCTCAATGTTCTCATCCGTATCCTTTCTACCCAAACGTCATGATCATAGGTGAGGATGGAAATAAACACTGGTGAACTGAAAGCTTAATCCTAGGAATCAGCCCCCCTCTCTCCTGCTTTACCACCACAATCTGGTTCACATTGATGTACTGCCAAAACTACATCCATTTGATGGTCAGTCATTTATTTGATCCTCTCTACCCTCACTCATCAACAAGAACAAGAAATACTTGAAGTAGCTGCTCCTTCATTGTCTGCAGAGTGCAGTCTATTCTTTTCCAGAGCAGAACCATAACCTTGGATTTAGAAATTCTGATCCTCACCAGACCACTTCTCAGTCAGCAGTGAACTACTTCAGAGCATGTGAGAGATCACAGTCACTTGGGACCAAGAGCATGCCTTCATCTGCAAACAACAGAGGTTCAACACTTATTCCAAGACTAGATACTCAGCAAACTTCCTCTGCGTCTTGCTATCTTACCCATAAAAATTATACATAGGATGGGAAGCACATCCAGCCCGTGGTGAGGTCCTATGCCCATAGCTCTCAAATGCCCAGATTTTCGCAGAATGTCCAGAGTTTTGACTCATGTTTTTGGTCTGTTTTTTATAAAATTGTAGTTTTCTGGCAAATCACCAGCAAATCATTGAGGACTGAAGTCAGAAAATAAAGGCAGACATTTGATTTTCAGACATCATAACCTTCAGAAAATTTATGCCAATGCAAAATCTGTTATTTTATCAACTTTCTAAGTTTGTAAGTGCAATATTTAAAAAGTTTCCTTATTTTGGGACTTTGTCCTCCTATTATCTGTGGGTGGCGTTGTCCAGATTTCGTGCTCTAAGAGACTGAAAGGTATGTCTTTGCCACCCATGGATATATGCAACTTAACATCAAGCATGTGGACACATTTCATGATCTGCAAACATAGAGACCAAATGCCATGTAACAGCACCCACTGAGCCCTGAATCTACAAGCTGTCTGGGGTACTTAGTCATTCTCCTTCCCCAGATCTATAAAACACTTGTCGATAGGGCTGGCAAACATCTATGACCCCTCCAATATCCATAAAAAAGCAACAAATTAATTCACTATTCCATGGCCAAGATGGAATCTATATTTTTCCTCCTCACTCAGTTGGTTTCCTATTGGACAAAACCTCCTTTGCAACATCAACAGAATGGGTTAGAGGGACAGCTCTGCTATGGAACAGACTCCCAATTCATATAAAACAAAGTTTATCCCTGTCCATTTTCAAGTGCAACATGCATCTATGGATGGTAAACAAAAAATGTTCCCTAGCCCTTCCCCTTGTACTATTAATGGACAGTGGCAACTCCTAAATGCTTTATCCCATGCATTGGTCCCCTCAAATTATCTATGGTATGATCCCAGTTATTCTCATTAGGGGTAATATATAATTATCAACCATGTGATGGGTAAGGCCAATCTATAACTGAATCAGACAGATTATTTTGAGCACAAGAAGAGAAATTGGCTAGGCTTAAAATGGCCTGCACAGGCAGCTAGCCTAATACTTACTTATGAATCTATGAATGTATAAAACATACAAACTGTAGGAGTATCACCAAGGTGATTCAAGCATTTCAGGTCCTCTCCCTAGAAGTGATCATCCCATGGTTGTTCATACGTAGTAACTAGCCATACAGTCTAGGAGAACACTAAGGTGCCTATAAATTCCCAACTGACTGGTTAAGTGACTTGCTCCGGTCACACATCAGACAAATGACGGTGGAATAATTCAAACCCTGTACCCTTGGCACAGGATGCAGCTCATTAACATGTCAGTGCTTTAGTCCTCAACACTAACTGCCAGGTATAGATAACTTTTTATTACAAAGTTATAATTATGTTATTCCACTGTATGCTACACACTATACACTTTATTAGGAAGCTTATCCTGCTCCATTTGGCTCTTGTCACTTTTTATTTGAATATTACTGCACTTAGCAATTTATTAATGTATTGTCTGACTGACTGGTTGGGTGACAAATTAATTCTGCTGTATTCTCTCTCATTGTGTAACACAATCTGCCTCAGACTACAGAAATACAGTTAGATGACAAACTATAAACCTACACACACACACACACACACACACACACACACACACACACACACACACACACACACACACACACACACACACACACACACACACATACACACACACACATGCACAAATATACATTAGGCTTCTATACACCAAGTTGGTCATTTTAGTACAGAATGGAGAATGTGTCACTGTAAGGAAGGTTGTCATATGCTAGACCAATTGGCATAATGGCTAAGGTCTTTGCTTGTCATGCACAAGACACAAGGTTTGATCTTGACCTCCAGCCAATGCCTTTACGGAGATTGGGGTTCCTCCCACCTGTTAAAACAAACTGAGTGTTTCCATCTCAAACTCACCCAATAATAGAATTGTGGGCAGCAGCACAGACTGTATATAATGCTCTATATGAAGAATAAGTTGTATAAACCAACTGCTTTGGGCATCAACTGTGGTGTGCAGTATCCGCAGATAGGAGAATATGGATCATGGACTGCATGCTGTAGCAGGATGTAGAATATGGCTCTAGATGACTAGGTTTTGTTGACTAATGTCGCCAAATAGGCATGGGAATTTTCCTGTGATAAGTGGGTTGAGGAACCGGCCTACTCTGACCTATGCCAGGGACACCTGCTAACAGTGGAGGGGTGTGTGCCTGCCATGAAGCCCAGCAGCCCTGGGTCAATAAGCTAAAGTCCAGCCTGTGTACTGATGGTCAACTTGGGTTACCTGGGACAACTGTGATGAGTGAAAGCTGGACGTAAAACCAATCAACCTGCTAAACATGAACTAAGAATTGCTACACTTGGTGTAGGTTCACTGACAGGAAGTGGATGACATGATGGTAAGTTGGAGGCTGGACAATCTATGTATCCAGGAGACAAGATGGAAGGGCAATGCACCAAAATCATTTGGCTTAGGATCCAGAATACACTTTTCAGGAGGAGGAAAGACTAGAAATAGTGTGGGAATTGTGGTGAGGGACAGACTTAAGAAGACAGTGAGGGATGTCATCAGAATTAGTGACAGATTCATGGAAATCAGACTCCAGTGTAATCATAGGACATCATTCATAATGTCAGCCTATGCCCCATAGAGTGCATTCAGACAGCAGTTGCAGGATCTAGTAGATAAAGCAGGTCAACATACATTGATGTTGTAAAGGGTGTCCTGAATGTATATACTGGAACAGATAGAACAGTATATGAGGACTACCTGGGACCACATGGGTATGGCAAGAAGAATAAAGAAGGTGAGGCTATTCTAGACTTCCATCTAGTAAATGGCTTGAGGGTGGCCAACACATGGTTTAGCAAGAAGGACAGATACAAGATCACATACAAGAGTTGTCAACATGCAACTTGGGTAGACTTCCTCCTAGTAAGGAAAGTGCACTCGGGTAGAATCAGTGACAGTAATGTCATCCCCTTTGAAGCAGTTGGCCAAGAGCATATCCTGCTGATTGCCACAATTAGCTGAAGCAGTGATCAGAGACAGGTAGGTCAACAGAGTCCAAGCTGAAGACCTTGAAGTTGACTGGAGAGAAAGCACAACAGTTCAAGACATTACTCAGAGCTCTAGTACCCCAAGAAAAAAGAGGAGACAGGTGGAGTTACAGAAGAATGGCAGCCTCAAAACCACATGTGTGAGGACTACAGAACTGATATGTGGGCAAGACAGGATAGAAATAAGATATATAAGGAAATCTTGTGGTGGAATGCAGAAGTCCAGGAAGTCATCAAAAGAAAGAAGGAGTGCAGGAAAATGTGGGAGACAGAAAAGACAGACCAGGCTAGGAAGGAATACTGGTTGGTTAATAAATAGGAGGATTTTCAATAACAAAGAACAAGACATCAGAGACACTCTAGCAGCTTCTGGAAAGTGACTCAGTAGACGGCACAAAGAAACTATTTCTGGTTGCAAGGCAAAGACAGAAATATAACGAAGACAGTCAAACACCCTTGCTAAGGGATGTCAGCAACAACCTGTTTGCCAGTCCACAAGACATCAGAGGCAGATGGAGGGAGTATTTTCAGCAGCTCCTGAACAAAAAAAAACCCCACAGAAGCTGTGTTGCCTCAGACACAGCCTAGGATGAAAGAAGAGGAGGAGCCCAAAATATTAGAAGTAAGAACAGCACTAAAGAAAATAGGGACAGCAGCAGGTTCAAATGAAGTCACAGCAGATATGATAAATATGGTGATTGAGATATGGGAGAAATGGTCCCTGATGGCACTCATAGCAGTATGGGAAGAAAGGCGTATCCTGGATGACTGGAGAATAAGCATAAGAGTGCCAGTGTCCAAGAACAAAGGGGACATTCACAACTGTGGGCAGTACAGAGGTATCAAACTCCTATCACACTGCATGAATGTTCTGGAGAGGGAGATTGATAAATGAATACACAGAGTAGTAGAATGATGTCAGATGAGCAATTCAGATTTAGATTAGGAAGCAGCACAACTGACTCAATGTTTGCAGTGAGACAAACAGTTGAGAAGAGGCTAGTGATGATGAAGAAGTCCAACTGGGCATTCCTAGACTTGGAGAAAACATATGACTAGGTCCCAAGAAAGCTGATTTGTGCAGTCTTCCATTGGTTCTATATCCCAGAAACATTGGGACAAGTAGTGCAGGCTATGTAGAATAACCCAGTTACTCAGGTACAGTATTCAGTCTAACAAGGGTTGCCAGTGGGAGTGGGGTTGCATCATGGTTCAGCTCTGAGCCCACTGCTGTTCATACTGGTGATGGACCACATTAGCAAACAGGTCAGAGGAGAAAAATCAGTAGAGCTGCTGTATGCAGACATGACAGGCAAATTCTGAGCAAGAACTTCAGCAAATAACAGGGCAATGAAATAGAAAACTGAAGGTACATGGGAAGAAACTGAGTACAGATAAGACAGTGGTAATGACAGCAAACTGGAGAAATAAGAAGAAGCTGAGAATGAAGACAGAAGGGAAGGTAGTGTAACAAGTTAACAGCTTCAAGTAACTGGGAGGGGTGGTTGAGGAGATGGGAAGTTGGAATGAGGAGGTCATATCTAGAATCAGATGGGCTGCAACCAACTGGTACAGAGTGTCATGGTTAATGTATAACAGAACAATGCCAAAAAGCTGAATAGTAAGATGCACAAAACAGTGGTGTGACCACTACTATTGTATGGTGCAGAAACCTGTGCAGTAAAGGCAGAGCAGATGAGGAAGCTAGAGGTGATGGAGATGAAGGGCATGAGATGGGTGGTAGGATACCCACAGTAGGACAGACGAAGAAATGAGGACATAAGAGCAGAAGCCAAAATAGCCACAATTGCAGACAAGGTCAAAGGGAACAGATTATGGTGGTTTTGGGCACGTGCAGAAAAGAAGAAGACAATCTAGTGAAGAAGATTTGGGACAGAGAGAAAGAAGGCAAGAGGAAATGAGGGCATCTAGCAAAGAGGTGGATGAACTGTGTGAGAGAAAACCTGTGACAGTCAGGCATGAGTGTTGAAGAAGAAAGGAGAGTGGTATTGAACAAAGAAAGATGGAGACAGTTGACACAACACACTTACCCCATGTAGAAAAGGGAAAAATGGGGTTGATGATGATGAGTTACCATTTGACCATTTTAGTTAAATCAAATAAAATTAAAAAAAAAATCTCATTGTCTCAAAAAACACTGCCAAGCATATAATAAGCACTGAATATGATTCGATAAAAAAATCAATACATGTTTGCTAAACTCATATCACAGTCACACTAAAGTACAGACAAACATCCACTAATGTCCTAGATCGCTACTGAAGATCAGTTCAACAGCCATCACCTCTACCCTTAGCACAAGTGCTTAATGAGAAATGTCTCTGAATGGAGCAAAAGGGTGATTTATGAAAGGCTCAAAAGTCTCAAAAGTCAAACCCACCCCCATAGACAGCACAAGGAACAAGAAACTAGGGGTAATGCTGCTAAACGCCAGAAGTCTTAACCTCAAGATGCATGCACTCGAAGCTCTCCTCAGTATGGAGAACATCGATATCTGTGCAGTGACAGAAACCTGGTTCAAGGCTCCAGAGAGCACCCCAGCACTACCAGGCTATACCTCGTATCATGCTTTTCGGCCCCAAAACCCGGACTGAACCACAAA
>NC_056725.1:292502577-292567577 GCF_019279795.1 Protopterus annectens
AAACCTAAATGTGGAAACAGAAACTAAGGTGCTTGATGAGTGTCAAGTCAGAAACAGTGTGCATTACTGCCGGCATTGCTAGCTATTACTTTATTTACTTGCCTTCCCTAGTTTAGTCCCAATAGGTGCGGACTTCTTTCAAGTGAGGCCCAACTTGTATTTGTACTGAATGGAGGCAATTTGGCCATGACACTGGGGAAATTACCATATCCTTTTCAAGTGGGGCACTGTAAAGTCAGAGCTGACAAACAAAAGAAAGAGAAGTATATCTGTGGAAGCAGGAATGGTTTTAGAACACTAACAATATTTCTACATTGAAAAGTTCTGTACTTAAAGTTTAGCTAAGATAGCTGAAGAGGTAGTTGTTGCACAAAATAAAGACGTATCAACAACAATAGGTGATGAGTTTTGAGCCGAATAAATTTTGGTGTTGCCACAACAATCAGTGGAGACGGTGCAAATGTCTAGCATGGCTACGTGGAAAGGTGGAAATGTATCAAATGCGGGAATAAGAGGGAAATGGAAATAAAGAACGCATCAGTACAGGAATCAAAAGTATACAAAACTGGATGTAATGTGGCATTTTATGGTTTTATTTTCAGAAATTTGGCGTGATTCTTCAAAGAAATGTTGAAGCCATTACGATTAGAATGAAGACCAATTACCCACACTGAAAATAACGGTATCTATGATGTAAGTTTTGAGACTCACGCTTTGCTAAAAAATGTTGAACTGTTATTTTTCTCCATGGGTAAATTTTGTTATGCAAGATTTTATCACACAGAAGAGACAATGAATTTTTGTTTTTTAATTCACAATTGTTACTATAGGTGTGCACCACTTAACGTCCTTCTACACAATGTCTAACTGCATTTACATCCATACTGTACTAAGAAGACATAAATGTGATCAGCCATTATGCAGATCGGATGTTAAGCAAAGCACACAATAAAGTGTAGGGTGCTCATTTAACGTCCACGCCACTTAACGTTCTATGTGATAAAAACTATCCCAGACTTTATGTTGCACATAAGTGTATTTCAGCAGAAGTTAAAACTGAACTATTATGATGTTCAAAACATAAAAACACTTTGGATCTTTTTGGATTTTACACATCTTGGAGTAGAATGACAATGTATATTTTGTAAAAAGAACAAACTAACCATTTACTAACCATATTACAAAAACTTTAAATCCATTTGGCACTCTCTATGGCAACCTAAAGTATGCTACTTTGGAAGGTAAAGATCTCTTGCTAATGCATTACTCACAAAAGAGACATGACAGTTATGGAGAGAGGGAGAGGGAGAGAGGCAGAGGTAATACCAAATCAAAATATATTAAATGATGTTGTAAATGTAAAACAGAAGGTAATTTCTGGTTTGGTTCTACATTTACACAGAATTAATTTTCTACAGAATACACAACTGTAGGAAGACAAGCAGTAAGATAAGTCTTACGATGTATATTTAACTGTGGGAAAGTACTGATGTTGAATCAGAAACATTTCATAGCCCCAGTAAAACTTAACGAATTTGGTACAGCCTATGATAATTTACGATTATCTAAATATTTTGCAAAGTGATCACTGGAAGAAGATGTAGAAGAGGTGCAAATGTCAAAGGAGGAATATATGTGTATATTGAACAGAGGGGTAGACAGGGACAGAGAGTGACAGAGTGAGAGAGAAAAAACAAACTAAAAAAGAGAAAAAGTAATTCTTCTAGTACATCTCTAAATGTTAGCAGGACAAAGAATAGTGTAAGAAGATAGTTAATTTTAGAATGGATGTTAAAGCAGAATGTCAAAATAATTTGCCTTGAAGATATAAGATGGATAAATCATTGTTAGAGAAAAGGAGTAGATGTTTTATGATGAGGGCACTTCCTGTGGGCTTTTGGAGTAGATGGAAATAGAAATGCTGCTATTTTGTGTGAACAAATGTAATATAAAGTGTTACAACAGGATAACTGTGGAATCAAACAGGGTTATGAATTATTGATTTGTGACTGAAAGATTAACATTTACAAATGTGCAATGTATATACATCCCTGAAAAGTGGGAAACAATGTGATTTATTTAAAGATTATGTAATGAGTAGTGATGCTATTTATACGTTGACTAACATATGTTGATCAAAAGTTGAAGAACAGGAAGAGAAAAAAAGGACAGGGCAGGGTATAATATAACTTATAAGTATTTTAGACAAAATGTACCCATTATGTAGTGGGGAATGTACAGTATACCCAGGTAAGCACATATCACATACAGAAGTAAAAACAACAAGACTTCAGGAGCCCAAACTTTATTTTAACTTGTAGCATTTCAATGTGAGGCCATCTTACAGTATAAAAGCATATATGATTAAATAAATTAAATAGGGAAAAAACAAATGCAGTTAAAAGATTCAGTAAGAAAAGAGATGTGTCAGATAAAGATACTTCCATTTGCATTCATTGTTTAATTCTACACAACTCAAAGTACCAAACATTACAATACACAAGCTTTCTTTACAAAGTTATATATGATTAAGTCCTTCCCCATTTATATTACCACAATGAACTTGTTCTAAATAGTTGATTTTGAACTATATGTTAAACTACATGTTAAACCACCACAATGCTACTTAAAATGACAAGCAATGCAACTTTCTACCATTCCTAATGTGGTGAAGATGTCCTTGCAGCCTCACTCTAAATTTTCTTTTCATTTCACCTATACTACAAAGGCTGCAGCAACAAATAACAACATAAGTTACAAGAATAGTTTGTAGGGGAAATATACATATATATTTCAACTCACTGATTTTGCTAAAGGTTTGAGGGGATAAACTGACAAATACAGAATGTTACACAGGGGAAGGTCCCATGCACGTAGATGGCTGAAAAGAAAATGTAGGTGTGGGGGGACAAATACTGTGGACATGTGAAAACATCATCTTTACTTGTATCTTTGAAATAAGAAAACAGCTAACTAAATACCTTATGCATAGGTGAATCTGAAAATAAAAAATTCCATCTCTTAAGTATTGAAATGAGGCTACTAGTTAAACATTAACAATGAGAGGCACTAAGGCACCAAGAGTTACTAAAATTTGGTTTCGTGAAATATTAATGACATGGAAAGAGTACACACAGGAGAAAAAAAATCACACCAAAATAATTTATACCCTTATTAATATATATTTTGGTACACTTAGAAGTCAGTTGTTAGATAATTATTTTTCATAGCAGAAGCACTGTTACAATTTTTTTAGAGAATTAGAAAGACTGGTTAATAAATGTTCTGGTGAGGAAACAGAAAATTGTTTAAAAAGAATGAAGATTCTAGAACTCAATAGCATGTGCATATTTCTTAAGCACTCAGATACAAGTAATACACTGTATGAAGTACATAAAGATCTGCATAAAAGTATAGATGAAAATTGATAATACTGTTGTCGAATGGATATGGGTCATTTGGAAGTAAAATTGTGAAAAATGTTGCAATAATAAGGTATGGGAGAAAGTGTCGTGAAAAATATAAAAATAACATTTTTATGATAACATGTAATATGTATTTATTTAATATTTCTTGAAATCCTTTTCCTTATATAATATGTTCTGAGAAACATTTTAGTGTAATTTTGTTTTGTGTGAAATTTAGGTTTGAAAGTATATATTCAACTTTGTATGACAATGAATATAATGTTCTTAAAATATCCCCTGCTCTGTTCAACAGTTTAACCTACAGTTGTAAGTTTCAAGGCGCTTGAAAGATACTGTGAAAACTGTACAAGCTGATATACAAGAACAAGAAGAAATTTATTTAAAAATATGTAGAGCGGTAAAGGAGACATAATCTTTTTACAACAGGATGTAAAGAAAAATCCTGAAATCAAAAGTGGACAAATCTCTGAAAGAAGTGACAGAAGAAAGCTCTCCTGAAGGTGCCAACAAAACAAATTGTTAAAATCAGAACAAAAACTACAGACAATGGTATTAACTAAGTGATTTAGTTAAATAATTTCAAATGATAACATATCTTTTTACATTGCATTCATGTGGAAAAAGAGGTGAACAGGAATTAAGTAACTTTAGACTGTTTTAATTAATCTTCTTTTGGCCTTTCCCGGTTAGGGGTCGCTACAGCGGATCACAACTGTCCACTCATGATTGGCAGTGAAGTTTTACAGTGTCAAGTTGCCAGCCCAGTGCCCAACCTACCACAGAAGGCACACACACACACACACACACACACACACACACACACACACACACACACACACACACACACACACACACACACACACACACACTCATGCGTAGGTCCAGTTTAGAGTATCCTATCCACCTACAGCATGTCTTTGGGATATGGGAGGAAACCGGAGCACCGAGAGGAAACCCACGTGAACACAGGGAGGACATGCAGACTCCACACAGAAGGCACCCCAGCCGAGGATCAAACTGGAGAACCTCTTGCTGTGAGCCGGCAATGCTAACCGCTGCACCGCCGTGGCCACTCAGACTGTTTTAATTAATACTGATTACAAATTATAAAAATTATTCATTTCAGTGTCAGAGGAATAATGGCATACATTTTAGAAGAAATAATATATGGGTTCAGTACAGGAAAATATGTAGGATATTCATGTTTACTCTTGATTTAATATATGTGAAACAATGATGAATTATCAAGAAGAATGACAGCTATGGATATTTGACTGTTTATGCAAATGTAAATGATTTCATACTGCTCAGAATTTTGCAGGACAGAGGTTTGGAACAAAATGTAGACACTTAATTCAGACTGTGTATATACATAATAATGTTAATTCTGTAATAAATGGATGAAGAGGTACAAAAAAGGTTATATTATGGGGTAAGTACGGTTTTTTGGACTGTTAGCAGATGTTGCAATTAAATGGTTAACTATAAAGTCATCTGTCTAGAGTTAGAAGATTCTACCTTAAGTTGCAATTCATTTTTTTTGGTATGTGACTAATACAGTATTATACCATGACCCCCGCAAAACGTGCACGCTGATTGGCCAGCGTGCACATTGTAAATCGAGTTATACTAATGGAAAAAGGTCCGGTCGCCTGGACTTTTTTCCATTAGTATAACTCTACTTTTAAAACACTGTCTCGCTATGTTAAATGGGTTTAACATAGCGAGACAGTTTAAAATAAGCAACGGAGATCTCCGTTGCTTATTTTAAAGCTGTCTCTATGCTAAACCCATTTAACATAGCGAGACAGGTTTTAAAAAGCAATGGAGAAAGCAAGATCTATGTTGCTTTTTTTACTGTTTCGCTATGTTAAATGGGTTTAACATAGCGAGACAGTTTTAAAATAAGCAACGGACATCTCCGTTGCTTATTTTAAAACTGTCTCGCTATGTTAAACCCATTTAACATAGCGAAAACAGTAAAAAAAAAGCAACGGAGATCTTGCTTTCTCCGTTGCTTTTGCCCACAGCTCTGATGTACTGCGCAGGCAAAAAACAGAAGTGACAAAATTAAGAGCGATTTTCCTTACAAGAGGATGGTTTACAAGTCAAAAATGAATACAGATGTATAGAAAATATGTTTATACAGATCTGCAACACATATTGCTGGATTCAATAAACTCTCTTTAGGCTCTGCACAGAGCCTACATGGAGTGTTTTCACATATGCAATACTGCTCATCCTGCTATGTATATTAAAGATGCGTGGTGCACATAAGTTAGGATTTGTGGCTCTCACCAGTGCTGCTGGCCAGAAACCTGTATGCTGAATGTGGATCATACCTCACAAACTTTCAGTGCAAGAAGTCTGGACAAAGACTAAACTAATAGGGGAACAAAGGGCAAGCCATTTCAGAGGTACAAAGAATTGACAATACATGAAAGTAGAAAGTCGTATGATACATATGTACAAATGTTTCAGGGTCAGGTCCTTTGAAAGCTCATTTAGCATTTCAAAGATGTTTTATTAGCAAAATGGTTCATGTGTCTGTTCTTTTATGGGTAGAGAAGCAAAGAAAAGTTACTGTTATGTCACAAACTAGAATGGATAGTTATTTTGAGAGGGTGCACAGTTGAGTTACTGCTATGACACATACAAGGATATGTTGTTCTTGCTACTGTCCTTGTTTTGCAACCTGTCTGTTGTTAGTGTTTCATATCTGTATCTTAAAGACATGCAGGTAGGCACGTGCGTGAATGGGTGTGGCTTCTTTGAAGGTTGGGTGTCGGGCTGGCAACTCGGCACCATAAAATCCACTGCCAATCATTAGCGGACCGGAATTCCGCTGTGGCAACGCCTAGCCAGGAAAAGCCGAAAGAGTTTGTACAGAACAATTAAAACATTTACAGAAATACAATACCTTATGTAATAAGCTTTTAGTGAGTTAACATTTAAACAGAATGTTACTAACCCTTTTGGAGGTTGGGTAAACTGAACATTTGCAGAAAAAGACATTTCTGGCAAATAAGCTCTTTGTAAGTAAGCATTAAACAAGTAGCTACTACCCCTTTGCAGGTTAGGTGGATCATTTTGCATGGAGAGAGTACAAGAAAATTGCATTATGGAAAGTATAGTACATTAGACAGCAGAGAGAAAATCAGTCCCTGGTAGGGTGAGACTGTTTTAGGTTGAGAAGAAGCAATAGAATTGGTAAATGGTTATGGTAAATGTGGGTGGCCACAGACTGACATATGAACAGGTGGACCATAGGGCCGCTGAAATGATCACCTCTACATGGAGGCATGCAGCTGCTGTTGCCCAAGACCAGAGGCTAACTGGGGGTGAGCCTGCTACGGAACCACCTCTCACCCCAAATGAAGAGTTTCTGGCAAATATTCTCCAACAGGACAGCTACAGTAGAGTGGACCACAGCATGTCATTAATATGGGCACCACACCTTTTGAGTCCCAGGAGGAGCTTCCAGGTAGGCTTTGTTACATGGCCAGTTGAATTCTGTTGTATAGTAAAACAATTGAAATAAAAGTTACTTCTGTGTCACATGTCTTTTTTTTTGGGGGGGGGGGATTGAAGACTGGTAAAGTGATAAGCTCAGTTTGGAGTTGCCAGCCACATTCTTGAATGTACAGTTAATGCAGATATAGAGGAGTACATGTATTACCCCCTGTCTTACTGTTAAATGTGATGATGATGCCCTTACCTCTTGCTTAACTTACTTCAGGACTGTCAGGAATCCAGAAACATATGCCTCCTGCAGATGGTAAGCCAAATAAATGTATGTCAGTACTGCAGATCAAATTAAAGAAATATCATAATGTGCCATTTTAGGCCTGTTGTGTGTATTGCTGTAGTGTCTGTAATAGTGGCAGTACTGTTAGTTGTTTAGCATATATTTCACCTAGCAGTGCAGGTATTAATGTGTGCCTGTATTTCTTACTTTTTATCACAGGTGATCATGACAGTGGTAGTGTGGGCCCTGTGCCATCTGATATCAGTGTCTCATAAGACACTGATGATGGTGGCAAAACTGAGGCACACTCTGGGGGTGCAGAGGTTGAATCTGACATAGAGGCTGACATCCAGACACCCCCTTCAGCTTCCAAGGACACAGCCAGTAGTCCTATGCCTAAGCAGTCCACTGAGCCCACAGATATTGGACAGGTGGAAGATGAGGACACTGAGTGGGGAAGTGTGGCTACTGTGGCTTCAGTGCCTGTTGAGTCTGGCCATACCCAAAGTGTTAGGAAGGTGCCATGCGGAAGGGTTGATTGGGGTGCTCGGAGAAGGCCCTCCTCCACCTTGTGCCGATTTCTCTTCCTGTGTCACTCAATGTATGTTTAAGGCCTTAATGGTGCCAAAGGCATGTTCATAAACACACTCCAGACAAATGCTCAAGGTTGTGGATGTGGCATTGGCTGATATGTGTGGCTTCCTCTAGCTTGTCACCAAGTCACTGGATCAGATGAATGACATATTGGAACAAGGGGTGTCTGTCATGGAACAAGCAGCGTCTGTGATGGAATGCCTACTGGGAGGGGAACGGCATCCTCGTGGGAGTAGGTAAGCCACAACATATGCTGGCAGCCAATGTGGCCATGCCTGATTATACTCTTGCAGTGGTATTACTTCCACTGGTCCACTGGTGAGTGTGCTGTCCACACCCATATGTGGCAGGCCATGGGGTCGTGGACCTAGCCATTCCCGTGAAGGCAGCATGTCCAGCAGATATCAGTCACATTCAAGTAGCAGCACTGCATCTGACCTTGGGAATGGAAGTGCCAGTTCTCGTGGTCAGGGTCGACAACAATAAACTGCCAACTCTAACATGCATGGCTAAATTCTGTCCAACATACCAAGACGTAGAGCTAGCACTGAGCTTGCCTGTGTTCATGTAGACTCTCACACACCACTTTCACATGGAAGACCCCTACAGACACACACAGAACAGTTACATGGTTCAGCGTGTCTCCTACCCTTCCTAATCACACACACTCACCGACCTTTTGTGTCAGCCTAGGCTACCTGCCCGTCCCACACAACACCAGGTGCAACTGATGACTGTGCCACATGCCTGTATTCTCTCTTTTGGATTCAGGGATACAAAAGCTTTGTGTCTGATGGACAGGGTGCATAGCTACAGTAGGGCCTTGTATATCTGCATTTCTGTTGTTGAACTGTTAATTATACCTGTCAGTTATATTTGTCTTGCCAAATTATACAGTGGGTAGCATCATCATGTCAGTACTTTCTAGTGTATTCTCTTGTAAGGGTTGTGAATTCAGGAATTGCAATGTGTATCATTACTTTCTAACTTTTCTCTTTAATGTTTTCCAGTACATATGTATGGTGCACATCATAAGACACGTCATCACATTCAGATCTCAGGATTGTATGACAGCACTGTGGTCAAACTTATCAGAACAGTAATAGAGTATAATGCTCTCTTTTGCATGAACCTCACCAGACACATGCAGCAGCTGGACAGACTACAGGGCTTTCTCATCAAGATAGCACAGAACCTACTAACCATGACATGATGTATGTGGCTAGATCAAAAGACATGTCACTGTCAACTGTCTGGTATCGCATTAAAGTTTAACTGTTATTCTACGTCTCTTAGTTTTGGTTTAAGCACTTGGGCTTCAGGTTAGTTGTTTTACATTAAGAAGGTTTGGAGTCTACACTTTTGTTGAAGAAGACGGAAGCCCCTCCCTTTCTGAGCTGGGAATTGCTGGCTGAAGGCTTATTGTGCCTGTTGTTTTAAGTGTCCTTGTTCTGATTTAAGCACTTGGGCTCCAAACTAGTTATTTTATATTAGGAAGGGCTGTGGTCTACACTGTTGTGGGAGTATTCTACTGAATTGCTGCATTATTTAAACTTTTTTTTTGATGTTGTGACTGTAATTTTCTGCACTTTGAATTTTGAGTACTTCTGCATTTTATAGCGTAGGCTAGCTTCAGGCTTGTTGAATCCAGGCTGTTTGGTATTATTTGAGCACTAAAACCAGCTATCTTATATTAAGATGGCCTGCCTGCACCCTTGTGGCAGAAGTATGCAGCCATGGTCCCATCTGAGTTGGGGATTGCAGGAATATGGCTCAGACTTGGGCTTTCTTTTTGTTTACTTTTTTAAAATCTTTTAACTTCGCTTGTATTTCAGTGTCGGGATTGGGCAGATTTGCAGTCAGTTTACCAGAGCTGCTCAGCAATTGCACTGTTGCCCTGTGAGCAAATCAGTTGTGCATTGCAAAGCACTGACACAGTTTTCTGCCTCTAGCCCTCCATAGAATTGCCATTTTCTGTTAGTCTTACAGCAAAACCTGGCCCCTATAGCCCACTCCCCACTATATATACCTGCTATAATGGACGGACAGTTTCCCACCATTTCTCCAGCCAGCCTGATTGACATGGGCATCCTGAGGCAATGTAGCAATTGCCTCATGTATACTGATAACCAGTTACTCTTAAAACAAATACATGTGAGAGATGTATCTATATTGTGAATTTTGAATAAATTACTTCATGTAACAAACCAGATATCAACAGGTTGCCATCACACACACACTTCACCTCTTGCGCATAACAAGCGCACAACACATAAACCAACATACATGGAGGTAGTTGCTGGAGCCTACCTAAAGATGAGACACCTCCTAAGTCAAACCTACTACACACACTGCAGACCCAACTGAATCCACTACGCATAATAATACACACAACAGTGTCTCAGACAATAAGCACCTAAGGCAAAACACCTCAAAACCAAATGTCTTGGTCATAGGCAACTCCATAGTAAGACACACAGATGCCCCCCTCACCTGGCTGGATAAGGAGAAGGTCAAGGTCAGCTGCCTGTCATGAGCCAGGATCTGTCAGATCATGCAGACACTGAAGTCTCTCAACAAGAAGTATGGTTATGACTCAGTCATAGTCCATGTTGGAGCAAATGGCTTGAGATGTACCTCAATGGACTATATAAAGACAGACATGACTGACCTCTCAGTGTCCCAGGCAGGTATGTCCCTATTCCTAAGTAGCATTCTAACTTAATCCAAGATGATGCCTCAATATAAACAAAAAATTACTGACTTCAACAATTAGCTTAGCTTCTGATTTCAATCCCGGGGATCCAGTATTTGTCAGCCTTGGAAGATATAGTTGACAGACCACGCTGCTTTGCCAGACATGGTCTTCATCTGTCACCTCTTGGCTTTCAGTTACTGGCAAATGTACTTGCCTTCCACATAGTGCCTTTTTTAGGCAATGTGATAACCACACAAATCCCACTGTAAAAATCCACTAGAGCCTAAACCAGAAACTGCACTCAGTGGAAGCACTTGGAAGATGCCGATGTCTGTGCAGTCACAGAGACATGGCTCAAGGCTGCAGAGAGCCCCCCAGCCCTGCAAGGCTACAATGCCTTCCACACATTCAGACTTCAAAACGAGCATGAAAGAACCTAACACAGAGGTGTATCCATCTTCATTAAAGACAAATGCACCTCAAGACTGGTCAAACAGTATGACTGCCTAGAGCTACTCCAACTATCTGTAGGTAAAACCCCCTTCCATATCATTGTCAGCTGTAGGTCTACCATCATGAACCAAGAGAACTACTCTGCCTACTACTTGAGTCACTCACTATACAGCCAAACACCTTGGTCATGGGTGATTTCAACTATCATTCCATCGACTGGGAGTCATATATGAGAACAAACATGCTCACCCTAAGTTTCCTGGACTTTGTTAATACAAATGTGCTGGAACAGATAGTCTGCACCCTCACAAGGGGCTTGAAGGTCTTAGGCTTAGTACTCACCAACATAGGGCTTCTCTGCACTACCAACTGTGTGTTGCCCTCCCTGGTTGATCATAATTCAGTCTAGTTCAAATTAATGATCATAGCTGCCCACTCCCCCCCCAAGAGCAGAAAAGATGGGGGTGGAGCCTGAATGGAATAACTGAAAACAGCATAATTCCACAGCTCCATAAACCTAGTATAAAATAGAGGAAATAATTACTTTTTTAACAAAAATATCCAGAGTTGGTTAATGAAAGTTAAAGATATACATATATATATATATATATATATATATATATATATATATATATATATATATATAAATTCGTAAACATTTTCTTGTCAAACTACATTGGAGACTTCCCCAACTTGCAGAGATAAATAACTCAAAGAATTCTCATTATGAAGTAGTACTACCTTACAAGAACTGTCACTGAAAATGGATGATTTTAAAGAGAACTTACAAAATCTCAAACAGAATTGTCAAACAAACAGATGTATTTAAGGAACTGCTTCAACAACATAAAATAAAATAACAAACATAGAAACTTCTTTGAATGATATCGAGGGAAGGCTCAAGGAAGAAGAAACCCAGAAGGGTTTTCTCCTCAAACAAAATACTTGGCTTCTCAATAAAGTGGATGTCCAAGAAAACAGGGAGAGAAGAACCAACATCAAAATTTTTGGGCTGCCTGAAAAAGTTGATGGTGAAGACATTATTTCATTTTTAATCTCACGGATTCCTGAAATTTTAGAACTAAAAGAAGTTGTCTCTAATGGCATCAAAAGGGCACACAGAGCCTTAGGAAAGCTAGCTTAAATCTTCTATACCACCAAGGACAATTGTAATAAAATTTTTATCCTATATGGGCAAAGAACTGGTACTAAAAACAGCCTGGAGGAAAAGACCTTTAAAATATAATCAAAGTTTAATCAGATTCGATAATGACTATTCTTCCAGAGTATTGGAACAGAGGAAAAAAGCTTGGCCATTATTGAAGGTACTTAAGCAAAATAACATTAAAACACAGCTTGTTTTTTCCTGCCCAAATTAAAATTTTATATTCAAATGAAATGAGAATTTTTAACAATTTAGAAGAAGCCTACTTATTTATCAGAAACAACAATATCGTACCTATTCCTGAAGATATGGCTTGGTCATCTCCTTTCTTGAAGAGAGACACTGACAAGAATTCCTGGGCTGATCATCAAAAAGAAAAACCAAAAAACTGAATCTAAAATTGCTGTTCCTACTAAATCTCTCAAAGCATCTACTTCAACTTGATTTGTGTCTGCTATATTAGCTCAAATGTAAGTTCTGCTTTATAATATATATATATATATATATATATATATATATATATATATATATATATATATATATATATATATATATATATATATATATATCTATATATATATATATATATATATATATATATAGGATCCGGACACATGCTCGACTAGCACATGTCCGAATCACAAACATCGAACACATACACGAAAGCACTTAACATCGACAAGCGCTTCCGTGTATGTGTGCCTGTTTCATAGAGTGGACTACAGTGCGGGTAAGGGAAAATTCCCTTTTCCCCACTATAGTGCGATCTCGGAGTGAGAATAATAAAGTGGAGGGGGTGTGGGGGGTGCAGGGGGGGTGAAGCCCCCCTGCAGAAATGTCGCTTTTTTTTTTTGAACTACACATACACAGAAGCGCTTTTCGATGTTAAGCGCTTTCGTGTATGTGTGTTCGATGTGTTGTGATTCGGACATATGCTAGTTGAGCATGTATGTATCCTAGACCCATATATATATATATATATATATATATATATATATATATATATATATGGGAAGAAGGGGAAGAGGGAAGGAAAGGGAGAGAAAAAAAGAAAAAAAAAATTATATTAGTAGAAAGATTTTTAATTTAAGATCAATGGTATAGATGAATAACAAATTAATTGATCTCTCTTCATGTTAGAATAGGTGAATAATTCTTATTTGATGGGTTTCCCCTGGATTTCCTATGTTTTAATATTGATTATTTGGTTATTAATCCTATCCTGTGCTTGTGTGTTGTCGTGGTTGGATTTGTGGTTGGCCATGAGTTGCAGTGTTATTGTTAAATTATTTCACCTTAGATTTAAAAGGGGTGTGCACTGTCCCAGACAATAGTATTTGCCAGTATGTGAGATTAAATTATTATAACTAGCTGTCTTGCGTGTAATCATATATTAGTCCCTACTTCATGCATTCTTCATAAACATTATGTTTGACGAAGGGTATTGCCTTTAAGCCGTTATTGCCTTTTAATCACATTTTGAAATTGTTACTATCTAACAGGTAGGTTTTAGCTATTGCAAATCATTCAGTGTGTTTAAACTTTATAAATAAAGTTGTACAATGCAGTCTCATTCAACATTCTGATTGGTATCTCAGGCTGTTTCTAAATATAACATCACTTGCTGGATATGCTAATTTAAGGAAAACGAGTTAGTTAAAATCACAAGTTTCAGTGTGTGATTGCATCCAACATTGTATTAATTGAAAGCATTTCCTCAACGACTTTGTAATGTGGACTAGTCTGTACTTCCGTGAAGAAACAGGGAGGCTGGTTGTATACGGTGATTTGCGGTGGCTGAAATGATGCCCTGCATGTACTGATGAGACTGTTTGCATTTGGTTCGGATGTCACCTGGGATAGACTCTTGATTTGAATGGCTGTGTGCTCGAACATAATTAACGAGTCTATCATTTTGATTGCTCGTTCTTTCTGGGGATGTTAAGGAAAGGATCCTCTGGGTTGACACTGAGAGTTGGGCATTCATTTTGGTCGGATATTATAGATGAAATATGTGTTCTTATATTGTTTTCTCAATGTTTCTGAGGTAGGATGATATACTTGGTATTGGGCGATGAAGGGAGCATTGTGGGTTTTGAATGATTGCTTCTCTTAAAATTAATATTTGACTAACAGGTGATGTTCTCCATTGTTAGCACTGTTCTATGTACTTGGTTTGCTGTGTTCTGGCTTAATTTATTTGGTACTAGTTTGAGTGCTGCAAATGATACTGGATTGACTTCTTGCTTGTGCTTTATAAGACCCCGGATCGCCTTCAACTCTGGGGATTACTACAGATAGTGCTCTTGAAAGTTCTTTACTTTGACAGAGAAAAGGTGGGATATTAAAAGATCTCAATAGCTATTTGAGGTGAAGCTTTCTTGACCTCGAGACAATATACGAGCCAAATCAGTTACTTAAATCACTCTGCCTTTAAGTCTGGATATATGATTAAGGTTGCCATGGATAAAGGGAACAAAAACAGTGATTGGCGACTGGAATTTCACAGAAGGGAGGGGAAGATTATCTTAAAAAATGTATTGTGCAGCTGTTACTCAGTCACCCTACTGGGGGTATAATGGAAACACCTGAACATAATCTTTTATATAAAAGTTGTCCACCATCTAAGGAAATCTATATTTTACTTGCACTATCACCTAAAACCACTTATAAGGATAGAAAGTACACTATTTCTCTAACTGATTAACTGTTTTGGAGCATACATTATTAAGAAAGTTGTTTGGTGTACATCTCACAAATGTAATATCTATTTAAAGGACACAGGGTGACACTCATACTAGGTTGCTTAGATAAGGAGTCACACTGCTTTATTATTATATGGATCAGAATCATACATGGTTCTCATGGCAGTGACATACATTGTTCTATAACTGGCATATCTAAGAATTAATCAAACAGTTTAAATAACTAGACAAATGAGACCACCATACAAATCTGAATCACACTCACACTCACTCACACACGCATATATGCATACACATATACGCATTCATGTTGTATCACTACTCTTCTATGCAGCTCCTTCTTCTAAACTACCCTTAGCATACCACTTCATAAGATCACCACTGTATACAAAGTTTTTTTTTTTTACTAGTGTTTTTATCAGAACAGTTATGGGGCAACATCAGAGATAAATCAAACAATCATGGACAAATCAGATGTTACTCCTTTAGTAATTTAACTTAAAAAAAAAATCTAACACTGAAATCCAGCTGCAGATGTTTCCAAACTGATAAGGTCAATTATTTATGACAAAGCTTGAGAATATTGGCGGATTGTTATGAGCTAACAGCATGCTGAAGTCAGGAATAGAGCATTTTTCTTTTTTTCAGCTGAAATAGTCATAATAGCATTGTTGTTGATATATTTTAGTCCACATCAACAAAGATGCTGGATTATTATTAGTGCATCATAACTTATCAATACATCTATCACCTTCTCAATTAAAATGTTGATACTGTTTACATTTAACATGTAAATAAATGGAAATCAACTGCTATCCCTCTGAATTAAATTGATTTCCAAATATCTTTAGAAGTACCTGAAATGTTATACATTGGTCATTGTGATTACTGGTTTGTCATTTAGTTACTTATCTTTATACTAATTGAATTACTAAATGTGTAAACGTATTGGTAATAATACATCTATAACACTCAAAAAGCAATTTATGAATTAAATACTTCTATACACACTCATTTCATTTACTGATTACTCTGGGCTTACATTCTTTAACCAGAAAAGATGTTGACTGACAAAAACATGGTTAAAGATCACTTGAATAGACAAATATTTATTTATCATTCAATATTTATGCTTTATATATGACACTATTTGTTATAAATATATTGGTTATGTTTTACTTAACTGTGAGCTTCTGAATATTCATTAGAACTGAATGTTTTGTCAAAGCACTTCAAATAATAAAGCTTTACTGTCTAATCATCAGATGTTTCTGACTTTAAATGTGGAGAACTACTAATTGTTAATCATTTTATTGAAGAATATTATAAATATGAATGTTTACTTTTTTGAACCATAAATTACTAAGATTTAGATTTTTTTCATTTTTTCTTTATATCTGAGCTATATTCTAGGTTAATTATTTAGGCAATAATATTGCATTTGGTTTAACAGATTACTATTGGTACATATGGTAACTTAATAGAAAAATAACACACTCTGGAAAGATGTATAATAAAATGTTATACTCCACTTTTATTCATAAGGTAGTCTCCTTAAACAACTATCATTTCCTTATAGAGCTTGGAAGAAATGAAGAGATAAACTATGAGGGTTAATCCAACAGATTTTCACCATCTGCTGGACTAGGAATGATATTCATTCCATGTATGGTATGGGTTAAAGTTTATATTAGATCAGTTTTTCTTAATTCATTATTTCTTAAATCTTTTTTTTATCCTTGTTAAGCCTGACTTAAGTTTTTCTCTGTCCATATTCATAAAAGTAATATTCTTATATAAACTATTTAGAATTCTACAAATTAATATAGTATTAACATTGATGGAAGAGACTTGTATATCAGGAAAGAATAACAGAATAGGTTCATTCTTTAAAAACAGTCTGATATGGACCTAACGTTGGTGTCTTTAAATACTAATGGCTTAAATAATCCAAATAAGAGATCCAATCTGTTAAGACATTTACAATTAAATAAAGCTCAAGTAGCCCATTTACAAGAAACTCATTTTAAAATAAATGATACAACTATATGGAATCCTAATGAATACATAACTCTAGCTTTAAGGAGAGGGGCTAAACAGATAATGTCACTGACACTATTATAGAAGAGAGTTTGAAGTTAAGATCCACTACTGGGAAACCATATTTTTCAAATAATCGAAAGGAAAACAATGAAACATGTATTAAAAGAAAGAGAGTGGTTCGGGTACCAACTCAATATTCAAGCAATATGAATTTGGTACAGGAGTAGTGAAGAAACATTGTCCCATTTTAACACATGATTTAAAAAATTAGAGAGATAATGGGTGATGAACCCAATTTCCTCTTTAAAAATAAGAAATCACCGAAGAGGTATTTATGCTATACAACAGATACTGAACAGCTATGGGATAGTAATATGGGCACAATACCTTGCAATAAATGCAACCAATGTAGCTTTATTGATATGAGCAATACATTAAAAAAAGCAGACACTGGATAAGAGGTGAAATTTAGAGTAACAACGAATTGTAACACCAAAAACATAGTGCATTTAGCAGTATGTAACACATGCTCCTGTTTTTATGTAGGGAAAACGAACAGAGAATTTAGATTTAGAATACGTGAACCCCTTCTGAATATTCAGAATCAGAATTTAAGAAATGCATTCGCTAAACATGTTTACAAAGAGGGCTCTACACATACTTTTAGATTTTTAGTCATAGAAACTGTTAATGAAAGTGAAAAGGGAGGAGACACTGTAAAGAGGACTGAGACTCATTGGATAATAAGACTTTGTGCAGATAAAGGTAAGGGCTTAAATGACAGAATTCCTATTAAACCTATTTTGAGGCACAGGCCCTTATATAAATAGTAAGCAAATATATATATATATATAGCATATTATAAATTTTTTTATATTAGTAGACAATATAAGGTGCTTAGAAAGTACACATAAACATATTATTTGTTTATAATGTATTTTATGTTTTATGGTCATTATATTTAATGTTTTTATACCAATATATATTGTGTACCAAGATCATTTGATTATAGAAAATATACAAGCTAGTATGGGACGCTTATACAGTAATGTCATTTTAAAGTTTTAGTGATGTAAGTAAGATTTTAATTGTTTAATGAAAGAGACCTGTTGATAGACTGATTTTGAATGTTCATGATATATAAAACATATGTGATTGTAGTGCAGTTTTGAAGGTCTGAAGAAGTGATGTTGTTCACAACACGAAAGCACTTACCGAATAAAAGTTTGCATTTTTATTGACTTTGACTTGTATCTGCTGCTTCCTCATACTTTGGTTGGATCCTTGGATGTACTTGTGGTTTACTATAACTCTAGCTCAGTCTTCCTATAAATCAAAGATCAAAGACCAGAGGAGTAATAATTGTATGGAAAAATAATTTTATTAACCCTGAAGTAACATATAAATATGCAGATACGGATGGACTTATAGCTATTGTTGTATTTATTAACATATTAATTTAATAACAGAATATGGACATTGGTAAATCTATACTGGTTTCCTGCTATTGGAGTGAAGACTGCTAAAAAGCACTTGGAACCTATCGCAAATAATTCTAAAGGTAACATGACAATAGGAGGTGACTTTAACTGTATTATTGATACTTCTGAAACTACTAAGTCCTCACATCTATCTTCTACTGCAAAACTTTAAAAAATGGAATGAGATGTTTAAATTAAGAGATACTTATAATAATAAAGAAGCCAATTCATTACTATTTTCTCATCAAGACTATAGATTCAGCACTCGAACCAGAATTGATAAAATATATGTCTCCTAAGATTTATATTCAAAAATACTAGCTTTCAATAGTCCTGTGTCCATTTTCAAATTAGAATTCTCGTTTTGAAAATTCAAATAGATTTTAAACCATTAATTATTATGTCCAGAATACCTTCTTACATTACTAAAATTATTATGTCCAGAATACCTTCTTACATTACAAAAATTAAATAGTTTATGCCATGGTTACTAACAGAACTCCAGTTTTTAATCACACTTCAGAAATTAATATAGTTATGGTATAGAATTCACTAAAAGCCTATATATATATGGCAAAACCATCAGTTGGTACAAAAATAAAATTTAAGAATGGGAATCAGAACTTGAGGAACTACAAAATCAACTTTTACTACTTAAATCCAAAAAGGATTCAAATTCTTCTAGAAATGAAAAAAAAAAAAACAGATGACCTAAATAAATAATACAATGAAATATTAACTCATAAAACCAACTTAGTCATGGAAAGATTAAAAACAAATTCATATGCTACTTCTCCAAAGCATTTGCATAATTTATCTATGAAGATTAAAATGCAATCTAAAGCAAATAATATTGTTAACATCCTATATGAAGATATGAAGGGAAGAAAAAGAAAGTCTGGGATATAGGTGATATCCTGGATGCATTTAAACATCATTATGCAGAACATTATAAAAGTGGCAATATCGCAACTGAACAATTGAATCCAGAAGATATATCCACCAATGTAAAAAAAAAATCCTGAGAATTAAAGTTAGAGCTGCAAAAACCAATCACACAGAAGGAAATTATGGACAAGATTAAAGTAAATCTAATAAAGCTCCAGGGATAGACAGTTTAATTATATAATTATATAACCTTTTTCCTAAATCCATAACTTCTCTATTACATAAAACGTTACTTGAAGTTCAAACACAAGCAATAATCCCTCCTTCATGGAGATATTCTTTAATTACTCCTATT
This sequence comes from Protopterus annectens, assembly GCF_019279795.1. Taxonomy (NCBI): domain Eukaryota; kingdom Metazoa; phylum Chordata; order Ceratodontiformes; family Protopteridae; genus Protopterus; species Protopterus annectens. Next base: position 292,522,136 of record NC_056725.1, read on the forward strand.
TTAAAGGAAAACAAAGAACCTGGCTACTGTAGTTCCTGTAGGGCAATATCCTTATTAAAGAACGATTATAAAATATTCATGTCAATTATGGTTAATAGAATAAAAATCCTATTATCCAAAATACTTAATAATGACCAAACTGGATTCATATACAAAAGACATAAGTATGACAATATTAAAAGGGTACTAACTCTAATTGATTACGTAAACAGTGAAAATCAAGACGCTTTGATAATTGGTTTGGACATAGTGAAGGCTTTTGACTCTTTAAGCTGGGATTACCTATTTAAAATGTTAAATATATTTGACTTCCCCCTCTCTTTTATTTCACTTGTAAAGAGTGTTTACAAAAATGAAGAAGACAGCACTAATGGAGATTAAAACCAAAGAGCTAAGAATCTATCCCAAGCCATTAGTAAATAATCCCTGGAGGAAAGTTTTATCATTGATTGACACTTTGCAATTGGAATCAGTCTCTTCTTGAAAACTTATGTATTATGATACATCTTCTATGTTCAGAATTTGCTGGAATCTTAAGTTTACTTATGTCAGACTGAATGTAAATATTGTATATAGTTATCTAATTGTTGTTTTAAATTTAAAATAAGTATTCATTATGTCATATGTTTAAAATAAAAAAATATCTGAGTAAAAAAAGAGCAGAAAGGATGAAAATTTTCTCCAAAGAAAACTATAGCCTCCTAAGCAATGCCATAAATAGTTGCAACCCCTCTGCTACCACTCACTGTCAACAATGACTGCTATACAGAGGTGCACACAAATGCCCTGTATAAACACTTATACGAAGTTATAGACCTAGCTGTACCTGAAAGGATCAAAACAAGGTCCTCACAAAAATGTGAGCCACCCTGGTGGGCATCAAGCATAAATATGTTATACATGTGGAAGAAACTAATGTCTAAGAACAAATGGGAACTATCTCAGCAGAAGAAGGACACCCTCCGCAGCTTGAATGAGAAAATTACAGTTTACAATTTAATCCTGTAAAGCCAATTATGAAGCTAAACTAGCAATACTTTCTAAAGATAATCACAAAGCATTCTTTAGCTACATCAGAAATCTAAAAGGGAAGGGGCGGAGCCTAGATGGCCAACTGAGAGCAGTGAATTTTGAGAGCTCTATAAACTAGTATAATAATATAGGAAAATGTTATTATTTTCAAGTTTAAATATCAGAAATCTATAGATAAACTACTAAACTATATAAATATCAATTTTGGTGGAGATATACAAAAATGTTCCTGTCAAGTAACTAAAAACTATCTGGAGATATACAGACCTACGTATATTTTTCTGGCACTTCAAAGTTGTGTACTGTTAATTGTTGCTTGACTAGTTTTATATCATTGCTGGCTGACTTCAGAGTTGTGCACTGTTACTTTTGCTTCACTGTATAGTTTTTCAGATCTCTGCTGAAGGTGTTGTTTTTCCCCTACCCACTCTCCCTCCTGTCTTGTTGTTTAAATTTGGAGGCTTTTGCAGTTGCCCGCTCCCACTGTAGATTTGATCTGGGACATTCCCCCCAGTTCCATCTCTTTACCTCATTCTACCTAACAGACTTCTTCTGCACTTGTTTTTAGTCATTTTTAATTGAATTGCATTTTTTAAAATTGTTTGGTCTAACATTGCTACATACTCGTGTGCTAGCTTGCACTGTGTTTGAATTGTTTTTACTGCTGTTTTATCTACTTTTCTGTATAAAAAAAAGAAAAAAAATCTAAGCCTGTTTCCTACCTTTCCTGTTACTAGTGTAGTCCAGATTCAGATTCAGATTTGCTGTACCCAGGACTGTATGTAAGCTTCTGAGCCCCCCCAAGCTTTCTGTGTTGGAGGGAAGCCTTCTAGCTTATCAGTGGGAGTGGTAAGCACTAGGTAACCTATCTACCACATAAGGAGTAGTTCTGGCCCAGAAATTGTAGTTATTGGCTGTTTGGGCAGTTTTTCCATCTCTCTCAACTTTCTGATTTAAAAGCCCACATTTGCACTTGTTTCCTCCCTTTCCTGTAACTAGTTTAGCCCAGATACAGATTCTTAGTTTAGCACTTGAATTTTCTTATTCGTGTCAGCACTTGTTCAGAACTTGTTATAAGCAATAAATAAGCTACTGATTACTACAGCACTCAACCTTTCTCATTACCTAGAGGAAAACAGTTTTGGTACTTACTTTCCTCACTTGCTTAGAGAAAAACAGCTCTTGTACTCACTTTCCTCACTTATCTAGAGGAAAATAGTTTTTTATTCAGGCATGTCCAAGGGTCAGCTCCCAGTGTTCTCTCTTGTCTATCTGATGAATCTGGGCATCTTGGGGCAATGTAAAAATAGCCTCATGTACACAGACAACCCTCTCCTTCTACCACCCAGCACTACAACCTGTGACAGATGCACTTATCTAGCCAAACTGGAGGTAAAGCTCTCTCCAACCAAGACTGAACTTGACAGTCAAGAGGAGAAGGTAAACACTTGCACCACACTCATCACGTAGTCTCACTAAATCTACATCACCAAAATCCACACATAGAAACACAAAAACATTCACGGAGGCTCTCAATAATAATCTGCTCAAGCAACAGAGACCTTCAAAGCAGAAATGCAAGCAACCCCCCCAACGCAACCCAAATGACACATAGACCGCAGACTCAGTGTGCCACTCAACCACAGCCAATAAGGCAGAATAACGTACCCAACACACTAGTCATAGGTGACTCTATAGTCAGGTCAGGCACAATGATGTCCCACTCACCAGGCTAAACAAGGAGACGGTTACTGTCAGCTGCCTGTCGGGTGTCAGGATCCGCCACATAACCCACGCACTCAGGTCACTCCACAACAAGTACAAATATGACTCTGTCATTGTCCATGTTGGTGTGAACGACCTGAGACGTACCTCCTTGGACTACATGAAAAGAGACATGGACATGGAAGAGCTCTCCGATCTTGTAGCCCAGGCAGGTATGACCCTAGCCTTGAGTAGCATTCTGCCATCACCCAGAATGATACCGCAGTACGAGGACAAAATGACTGCCTTCAACAATTGGCTAAGCTTCTGGTGTCATTCTAAAGGGATCCAGTATCTGCCTGGGATGACATGGTCGACAGACCACAATGCTTTGCCAGAGATGGCCTGCGCCTGTCACCCCTGGGATTCCGAATACTGGCTAAGGTTCTTGTCCCCCCTATAGTGCCTTTTTTAGGCAAGGTTCAAATGACAAATTCACCACCGTAACAGGAACAGGCAAGCAAAAACTGAGGGTGATGTTACTCAATGGTAGAAGTCTAAATCTCAAAATGCACTCACTCGAGGCACTACTTAAAATGGAGAATATAGATATCTGTGCAGTGACTGAGACCTGGTTCAAGGCTCCAGAGAGCACTCTTGCACTACCAGGCTATAACTCATACCACACTTTTCGGCCATGTAACCTGGACCGGAATACCAAAGGCAGAGGTGTGTCCATATTCATTAAGGATATCCACACTTCCAGGCTAGTTGTTCACGTAATGCATCTGAGCTTATCCAAGTGCAACTAACTCTAGGCAAAACTGCAATCCAGATTGTAGCTTGCTACAGATCTCCCACCATGCCCCAGGATTCCCACTCCTCTTTTCTTTATGTACTGGAAAATATTAGGGTTCAACCAAATACCCTAATAATGGGAGATTTCAACTACCCCACCATTAACTGGGAAAACTACTCATGTACCAACTCTTTCGCTCAACGCTTTCTGGAATTCATAAATTCCAATGCCCTGGATCAACTTATCCACACCCACACCAGAGGCAACAATATCCTAGATCTAGTCATTACCAACATGAGTGACCGGTGTTCCACACCTGAAGTCAATACCTCATTGGTCCAATCCAACCATAAGCTAATCACCCTAGATATCCACATCCTGCCCCCACCCCCCATTAAGGAAACCACGGTAAAATATTTCTCCAAAGCCAACTTCATGCTTCTTAAGACAGAAGTGGTGAACTTCATGACACCCATGCAGATGGACAATACAGTTACGACTACTGAATCCTACACAATTGCACTTTATAAGTACTTACACAAATGCATGGATCATGCTATCCCAAACAGAACCAAGACACTATCCTCCAAAAAAAAAAAGCCATTCTGGTGGTCCTCTGCCATAAACAAACTGTGTAACAGAAGGAAGAAATTGTTGCAAAAGAGAGTAAAATCCCATGAGTGGAGGAGCTCCCTGGTCAGCCTCAGTAAGAAGCAGCAATCCCTGATAAAATCCTCCAAAGCTTGTTACGAAAACAAAATCGCCACTGATTCTAAAGACAACCACAAAGCATTCTATAGCTATGTCAAGAATCTCAATGACAACACTCAGTTCTGCTCTGAGTTACAGCACAATGGCACTAAATATACAGAGCAAACTGATATTGCCAACATCCTGGCAGATAGGTTCAGTGCTAACTTTACCCCCCTCTCACCCCCCTAAAGGGCCCATCTCTATACCGGAAGAATGCAAAGTTCCTGTATTCACGACTGCACAGGTAAAAACCACACTCTCCAAAGCCAAGAACACAGCATCCATGGGACCAGACAACATCCCAGGCTGCGTTCTACATGAACTACAGAACAAACTGGCACTCCACCTAAGTACCATGTTCAGTCATAGCCTCACCTCAGGCTTTGTGCCTGCTGAATGGCGCACAGTGACGGTTATCCCACTCCACAAGGGGGAGCCACCATGGACCCCGGGAACTACCGCCCCATTAGCCTCAAGAGCCTGGTCTTCAAGGCCATGGAATGTATCATCATTGAACTTATAAACAAAAACATTGGTAATCTCCAAACTCTGGACCCCACCCAGTTCAGGTTTGTAAAAAGCAGATCATGTATCCTAAACCTGATAGACTTCTTTGAAGCAGTCATCAAAGCCGTAGATGAGGGTAAGGTGGTTCACACAGCCTATCTAGATCTTGCCAAGGATTTCAACACCATCCCCCACTCTGAAATTATAGATAAACTCACTAAACTAGGTATAAATCCCTATATCGCAAGATGGGTTGTCAACTGGCTCACTGACAGAACCCACACTGTGAAAGTAGCAGACTCCAAATCTGACTTTAGACCAGTAACAAGTGGAGTACCACAGGGTTCAGTCCTGGGTCCTCTCCTGTTTGGTATCTACTTCTCTGAAGTACAGACTAACACAGAAGGGTCTTTGGCTAATGAAGTTTGCAGATGACTGCAAACTAGGAGCCATAATCAAAACTCCTGTGATGTTGACATCCTTCAAAAGGGCCTCACTGAGACAGATGCCTGGTGTCAAAGCCATGGCCTCAAGCTCAATGCCAAAAAGTGCATTTTCATCCCCTTTGGTAGAAACTCTGTACCCATGAACTACAACATAGGCGGTAGTATACTTAACACTGAAAGTGTGATAAGAGACCTTGGGACACAGATGGACAGTAGTCTCTCCTTTGAAAATCACATTGCCACAGTAGTCAGGAAATCCTTCTACGTGGCACACCTCATCACAAAAGGTTTCTCATCCAGAAAAAAAAGGTAATTGTTCCCCTCTACTCATCACTCATTAGGCCCATTATAGAGTACAATGCCCCTTTTGGTATGTACCTCACAAGACATCTACAACAACTGGAAAAGCAAAGAAATACCTCACAAAGAGGATTACCAGCCTCAAACAGATGCTCTACGCAGACCGTCTCAAAAAACTCCAGCTTTACTCAGTCGCATATCGCCTACTCAAAGGTGATCTCTGCCTAACATACAAAGCTATGTCAAACCCAGAGCTGTTGGACATGCTCCACTTAAAGAAATCCCATTCCCTCCGAGCTACATGCTCTAGGGACCTAAACCTTGTCACTACAATAAATAGAACATGCCAGAGGGATAGATTCCTGTCCCAGACACTTCCGATACTCTGGAACAGACTACCTATCTATATCAAACAATGCTCCTCATTAGCACTCTTCAAGAAAAATCTTGATGACGGGATGGGAAATAGGAAATTCACCCTGGGGATCACTTCTGTGGCTCTGCTCAACAGTGGCACAGGAAAATAATTTTCTTAGGTGGCAAAAGCCAGGGTACCTTTTTGGCTGGGCTTGTATCGGCCCTAGGGCTGATAGCCTAGTACCTGCCTATGAACCTATGAAGTAATGTGGAGATATATTGAGTCACTGAATATGAACAACTCAAGGAATTCTCATCCAGATGCTGCTTTGAAAAAAAACCTCCAATTGATGACATCTGCCATACAGGAACGATCTTTGAAGATGGATGGCTTTAAAAATGACATAGAAAACCTCAAATTAAATTCTCAAAACAGACTGATACTCTTAAGGAACTATTACAACAACACCATACAAAAACAACAAATATAGAGACTTCTCTAAATGACACTGAAGGGAGACTCGAAGAGGAAGAATTCCAAAAATAATTTCTGCTTAAACAGAATACATGGCTGCTTAACAAAATAAATGACTTAGAAAACAGGGAAAGGAGAAACAACATAAGGATCTTTGGTCTGCCTGAAAACAATGAAGGAGAAGACATTATTTCATTCTTAACCTGAATTCCTGAATTTTTAGACTTGAAAGAGGGACTTTCATTTCGACTTGAAAGGGCGCATAGAGCAATGACGAAACCTGCTTCTAACACAACAAATACTCCACCTAGATCCATACTTATAACATTTCTTTCATTTCTGAACAAGGAACTTTATATTAAAATCTGCTTGGAGAAAATCACCCTTAAATTACAATCAAAGCCTGATACAGTTTCACAATGATTATTCTTCCAGAATACTAGAACAAAGGAAAAAACTCTGGCCAATAATAAAACTGTTGAAACAAAACAACATTAAAGCACAGCTGGCCTTTCCAGCCAAGATAAAAAATACTTTTTACCAATGAGATGAGAATCTTTAATGACTTAGAAGAAGCTACTATATTCATCAAAAACAAGAACATAGTGTCTATCCAGAAGAAATGGAATGGATAGTCCCTACTCTTAAAAGAATAAAAGAAACAAATCCTTGGACTGATGCTAGAAAGAGGAAAAAAAACTGATTCCAAGATAGCTGTCCCAAAAAAATAACTCTTACAACTACATCTCTCAAAGTATCAACTGATAGGGTACATCACTTATCATCTGTTTTTATTTAAAAAACGAAGGGTCTCTTAAACAACTGAAAAACAGTAATGATTTATTCAGAATGTTCAGAGTCCAGTAATTCTTCACAAACAATGGTAGGTCAAGATTGGTTACTATTTACAATATATATATATAAGCCAAACAAAGCAACATAAAATATAAACATATAAGTTTCTGTTCCCCTACTTGAACTCAATGAATACTTATCCTGTTCATTTTTCATTGTTTTTACTTATAATAATTTAAGTAATTAATCAACTAATTCAACAAGGTACCATTCATCAGAGTTCAGACTCAAATGTAACAAATTAACATCATATATAATAGCAGTAAGAGTACAGTGTTTTGAAAAAAAATGCTGTCATGGAAACTAAAGCCTTCATCAGTTAAAGTATGATTTAGAAATGTTATGTATATCCTGGTTAAATAGTAGTAGCAAGCTCTTAGTAAAAATGTCATCATTATTATGTCTAAATATAGTTATGTCAATTATGGCAGGTATCACAGCTACGAGTGCTGTTTGATCAATCCTGATATGATATGCATGGATGCAGCTGTGTCTGGTAGCTAGTACAAATGTCATTATTATTCTGTCTAAGCATAGTTAATATCAATTATGGCAGGTATCATAGCTTTGATTGCTGTTTGATTAAGACTGACATGGTGTGTGTGGATGCAGCCGTGTCTGGCAGCTGTTGTATGTTTGCTCAAAATGCCAAACAAACCAAATAAATGAAGAAAGGCAAGGATGTAGTAAAAAACAGTTCTTTATTCACAACCAATATTGTAAGTGCTTTCGGTCGCACTGCAAATGCACAACCTGTTGAAAGTCTGCTTGCAGCTCACCTGCTAAGAGATCAAGAAATGCACGCTCACCTTCCACCAGCAGCTGTACAACAAGTTGCTTTGCACTCTTCTTTTACAATAGTTGGCCCATTGTGCATTTGCAGTGTGACCAAAAGCACTTACAATATTGGTTCGTGAATAAAGAGCTGTTGTATGTTGCTGTTTTCGTCCCCGGGAAGCTGTGGGTTGCGGCTTGTGATCGAGGTTTACTGATGCTTGTGTATTAGGAAGATACATTTGGTGCTTTAGACTGGATCCAGGCTGAAGGGGTGGATAAAACTATGATTTGAGATATTTTGACAGAGAATAGTTTGTTTATATATCTGCTGAGTGAGAGGTGGGACGACTGGAAGAATGTGTTATCTCTTGTTGTGGCGGCTTGTTGAGAGGTTTTTTTTTTTTTTTTTTTTATCTGTTTGCTCTCCATTCTTTTCCTGGCTGCTGCCTCACTGAAAGGAAGGGAATTTAGGCTTGAAGTTGCAGTGAAGTGAAGCTTTGCTTCAGGTGCATCCCAAGCCTCTGGTATGCAGTACGCAGACACACTAACAGAAACAGATGCTCCAGAGTTGCTATGGTAACAGAGACAGAGTGACAACAGCTCTGAGGAGCCTCCGAGATGATTCTCGGCAATGTTTTTGGTTTAAGAAAAAAAAAAAATATATATATATATATATATATATCTATGGATCAACTTCATTTCGTCGACAGTTCATTTCACCAACACTCAACACAGCAGGCCCAATTCACTGACACTTCATTTCACTGACACTCATTTCATCAAAAATGATATACGGCCTATTCCTCACTGTAGAGCGACCCTGGAGTTAAAATATATAGTAAGGGGGGGTGTGGGTTACACAGCCCCCCACAAATGGGGGTGTGAGGGGGCGAAGCTGGGATGCTATAATGGTTTGTTGGTAATAGTTATTCATTGCACTTGTAAGAATGCATCTCTATACTGTAAAACGTTTATGATATGAGGGGGGCTTTGCCCCCTACAACCCCCATTGTGGGGGGCTGTGCCCCACACACTCCCCTTACTATATATTCTAACTCCAGGGTCGCTCTACAGTGGGGAATAGGCCATATATCATTTTTGACTAAATGAGTGTCAGTGAAATGAAGTGTCGGTGAAATGAAGTGTCAGTGAATTGGGCCTGCTGACTTGGCTGTCGGTGAAATGAACTGTCGACGAAATGAAAGTGATCCATATATATATATATATATATAAAATAAAAGGGCTGTTTTAAACCACATGTACACATACTGATGGTCTCCCAACACTTGTTTTAGCTCATTAAGTTGATTCTTGATAAAAAAATAAATAATAAGCGCAGCTTTATATTTAAAATTTATTTTGGTCCAAACACATTAAGTACTTACATAAGAGTGGAACTCTTGAGTTATGTGAAAAACTAAGAGCACTTGGTCTTGTGCAGAACCCTTTGCAGTGGTTTGGGAGGTGAGCTTGCTCGGACGTGTTGGGCATATGGGGATAGCTGATTCTAGGGGTGTTTGGGGTTGCCAGGAAGTGCTACAGAGTCATCAGATTTTCTTTGTGGAAATATTTGTGGGAATGGAAGGTGTGTTGAGTGGTTCACTGACAAAGTGGCCACAGCATGGAACAGGCTGATAAAATGGAACAGGAAAAATACTGGTTTGGATATTTTAAGAACAACCTGGAAACACACCACATGAACTAGTGAAGGGTATTCTGGTAAAACAGGATGGGTATTGTTGCCCATTCTTGAAGTACTTGATATGTGTGTATGTAAGGATGGAAATATACTTAGAACAAATAAGAAACTAGAAGGGTCTCAATTTAAAGTCTATGGTCTGTATAAACATGCTTGGAAGGAAATAATAGGAATAATCATTACAATTTGTGGTCTCTCAAATAACTAAGCAACAGCAAAAAAAAAAAAAAACACACACACAATAGTTATGTAAAGTATGATTTTAATAAATCTAGACATAAAATATATAATTGTCACATAAGATGAAGGAGTCTGCTGAATTTATATATTAAAGACAGGATTTAATAACATGGGCTTATGTATAATAACAGTACAGTCTTAACTTGTTATAAATGACACACACTACATTGAACATTAAGGGGAAGCATGATGATTTTCTTATATAAGAAAATATGCATAACAAGTCATGTAATTCCTTTAACTTGAATTGTAGTTTTTGTAACTCATTTTGACCATATATAATACTTAAGCAGTTACTAAGTTAACTAATGTTTATACATGACATCAAACTGACAAAGTTGTTCAAGAGAAACAATAGAAACCTGAATTTGAAATGTCACACAATGTAACAATCATATTCTGAACAAATAGTATTAAATTGACAATAGACATTCAGTCTAATAATATGGGCTTGTGTATAACAACACTACTGTTTTATCTTGTCATAAATGACATATACTACATTGAACATCAAGGGGAAGCATTATATAAGTAAATGTGTATAACAAGTCGTATAATTGCTTTAACATGAATTGTGGTTTTGTAACTCATTTTGACCATGTGTAATACATAAGCTGTTACCAAGGTAACTAATGTTTTATACATGACATCAAACTGACAAAGTTGTTCAAGGGAAACAATAGAAAACTGAACTAGGAATGTAACAGAATGTCACAGAATGTAACAATCACATTCTGAACAAATAAATTGACAATAATCACTCAATTTAACTTTTGCTGATTATAAAAAATAGAATGTTGCTATTTAAATATAAAAACTTTCAGTATATGCCATAAAATGGCAATTTATGAATATGGAAAGGGAAAAGTGTAATCATTAATCACAATAAGTGAATTTGTTGTTTTTAACCTATAATGTCACTCATTTTATAAGAAATGACAGATATGAAAATCCTTATGTGTAGGAAATGGGGGGAGAGGGATACACTGATAATAAAAATGTACTAACTTTCATCAATGTTTACATAAACCAAAATTGGTGCTTTAAGTAAGATAGCAACAAACAAAGTGATTAGTTAAATGGTGGCAAACAATTAAATATAACTTCTGATATATCCAGTAAAATACAATGTATTATAAACATTAGGTATAAATATTATTACCATCTATTTTTATTAAGTAATACATTTTGAAAGACTTCATCAATAAGGGTGAATATGTTACCGAAAAAAATTACCAATAACCATACACCAGTAGACAACAAATTGTAAAACACTCGGTAATATGGGTCAATAAAGGCTGTCTTCCATATAATATTCACCATGACCAGCAACTCCAGAAGTCAGCTATATCCTTTTTATTATACACGACAAAGACAGATTTAGTGCTTTCATCTCCAAAACTGGAGACCTCATCAGAATTATTCATTATAGAGTATTGAATCTAAATGGATTGTTAAACTTAGAGCACATGTTTTTCCTGGACTGAATGAGAAAGTACCACTGAAACCTTTCCTGAAGTCCAGGAGATTGAAGTGATATGTATGACTGTGCTTTTTACATATATTATGAGAGCATTTTTATGAGAGGATTTATTGTTGGTGTTGTGCAATTAGTATGAATTTTTGCAGTTTTTTGTTTTTATACATCTCTATTCATGTTTTATGAGTGGCATAGGTGTTTTTATTTTACTATGGTTAATGCATTTTAGAGTAAACACTTTATTTATGTTATGCACTATGATAGTTGTACTGTGCCTTTAATGGTTTATTTGTTTTTGGCACCTTTTTTGCTATATAAGGGTGTACAGAGGGGGGGGGGTTATTTTGGTCTGAAGAAGCCTATCCAGGTGAAAGCGCTTACCACGTGTCCTGTCTGTATCACAATAAATCCGAATTTTAAAGTTTATGAAGCAGCAGTTTTTTTCAGCTTTGTTTCCTGCATTTTGGTTAGTGCTGTGTTTACTGCCTGCATCGCTACTGTGCCTTTTATGTTAGTTTATGTGCTTAGACTAAGTTTGGCACAGGTAGCGTTAGTCCTGTGGGGAGTGATATTTCTTGGACTTATTATATTTCTACAAGCTTTATTTAATGAATCATTTTATTTAACTAAAGCTCTTGTATTATTAAATGTGAACAAAGGTCCTCATTTGAATAGGTCAAACATGTATCTAGTATGGACTACACTTGCAATTTCAAGGAAGTGTATAAAAAGAAGATAGAATACAAACACAATCCCAACTTTGGAAGACTTGTATAGCCTACTGAAGACCGCCACATTATTGGAAATTAAAATTAGAGAACTAAGCATTTATCCAAAGCCATTTATTAACAACCCTTGGAGAAAAGTCTTATCATTGATTTTCACTATACAATAATTGATCATACACTCTAATAATGGATTAAACATACTTATAAAGTAACTGTATACCTTAAGATCTGTCACAGTGTCAGGCTAATGTAAATAGTGTACATAGTTATTTAAGATGTTATGTACAAATACTATGGAATTCATTCAAATGTATTTGAAAAATAAAAACAAAATTTGAGAGATAAATCTAAAAGGGAAGGTCCAGCTTTGTGCTGGACTCATACTGGATGATATCACTCATACTGACCTTGAGGACATCACCAACCTACTAGCACAGATTTGGGGCAAATTTCAACCCCCTATCCCCACCAGACATACCCCAAAGCATACCTTTCTCCAGTCCTCTAGTATTTCCAAACAGCAGGTCATACCTCCACTCTCCATGGCAAAAAACGCAGCCTTTATGGGACCAGATAACATCCCAGGCTGCCTACTAAATGGTCTAAAACAGGACCTAGCAGAATAATGTGGCACTATCTTCAACTACAGTCTAAGTACTGGCTTTACCCCAGCAGAGTGGAAAACAGCAAATTCCCTTGCACAAAGAGGGTCCATCAACCAACCCTGGGAATTACAGACCTATAAGCCTAACCAGCCTTATCTGCAATGCCACAGAGAAAATCATCATGGACCTTATCAGCAAAGACACAGGTGACTTTCAAACTCTTGATCCGATCCAATTTGGTGTCTTTAAGGGTAGATCATGCTTATTAAACCTGGTGGACTTGTTTGAGAATGTCAACAAACCCTGGATGAAGGCAAAAGAGTACATATAGCTTATCTTGACTTAGCCAAGGCTTTTGACACAATCATAGGTTCATAGGTTGGTACTAGTCTATCGGCCCTAGGGCCTATACAAGCTTAGCCAAAATAATTCCCTGGCTATTTCTTCCCACACTATTTACTTCCATGGACCCCTGTCTAGCAGGGTGACTGACATGATCCCTGGGGTGAATTTTATTTCTCCCATCCAAACGTCAAGGTTCCTTTTAAAGAGGGCCAAAGAGGCGCTCTGCTTGATATGTATGGGCAGTCTATTCCAGAGTCTGGAAAGTCTCTGGTTCAGGAACCTATCCCTCCAGCATGTTTTGTTTATTGTGTTTAGATCGCTGAAGCATGTGGCTCTGAGGGATTGGGATTTCTTTAAGTGTAGCATGTCCAACAGCTCTGGGTTTGACATGGCCTTATATGTTAAGCAGAGATCACCACTGAGTAGACGATATGCGACAGAGTATAGCTGGAGTTTTTTAAGGTGGTCAGCATAGGGCATCTGCTTTAGGCCTGTGATTCTTTTAGTGAGGTATTTCTGCGGCCTTTCCAATTGTTGCAGATGTCCTGAGAGGTACATACCAAACAGGGTGTTGTATTCTATAATGGTCCACAGGATAGCAGCAGGCAAATAACTAAAGTATAAGAACAAATAAAACGCTGTGTCAGTACAGAGTCAGTAGATTTATTGAATCCAAAGACAGTAGTAAGCACTTTCGTCTCTTCCCTTAGAGACTTCTTCAGACTATGGCTTTGTAAATACAAAACATACATTTATACTTGAATGGCTCATTAGTCAATTAACATTTTAAAAACACAGTATCATTAAAACATTTTACCATATTACATAAATATATCTAAAACTAACTATATCAATGTTTCAGCCCCTTCCTTTTTAAATACATAATAAATTCTTCCCTATTATTTAGTCCTGGAGGGAAACAAGCATTTAATTTCACTTGCCAACAGTATTCAAACCATCCCAGTTCTTCCTCAACATTTACTATATTAACATTAGGGTGTGGAGCTTCCAAAACCATGCATTTAAGTTTATTTTACAATTTTTCTCAACATAATGTTTACTCATAGCATTTTTCATATCTGCATGAGTGATGGCATAATTATGTTCATAAATTCTTCTGTATAGTTCTAAGCAGATTAATAAATAAACTACATTTTTTGCTTTACATGTAAACCTCCCTGGGACCTGTACTACTGTTTTGCCCACTAGCAATTCATTACTGTCAGTATATAAACATTGACAATAGCTACAATTGTAGCACCTTACCATCCCTTTTCTTACCTCAACGTCTTTACCTTTATTAAGTTTACTTTGAAAATAGTATTTAAAGTTCTTAGCCCTTTTTTGCACAAACTTGGGTTAATTTCCCATTTTCACAATAATGTCTCTATTTCCTTTCAAAATCCCCCAGTTTCTCCTTACAATATTTTTTATTGCATTTGAATCTGTACTATTTTGCTAGTGCTGTCATGTAGCTCTTAGTTCTATTATCATCTTCATTATTATTAACAATACTTACTAACTTTTTTCTTTTTCTTACTTCTTCAGTGAACAACCTTTCTACTTCTACTTGCGGGTATCCTCTTATTTCTATTCTTTTACAAAAGTTTGAAGCTTCAAGTTCAAACACCTCATCTTCTTTTGTTAAATTACTTATCCTTTTAAGTTGTCCCTTTATTATGTTAGTCTTAATTTTCTTGGGATGTAAACTGGAGTAATGTAAATACATATTATTTTGAAAATCCTTCTTGTATATCTTAGAGATAAATCTATTCTCATCTTTATACATTGTCAAGTCTAGAAAATTAATTTTATCTAAACTATAACTATAACTATAAGTAAATTTTATATAGGTACAAACATTATTGATATAATTTAAATGTTTTTAACTCATTCATAGTACCATCCCATATTAAAAGGACATCATCAATAAACCGTAACATCTTAACTATATTTACATTATGTTCACTTTCTAATATATTAGCAGTTTCCCAACTCTGCATGAAAACATTAGCATAACTTGGGGCTAGGGCTGCACCCATTGCAACGCCATTTGTTTGTACAAATATTTGATCATAAAAATCTAAATAGTTATGACTCAAAACTAAATCAATCATTTCCATTAATAATCCAACTGTATTTGGGGAGAACTCCTTAGATTTTAATAACTCCACTCTGACTGTTTCCATCCCTTCTTTGTTGGGAATCATAGTGTATAAAGAACTGATATGTAGGGTAACCAATATATATGACTCAGACACCTGAATTTCTTCCAGTTTTCTCATACAATCATAACTATCCTTAACATATGTAGTACATTTTGGTACTATTCTCTGTAAATGTTTGTCTACAAACACTGACATTCCTTCTGTTTTACTATTTCTGCTGACCACTATAGGTCTTAGTGGTGGTGAATCTGAAGGGATATTCACTGATTGATTCCTGTACAGAAGAATTGTTCTACACAGGAAGAATAGATGAAAAAATGAAAAGAAATCTATCCAACACTAATCCAAACATAAGTAGGATCTTTGGAATTCCAAAGATCCACAAAAATGTAGATTCACCACCACTAAGACCTATAGTGGTCAGCAGAAATAGTAAAACAGAAGGAACGTCAGTGTTTTTAGACAAACATTTACAGAGAATAGTACCAAAATGTACTACATATGTTAAGGATAGTTATGATTGTATGAGAAAATTGGAAGGAATTCAGGTGTCTGAGTCACATATATTGGTTACCCTAGATATCAATTCTTTATACGCTATGATTCCCAACAAAGAAGGGATGGAAACAGTCAGACTGGAGTTATTAAAATCTAAGGAGTTCTCCCCAAATACAGTTGGATTATTAATGGAAATGATTGATTAAGTTTTGAGTCATAACTATTTAGATTTTTATGATAAAATATTTGTACAAACAAATGGTGTTGCAATGGGTGCAGCCTTAGCCCCAAGTTATGCTAATGTTTTCATGCAGGGTTGGGAAACTGCTAATATATTAGAAAGTGAACATAATGTAAATATAGTTAAGATGTTATGGTTTATTGATGATGTCCTTTTAATATGGGATGGTACTATGAATGAGTTAAAAAAATTAAATTATATCAATAATGTTTGTACATATATAACATTTACTTATAGTTATAGTTTAGATAAAATTAATTTTCTAGACTTGACAATATATAAAGATGAGAATAGATTTATCTCTAAGATATACAAGAAGGATTTTCAAAATAATATGTATTTACATTACTCCAGTTTACATCCCAAGAAAACTAAGACTAACATAATAAAGGGACAACTTAAAAGGATAAGTAATTTAACAAAAGAAGATGAGGTGTTTGAACTTGAAGCTTCAAAGTTTTGTAAAATAATGGAAATAAGAGTATACCCACAAGTAGAAGTAGAAAGGTTGTTTACTGAAGAAGTAAGAAAAATAAAAAAGTTAGTAAGTATTGTTAATAATAATGAAGGTGATAATAGAACTAAGAGCTACACAACAGCACTAGCAAAATAGTACAGATTCAAATGCAATAAAAAATATTGTAAGGAGAAACTGGGGGATTTTGAAAGGAAATAGAGAGATTATTGAGAAAATAGGAAATTAACCCAAGTTTGTACAAAAAAGGGCTAAGAACTTTAAATAGTATTTTCAAAGTAAACTTAATAAAGGTAAAGAAGTTGAGGTAAGAAAATGGATGGTAAAGTGCTACAATTGTAACTATTGTCAATATTTATATACTGACAGCAATGAATTGCTAGTGGGCAAAACAGTAGTACATGTCCCAGGGAGGTTTGTATGTAAAGCAAAAATGTAGTTTATTTATTAATCTGCTTAGAATGTAGTTCATTTTATGTGGGGAGAACAAAGAGAGAACTATACAGAAGAATTTATTAACATAATTATGCCATCACTCATGCAGATATGAAAAATGCTATGAGTAAATATTATGTTGAGAAAAAATGTAAAATAAACTTTAGATGTATGGTTTTGGAAGCCCTACACCCTAATGTTAACATAGTAAATGTTGAGGAAGAACTGGGATGGTTTGAATACTGTTGGCAAGTGAAATTAAATGCTTGTTTCCCTCCAGGACTAAATAATAGGGAAGAATTTATTATGTATTTAAAAAGGAAGGGGCTGAAACATTGATATAGTTAGTCTTAGATAGTTTTAGATATATTTATGTAATATGGTAAAATGTTTTAATGATACTGTGTTTTTAAAATGTTAATTAGCTAATGAGCCATTCAAGTATAAATGTATGTTTTGTATTTACAAAGCCATAGTCTTAAGAAGTCTCTAAGGGAAGAGAAGAAAGCACTTACTACTGGCTTTGGATTCAATACATCTACTGACTCTGTACTGACACAGCGTTTTATTTGTTCATATTCTATACTGGGTCTAATGAGGGATGAGTACAGTGGGACAATGACCTCCTTTTTTCTGGATGAAAATCCCCTAGTGATGTGGTGTGCCACATAGAAGGATTTCCTGACTGTTGTGGCGAAATGGTTATCGAAGGTGAGACCACTGTCCATCTGCGTCCCTAAGTCTCTTACCACAATTTCAGTGTTTATTGTACTGCCACCTATGTGGTAATTCAATTCACGGGTACATGTTTTTTCCCAAAGGGGATAACTATACATTTCTTGGCATTGAGCTTGAGCCCATGGCTCTGGCACCAATAATCTGTTTCTGTAGGGCCCTTTTGTAGAGTATCCACATCATTTAGGGATTCAATAATGGCTCCCAGTTTGCAGTCATCTGCAAACTTTGTTAGCCAGAGTCCCTTAGTGTTGACCTGTACTGCAGAGAAGTAGATGCCAAACAAGAGCGATCTCAGGACTGAACCCTGAGGTACTCCACTTGTCACTTCTCTGGAGCTGGATTTGGAGTTGGCTACCTTTACAGTGTGGGTTCTGTCAGTAAGCCAGTTGGCAACCCATCGAGTGATGTAGGGATTAATGCCCAGCTTAGTAAGTCTATCTATGATTCCAGAGTGGGGGGTTGTGCCAATGGCCTTGTCGAGGTCCAGATAGGCTGTGTGGACCGCCTTATCCTCATCCACGGCTCTGGAGACTGATTCAAAGAAGTCAATCAGGTTCAGGAGACAAGATCGGCCCTTCACAAACCCAAACTGGGTGGGGTCCAGTGTTTGAAGGTTGCCAATGTCTTTGTTTATAAGTTCCATGATAATACATTCCATGGTCTTGAAGATCAGGCTCGTCAGACTGATGGGGTGGTAGTTCCCGGGATCCAAGGTGGATCCTCCCTTGTGGAATGGGATAACTGTAGCTGTGCACCACTCACTGGGCACAAAGACTGAGGTGAGGCTATGACTAAACATGACACTTAAGTGAGGTGCCTATCTCCCACTCAGGCATCATTGAGAAACTCACCCTGCTGGGAATTAAGCCATATGTCACTAGATGGGTGGAAAACTGGCTCACCGATAGAATGCATACAGTCAAAGTCGGGGATTCCACCTCTAGCAGTAGACCAGTTACCACTAGTGTACTACATGGATCTGTGCTTGGACCCCTACAGTTTGGAATCTATTTCTCAGAAGTCCAGGTGAAAATAATGGCCTGTGGCTTAACAATGACTACAAGCTAGGTGCAATCAGCCACCACCAATATCGACATACTACAGAAAGAGCTTACATAGACAAATGAATGGTGATAAAGCCACAGACTTAAACTAAATGCAAACAGATGTGTTACTGTTCCTTTAGGCAAGTGGGAAGTTCCTGCAAATTACAATATTCACAGTATCCCCCTGAGCTCAAACCCTGTAGTGAGAGATTTGGGAGCACAGGTTGATAGTAACCTTAACTTCGATCACCCTGTATCGACAGTGGTAAGGAAGACCTTCAATGTTGAACATCTCATAAGTAAGGACATCGCATCCAGAGCTAAGGATGTTATAACTCCAATGTACTTATCCCTTATCAGACCACTAACAGAGTTCAATGCTCCCTTCTGTATGTATCTCACCAGATACCTGCAGCAGCTGGAGAGACCTCAGAGATTTTTCACCAAGAAAATTCAGGGCCTTCAACACCTGAACCCCATGGTTGCAGGTCAACTTATAGTGGATGGCATCAGCAGTGCATGTTGGGGAGAAGAAGGTGAGAGGCCTGCCTGAAATGGTTGTGTAGGCAGGTGCAAGTATCAAAACACTTGCAAGCCACGCCATTGGAAAAGTAACTGTAGGATAGCACGCCTACTCTACTGAGTAGAAACACACACACACACACACACACACACACACACACACACACACACACACACACACACCAGGTTGATTGCAGTGAGAACAGAACCACTACCTAAGTGCACAGACAACAGAACACAGTACTCTACACAAGCGCCATGGCACAAGTCTGACCTTTACATGGCTGCAGGTCAACTTACAGTGGATGACAACGGCAGTGCATGTTGGAGAGAAGAAGGTGGAAGGCCTGCCTGAAACGGATGTGTAAGCAAGTGCACATATCAAAATATTGTCAATTTATGAGATTGGGGCAGTAAATGCAAAATACACCCTTGCTCTTCTGGGTAGATACACGCACACATACAGTTGACTGCAGTGAGAACAGAACTCCTACCCAAGTACACAGACTACAGAAGTCAGTATTTATTTATTTACTTTACATTTGTTTACCGGGATAATCCAACTGGATATATGTCCATTTTCAGTGGAGGCCCAGGGAGAAAAGCTCCAATAGACAAAATTACAAAGATTTCACACCAAATTAGATACATAGAAAATATAAGACAAGGAGTTATGTACAATGGTTTAGTAATACTCCCAATAGGGATTTACAATTTACATGGTCTGAAACATTAAAAGAAAAAAATCATCAGATTGGAACAGAACATAGTTGAGTATTAAATGTTATTATTCAGGTAGGATTTCATTTTATAACTTAATCAGGGTTGGTATTTTATACAAGCACCATGCCACAAGTCTGACTTTTACATGGCTGCAAGTGAACTTATAGTAAATGACATCAGCAGACCACATGGGGGACAACAGGTTGGGAGGCCTGCATAGGCACATAGATTTAGAGGTTCATATGAGGCCAGTATCCTAACACTAAGGTGTATGGAAGCCTAGCTGTATAAAAACATAATTACCCTTATTGAGCATAGCTGGATGTTTGAATTTAGCAGAGCAAGGTTGTCAGCACCACCGACTGCCCCTTTCCATGAGGGAGCACACAACATTATATATTACATTAAATTGGATGAAAACAACTCATCCACAGGAAACCATTCTTGCAGGTGACTTTAACATTGATTGGTTTGACTGTAACAGCCAAAACCCCACTACCCATATTAACATCCATGGTTTTACCCAAATTATCAATACTCCTACAAGAACAGATAAAACCTCTAAATGACAGTCAATTCCTGATTGGATACTAGTTTCTGACCCAACTTAAGTCCATCTCTCAGGTAGTCTCCCTGACAGCCTGAGTGACCATCAAGCAACATACCTGATTAGGAATCGACCTCACCTAACTAATCAACCCATTGTCAGAGTCATATGAAACAAAAAATACTTCAGAGCTCAGGACTTAATAAATTCACTCAAATCCTGTATATGGACTCCCCTAAAATACTTAGCACTAGATGAAGCTGTAGAATACTTCAACTCCACCTTCTTAAACATCCTGCACTCCCATGCACCATGCAGGGCCACTAGAATTAAAACCAACCACACACCATGACTAACAAATGACACCAGGTCCTTAATGAAAGAAAGAGACAAAGCCTAGTTGCAATTCCCCAAACACAAAACCCCTACCTTAAAACTAAGGTACCATGAACTATGTAATCAAGCCAAAAAATGCATAAAAATTTACAAAACTAGTTACTATAAAACTTTACAGGAAAAATACTTCAAACCCCCACAAAAATGTTGGGCCTCAATCAATAACCTACTACACCCAGGAAAACCTTCCATCCCTTCTCCACTACTACCAAACAATCTACACAACATCCCCACCCACTTTAACAAATACTTCACTGAAACTATCCAAGCCCTAGCCAATACCCAAACCACTAGCACCCACCCAATGTCAACAACAGCCCCCACCCTTTCCAATACAGAAAGCAATACACCTAGTTTCTCCTTAAAACCAGTCAGTACTAAAACTATCACCAAACTCCTCAAAAAACTGAAATCAACAACCCCAGCAGTAAACAAACTACCAGCAGAATTCCTACAGATTACCGCAGATGCCATTGCCTATCCTGTGTCCATCTTCATAAACAGGTCTATAACTGAATGCAAAGTACCCAACTCATGGAAAATATCTCACATAATACCACTACACAAAGGGGGACACTCCCTTGAACTGACAAACTACCGCCCCATTGCAATACTATCACCCCTATCAAAAATTTTAGAGAGAGTAGTCTACAACTAATGAATTTCCTCCTTCACAACAACCTATTATCCCCATCCCAGCATAGATTCAGACCTTCCAACAGTACTACCACAGCATTACTATCCTCGTCTAACTCTGTTAATACCCACAGAAACAGTGGCCTGTTCATATCCTCCATATTCTTAGACTCATCCAAAGACTTTGATATGGTGAACCATAGATTACTCCTAGAAACACTGGCCACTCTTAACATAAATTCTTCCACCTTATCCTGGTTCAATAGCTACTTATCTAACCGACAACAAGCTGTTCTTTGGGAAAACCACCTGTCACCCCTACTTCCAGTAACCACTGGTGTCCTACAAGGATCCATTCTCGGCCCACTGCTATTCTCATTATTTACTAATAACATAGCATCATCCCTACCCTCTGCCTCAATAGTCCAATACGCAGATGATACCACTATAATATGTGCAGCCCACACCCTCGATAAACTTCAGATCATATCCCAAAACAGCTTTACTCTAGCCGAAGAATGGTTCACCAACATCAAACTACTGCTTAATCCAAAAGAAACTAAACTTATTCTTTTCAGTCCAAGTAGATCTCCCCCCATAAACAATAATTTTGCAATAATATCCAAAGACAATATTAATATCACTCCAACACTACACACTAAGCTTCTAGGAATAGAAATTGACAAACTCAAATTCGACATCCATATTTCCCAAACAATCAGGAAAGTCAACAAAAAGATCGGGCTCCTTTATAGAAATCACCACTACATGACCAGACACACAAAATCCACCATAGCTAAAACCCATCTGTTATCTATACTTATTTATGCTTCCCCAATCTTTACCAACCTTCACAAAACAGAGCTCACTAAAACTGAATCATGCTATAACAAAATTACCAAATTTGCTAATGAAGCCAATCATAGGTCCCATCACTGCCAATCCCTTAGGCAACTCAACTGGCTTGAGTTTCCACAACTCCTCCTACTCAACCAACTTACCACTGTCCATAAACTCTACTACCTTCTTATGAAAACACCTGCCCTGCAACAGTTAATACAATCCTATGCACCCTCCAGAAACCTAAGATCAACACAACGGAACCACATAAGTGTTAGCAAGCACAAAAATGAGGCTGGCAAATCCCTCTTTGCCTGCTACATTGCAAAAATCTGGAACATCCTACCAGATCACCTAACCTCAACATCCTCATCTTACCTCTTCAAAAAAAACATCAAATCCCACTTCATGCAAAACTGGCGATGTTCATGTCTCCCCCCAGTCTAGTCCAAATCTACGCAATGCTATTAATACTCTCCCAAATAATGAATACTAACATGGTTCTATTAGACACAATGCTAGAAAATAATGTATTCTCTACAGTAAAGAAACTATCTGTACCATCTTACCCTATATGCTCAAATTCTACCAGATACTCAACTATAAATCATTTCAGTCTATTGCTTGTAACTGTATTCAACTAACATGGTGTACTTTGTGCATGAATATTTGTACCTTGTGAATATTAACTAATGTAATGTAATACTTGTGGAGCTTTTCTCCCCAGGCCTCTACTGAAAACGGACCTGTATCCAGTTGGACTTTCCCGGTAAACAAATGTAAAATAAAATAAATAAAATAAAATAGTGTGGTTGATATATGTATGTAAACAAATACTGAGACTTCAGTGTTGTACTGCTTGGGAGGAACAACATGCATGTATTCTGAATATATAATGTATAGTTAGACTGTGCCCTCAATTTGCAGTGTTTTCACATGTACTTTTATGACAATAAACACCAACAAGAAAGCATGATATATACAGCTACATAGCACAGTGAGCAGCAGATTTGTGCAGTAGTTAACAAAGTGTACACGCATGCAAGTTACACCCGTTTGAGAGTATGTAAGCAGTGTGCAAATGAGAGCTGCATTGCTAACATCTGCCAAGCAGAATGCAATTGCATGTATAGACAGTTGTATATGTGTTTTTCATAAAAGTTAAAGATATGCTGGTCTAGATATCAGGAATACATTTACAGGACTATAGTACACAGTATGCCCATATTCATACATTTGGTCATGAATGTAATAATACATAGATTATTCTATGAGTAAAAGTAATACTATATAGAATATGCTGTATTCGAACACAGGACCATGTGTATGACAGTCTTACACTTACACCTGTTGCCACAAGAATGGTAAGGAAACAATTGTCTGTGTTGCACTTCATTCTGGACACTGCAATGTCAAAGCCGTAAAACAAAGGTTGCACACTCTGTACTAGAACACAGTACCATCTGAACTCCAGACCAGGTTTTCATGATGGCCAAAGGCATTAATTGAATGCATCTGCTTTCTATTTTTAGCTGTCTGCTTCCTAGGTAGTCTGCTGCTCTTCTTGCAAACCGAATAAACACGGCCATTCCCCCACTTCCACTGCTTATGCTATGCCGCGCATGATGCAAAAAGTGCAATTAAAAATTAGAAGAATAAGCAAAAAAATCATAGTAATGGATGCATAAGTAAAATAAGTGTCTGCTGTCACATGTTAAGGTACTTTCTGTACAAGTCCACCACTATTTACTTTATTATTGTACCAAGTTAAATTCCAGGGTATGCCATAATATTATACATTCTAGGTTCAGGACTTACCTTGCAAATGCAGCAGATGACACAATTTTATTTCAAGCCTAGAATATCCTTGTCTCTAACCTAATGGTACTGAAGTATGCAGGAAAAAAAAGAACAACATGGATGCTTTATATCTTGTTGAATAGCTCCACCATACTGAAAATCACCTGCTTATGCTGTAATTAGCACCTACGAAAAACATCTTCTGCTTTACTGAATACATCATCTCTGTTGGTGGTCATTAGTGCACAATGCGCACCTAAGTGCCGCTGCTCGCACTGATGCTGAAATAAGGTAAATGCAGGTGATCGTATTATTACTTTTCTCTGTCCCTCTGATATCGTGCAAACATGCAGCTGAAAAAAATGAAGGAAGGGTTGCAGACTCTGTAGTAGAACCCAGGACCTTCTATACTCTAGCCCTACAAATATACGTGCGGCCACAGGAATAGTTATGTGACAAGGACCGAGAAACCTGACATTCATTCCTCCATTTCCCATGGTTGTGCTAAGTGCCGTATTGTGCAAAAAAAGGACAACATTTTGGCTGTTTTACCTTACCAGGACCTCAGCTGTACTACTGTTTTCCCTACAGAAGCACTGCTTATTATTTTATGAGACTTGCCCACATTTCCACTGTTTTGTGTTGAAGTTTTGAGTTTCTTTCTACAGTGGAAAGGTCCTCTTTGAGGTTAGGTGCTCTATATACTGCAAATTTTATTAATGATATGCAGCAATTAATAGTACAAAATATCATAATGCCTGTAACACAAAACATTCACATATGACAGAAATAAAGCAATTGATGTAAAAAGTTACATAAACATGAGTGTGTGTGTGTGTGTGTGTGTGTGTGTGTGTGTGTGTGTGTGTGTGTGTTTGCATGTGGGAGACAGTGAAAAATACTACTGAACCAACTTTCTTTTGCTTATGGAAAGGGACACATTCATGAACACAACAAATTCCAAATAAATTCTCTATAAAGTTTGCTCTGCATTTATCTTTGATCCCAAGTCTCTGCTAAAAGATGGACTGTTAGTTATCTACTAGCAACATCTGGTTAAAATCTTGAAATAAACAGTACAGAGAAGAGTCTAAATTAAAAAAAATCTTTGTTGTACCTTCCAAGTGGCAGATTTTAGATTGACTGTTCGTCCCCTGCTTGTAACTGTGCATTTCATTCTCATAAAGAAATCACGCTCTGAGTTCATTTCTCTGTTCTTTTTCCCATAACCTGGAAAAATTGAATACAAATTCACAGAAAGCAGTTGGTATGTTCTGTTTCATGTCTGATGAAAATGATTTAATATAAAAGAAAGCATTTGCTTTTATTTCCTCCCAACACCCACAGCTGAATTATGAATTGCCAATCTGTGTTCCCCTCTACTGTCCTACTTACAGAGTTTAAGTAAGACAGTCATTTTACTGGGACTGATCCTGTCAATCCAGTCTCCCCCAGTTAACAATGTATAACTCAGTACAAAGTGGTGTGTACACTGCTGCAAACACCACTGAAGGTGTACCACCACATTGACCTATTACCATATTAGATGCAATGGTGCAACCACAGCCTTCAATACTGGATGGAAGGTCATGGCTTCCCTTGCATTTCCCAGATAAAGGAATGTTTTCTGCAGCCCTCTGACTCAGTCTAGAATGGCTCATCAAGCAGAATACAGCCACGCACATACTATATTGTAGCACAGTCCAGATGGCTGAAGGGTGCAATTTTAGTATCAAGCTAAATCTCATTCCAGTATTAAATCACTAAGCAACAGATGTACCTTACAATGAAATGAATATATCATATGCAAAATACTGTTAAATACCAAACTGGCAATAACACGAATTAGCTTTATAGATCAGACTTACGAAATGCTCCATAATCTCTATTTTTCAAATGAGCAAAACAGCCCTATATGATGACTAACTGTAGTATTTTAGAGCTCCATATAACTAGTTAAATAAGACAGGAAAAATATATATTTTATTTCTTCAAAGTATAACATCTTACAAATAAAGGACTAATTTACATAATTAAAAACTTTGGTGAAGTTTTACAAATAATTTCCTGTCAAAAAGCTTGGAGATGTATTCACTTGTTAAAATGAGCAACTCAAGGAATTCTCACCAGGATGCTGCCTTAAAGAAGAAACTACAACAGATGGCATCTACCCTGCAGGAGTTGTCTTTGAAGATGGATGATTTTAAAGAGAACCTAGAAAATCTTAAAACAAGGAGTCAAAAACAGGCTGACAAACTCAAGGAAATGCTACAACAACACCAGACAAGGATAACAGGAACAGAGGTTTCCCTAAATGACTTAGAAAGCAGACTTAATGAAGAGGAAACACAGAAAGAACTGCTTCTTAAACAAAACACTTGGCTGATTAATAAAGTAGATGACTTGGAAAATAGGGAAAGGAGAAATAACATCAGGATTTTCGGATTACCTGAACACAGAAGGTGAGGATATTATTTCATTTTTATCAAGCTGGATCCCTGACTTTTTCAATTTAAAAGAATGACTTTCTTTTGGCATTGAAAGGGCACACAGAGCTCTTGGGAAACTTGTCACTAACTCAAACTCTCCTCCTAGGTCAATAATTATCAAATTTCTTTCATACTTGGACAAGGAACTGATTTTAAGATCTGCTTGGAGGAAGGCACCTCTAAAATATAAACAGAGCCTGATAAGATTTGATAACGACTATTCATCTACAATAATGGAACAAAGGAAAAAAGTGTGGCCAATGATAAAGTTTCTGAAACAAAACAACATCAAGGCACAACTTGCCTATCCAGCTAAGATAAGAATATTGTATGCCAACGAGATGAGGACTTTTATTGACTTAGAGGAAGCCTCTTCATTTATTAACACTAATAATGTGATTACTTTACCAAAAGATATGGACTGGATGTCACCTTCTCTCAAGAGAACAAAGGAAACAAATGTCTGGACAAACGTCAAAAAGAAGAACAAAAGACTGATACTGTTACAGACGAATCTCTCAAAAGCATCTACTATGATATGAATTGTTTTAACATTACTTTAAAGGACCAGTTTTACTGCTTAGAATTTTAAAACAAAGGTAACTACTGGAATCTTTATCTATATTTTTCGAAAATATATGACACGAGAGTTTTTACATTACCTCAGGTATGCAAAACAGGGTACTTTTCTTTCACAGAAGGACGGTTATATAGAACATAAAATATTTATACTGTAAATCAACATACATGGTATATGTGTATTTTCTCTTAATTTTCTCTTTTCTCTCTCTCTTCTCTCTTTTCTCATTATTTATTTTAACTGCATCTTGTCTCCCTTTCTAAATTCTCTCCTATTTACTATACTAATATAGTCTGTATATATTTATTAACTCACTATCTATACATAGATAAGTAATAGTCTAAAATAATTTAGTTTTAAGATAGACTAATTGGAATAGTGAACTTAATTGTTTTTACAATATTTATTTGATTAATGATATTCACTGTTATGCTTATTGGGATGGGGACATGTTCGTGATTAACTCTGAAATGTTTCATTCATGTACATATGTCCTCTGAATTATTTCCTTTTAGTATCAACAAATATATATAAAAAAAAAAAAAAGGAGGGAAAAATGTACTGTTGGTTAAGAGAAGCAAAGTTTTCTTCACATTCTAGTTGCGTTGCCATAGCAACAGTAAACAATTGCTGCAGTTTCTAAGGACACTGAACCTGCAAAGTGCATTTAGCCTCACAGATAACAAATAAGAAAAAGTAATGTTGTTTAGTTATTAAAATAAAAAACATCCTAAGCAAGGTAAAATAAAAACATAACAGGAGTATTTGTAAATATTTTATGATTTATCCTCATAAGATTACATATTCCTGGAAACACAACTGAAATGTTCCCAAACTACATATGCACTTAAATGTAGCTGCTT
This sequence comes from Protopterus annectens, assembly GCF_019279795.1. Classification (NCBI taxonomy): domain Eukaryota; kingdom Metazoa; phylum Chordata; order Ceratodontiformes; family Protopteridae; genus Protopterus; species Protopterus annectens. The sequence goes on from NC_056725.1 coordinate 292,550,235, forward strand.
GATTAAAAAGTGTTACTCAGTTTATCATGCTGATTCCACAAGCTGTCTGTACTGTAAAAGTTACATTTATAAGTTACTTGAAATTGACAGTCTCTAGAGCACATGAAAAGATCATCATCTTCTTTCGGCTGTTCCCGTTAGGGATCGCCACAGCAGATCATCTGTTTCCATTTCTTCCTGTCCTCTGCATCATGCTCTTACACACCAACCGCCTGCATGTCCTCTCTCACCACATCCATAAACCTCATCTTAGGCCTTTCTCTTTTCCTCTTACCTGGCAGCTCCATCCTTAGTATCCTTTTCTCAATATACCCAGCATCCCTCCTCAGCACATCTCCAAACCAACGCAATCTCGCCTCTCTTGCTTCGTCTCCAAACTGTCCAACCTGAGCTGACCCTCTAATATACTGATTCCTAATCCTGTCCATCCTAGTCACACCCAGTGTAAATCTTAACATCTTTAACTCTGCCACATCCAGCTCTGACTCCTGCCTTTTTGTCAATGCCACCGTCTCCAACCCATATAACATAGCTGGTCTCACTACCCTCTTGTAGACCTTCCCTTTCACTCTTACTGGTACTTGTCTGTCACAAATCACTCCTGACACTCTTCTCTACCCATTCCACCCTGCTTGTACTCTCTTCTTCACCTCTCTTCCACACTCACCATTACTCTGAACTGTTGAGCCCAAGTACTTAAACTCATCCACCTTTACCAACTCTACTCCCCTGCATCCTCACCATTCCTCTACCCTCCCTCTCATTTACACACATATATTTTGTTTTAGCCCTGCTGACCTTCATTCCTTTCCTCTCTAAAGCATATCTTCACCTCTCCAGGGTCTCCTCAACCTGGTCCCAACTCTCACTACATATCACAATGTCATCTGCAAACATTATAGTCCACGGGGCCTCCTGTCTGATCTCATCTGTCAACCTGTCCATCATCACTGCAAATAAGAAAGGGCACAGAGCTGAACCTTGATATAATCCCACCTCCACCTTAAACGTATCTGTCACTCCCACCGCAGTCCTCACCAATGTCACACTACCCTCGTACATATCCTGTACCACTCTTACATACTTCTATGCCACTCCCGACTTCCTCATACAATACCACAACTCCTCTCTAGGTACCCTGTCATATGCTTTCTCTAAGTCCACAAAGACACAATACAACTCCTTCTGACCTTCTCTGTACTTCAACAACACTCTCAGAGCAAACACTGCATCTGTAGTGCTCTTTCCTGGCATGAAACTATACTGCTGATCACTAATCATCACCTCCCTTCTTAACCTAGCTTCCACTACTCTTTCCCATACTTTCAAGCTGTGACTGATCAATTTTATCCCTCTGCCGTTACTGCAACTCTGCACATCACCCTTATTCTTAAAGATAGGTACCAAAACACTTTTTCTTCACTCCTCAGGCACCCACTGACTTTCCAAAATGTCATTAAACAATCTGGTTAAAAATTCCACTGCCATTTCTCCTAAGCACCTCCATGCTTCCACTGGTATGTCATCTGGGCCAACATCCTTTCCATTCTTCATCCTCTTCATAGCTGTCCTTACTTCCTCCTTTTTAATCTGTTTCACTTCCTGATTCACTATCCCCACATCATCCAACCTTCTCTCGCTCTCATTCTCTTCATTCATCAGCCCTTCAAAGTACTCTTTCATCTAATCAACACACTCTCCTCGCTTGTGAGTACGTTTCCCTCACTATCCTTTATCACCCTTACCTGCTGCACATCTTTTCCATGAAAAGATACATATTACTTTTTGCAATATGTTATCTTTCCAGTTAGCTCACACTCTGTACAAACTCACTTGGCAACTGATAGCTATCCTTTTAAAATATCAGTTTAAATATTAAATGTGTCCTTGAAATGCTATTGACATTTTGACAAAATATAATCTGAACTGTAAAATGAATGACTTGAAAGAAGTGAAGTAATGCATAGATTTCAAAGACAGTTCTTGACACTACAATATAAGTCTTCTTCTTTTGGCTTTTCCTGGTCAGGGGTCGCCACAGTGGATCATCTGTCCGCTCATGATTGGCAGTGGAGTTTTACGACGTCAAGTTGTCAGCCCGGCGCCCACCCTTCCACAGAAGGCACACACATGCACACACTCACACCTAGGGCCAATTTAGAGTGCCCACACTATGGTGTAAGTAAAAATGTATATTCACAAGGAAGTATTGAAATGTTTTAGTCTTCCAGTTAAAATAGCTTACTGTCAACATTTTGCGATATCAGAAAGTTTGAAGACCTAGGAAATTACTATTACTTGTCTTTATAATGATTATTAGACAGATGTTAGACTTTGCATTGTTTAATGAATTGTGACACATGTTTATGGGGAAAAGTGGACTCAGTTACTCACATTGGACTACACATTCCTGGAAACTCAACTGAAATGTCTCCAAATTACTTGTGAACTTAAATGAAACTGCCTGATTAATAAGCATAATTTACTTTAACAACCTGAATCCTAAGCTATCTTCTCTGTATATGCTACATTATATATGTCACTTGCATATGACAGTCTCTAGAGCACACAAAAAATACATATTTTTGCAACATGCTATATTTGCACTAACCATACATTCTAAACTAACTCAAATGGCAACTGGCAAGTTATTTATTTGAAACATCAGTCTAAATATTAATTGTGCCCTTGAAATATTGTTGCTGTTTTGACAAAACAAAACCTGAATTGAAAAAGGAATGATTTGAAGAAGTGAAGTATTGTACAGATTTCAAAGACAGCTATTGACACTACAATATTTATTTATTTTATTTTATTTTACATTTGTTTACCGGGAAAGTCTGATTGGACACAGGTCCATTTTCAGCGGAGGCCCGGGGAGAAAAGCTCCACATTAAATACATTACATGGGAGTAAAAAGAAGTAGAACATACATACATATGACATATATGCACATCAGGACAACATACTGGTGATTAATAAACATACATATAGCATATATACAAACAACAGGACATCATGCTAGTGATAAGTAGAAATGTATACATGTAAGGAAAAATGAAATGCTTTATACTTTTAGTTAAAATAGCTTATTGTTAACTTTTTGCTTTATCAGAAAATTTAAACAGCTAGCAAATTGTTTCTAATTTGTCTTTATAATGTTTACTAAAGTGATGTTAGTCACTGACTTGTTTAATGGATTGCGAGTCATGTACAAGACAGACTACTGAATGTTATTTCTGTTTACCTATGTTTGCTGAATTTCTTTTATTAGTACTGATTTAAAACAAGGGAAAGAAAGGGAAGGGAAATCTCTGTTTTTGGTCAAGGGAGGAGAGGCTCAAGAGTATTCTAACTGCCCCGAGAACTCTCCAAGATGCTTTAAATACGATTTGATTAATACTTACTTAAGGTAAGTCTTGATTACCATATGGGTACCTACACATTCATTCTAGACCTGATGTGATTACCCATTCTGGAAGCAGGAGGTGCCCTATGCAGGGTGGGAATTGTCAAGGTGATCGTAGTTCATTCTTAGACTCTGCTTTGTAAATCTATAAATATGTAAAAGCACTGCACACTAGAATGTAGGGCACCTCTACTCAGAGTCAGGATACCACTGATAAGCCATGTCTTTTCATAAGTGCAAGTTGAAGTTGGTGAGCTGAAGAGTGGGAAAGTAAAGGAAGACAGTACACCTGCAGTAAATTCATATTTCATTGGTAATCACTCATTGTCTCTTACAGAGTCCTTTTAGTCAAATTATTTTAGTAATAATCTATTTGTTGTTGGCTTATTTAGTGTATGCTCCTCTGTTGCATTTAATTTATCCGAAATGATATATCTGACATGTTTGGGATCGCTTAAGGGTAACTAAATATTGGATATTTTCAAATTCAACATAACATTCCATCCGGATATATACAATACTAGAGAATAATAATAGAATAATATAGAATTTCATATCTTTTTTAAGAAAAATCTCCATATAATAATTTAACATATGGAGTTCAGTTAATATCGTTGGTTAAAGGTATGAGTGATAATTCAATATATCTATCTTTATCTATTGGATTAGGAATGACTTTCATTCCATGTTTAATGGGAAATTCATATTTACTTGTGTTTGATACTTTAGAATTAATGTTTTATAGAAGTACTTTTTTAAAGCCTGACCAGAATTTTACCCTACTTGTATTTAAAAAACAAAGAACATTAAATTACACTCCCAAGTTTGCACACATAAAAATAGAATTCAATGTTATCAGACAATATGGTATAACTACTATAATCAAAATGAAAAAAGAAGCAAAATGTTTCTTCCAACAATAACTTGAAATGGATTCACCATTCTTATCATTAAATACTAATGGCTTAAATAATGCAAATAAAAGATCAAACTTACTAAAAATATTTAAATATAAATAAGGCACAAGTAGTATTTCTCCAGGAAACACATTTTAAGACTAATAATAGCTTTATTTGGAACCCTAAGGACTATACAGTCTTAGCTCAATCCTCCTGTAGAACAAAGACAAAAGGAGTATCAATTCTCTGGAAGAAAAATATAATCACTCCAAAAGTTATTTATAAATATGAAGACAAAGAAGGTCTACTAGCATTTATTATAATTAAATTTAATAACAGAATATGGACCTTAGCTTATCTATAGTGGTTCCCAGGAATTGGAGTAGGAATGGTTAAAAAACACCTAGATTTTATTTCCAACAATTATAAAGGAAATCTTATACTGGGAGGAGACTTTAATTGTACATTGAAGCTTCTGAAACCACCAAGTCATCTTTACACATAGCAACTATTTCAAAATCCTTACAAAGATGGATTGATTCATTTCATTTAATAGACACATTCAAAGTAAAAAATGATAAATCCTTATTATTTTCCCAAAAAGACCATAGATTTGGAACACAAAATAGAATAGACAAATTACTTGTAGTTCAAGATTTACAAACAAAAATCCTCAACTTCTCAACAGTTCCATGCCCCTTTTCTGATCATGACTCTCTGATAATGAAGCTCCAAATAGAGTGTAAACCTTTAATCCTCTCAACTAGAATTCCATCATATATCACGAGAATTAAAGAATTCAGACCTGGATGTTGTCAGAACTACAATTATTTCTTGAAATTAATAATAGAACAGAAATCAGTAGAGTCATGGTTTGGGACTCATTAAAAGCATATTTATTTATTAAGACCCTTAGCTGGTACCAAAACAAAGTTAGAGAGTGGGAATCTGAATAATTAGACTTGCAAACCAGACTCTTGACAGCAAAATCTAAAAAAAAAAATCAGAATTGTCCAGACGTCAAAAAAGAAACAGAGGAATTAAACAAAAATATAATGAAATTCTAACACACAAAACTTGTCTAGCCTTGGAAAAATTAAAAATAAACTCATTAGCCACCTCCACCAAATATCTGCATAACTTATCTACAAGAATTAAAATACAATCTAAAGCAAATAACATTAGTTGTATATATCATGAAAAAAAGGGAAAAAGTATCAGATATAGGAGACATCTTTGAAGCATTCTGGTTCCATTATATGGAACACTTCAAAAAAGAAGATTTAGATACCAACCAAATAAACTTAGATACAAACCTTATCAATATAAAAACAAATTCCAGAAAACTTAAAACTAGACTTACAAAAACCTGTATCCTACAAAGAAATTGTTGACAAGATAAAAGAAAGTAAATCTAACAAAGCTCCAGGGATAGATGGTATAATTACGGAAATTTACAAACTATTCTCTTCAATAGTAATCTCCCTTTTTCATAAAACTTTGCTAGAAGTCCAGTCAGAATCAAAAATACCACCCTCATGGAAATATTCTCTCATAACACCAATTCTAAAAGATAATAAACCATCAGACCTTTGCACCTCATACAGACCTATATTATTACTGAATAATGATTACAAAATATTCATGTCAATCCTAGCTAACAGAATGAAAATCCCACTTTCAAAGACAATTAATAATGCTCAAACTGGATTTTTATATAACAGGCACACACCTTATAATATTAAACGGATACTTACTCTTATACAGTATGTAATTAAAGAAGATAAAAAACACTTGTAATCAGATTAGACATAGAAAAAGCCTTCAATTCCCTCAACTGGGAATATTTATTTAAAACTTTAGCATTATTTGAATTTCCTCCTCCCTTCATCTTATTACTAAAAAACATATATATTAATAACTTAGCCTACATTAAATTAGATCCTTTCACCTCAAAATCTATCCATATAAAGAAAGGTACTAAACAAGGATGCCCCATTTCTCCAATTTTATTTGCTTTGGCTATAAAAATACTTGCAGAAATAATACACAATAATCCAAGAATAAAAGAAATAGAAGTCTATAACCAGTACATATCTAAAATAATGCCTTTTGCTGATGATATTTTATTAACCCTATCAAACTCCAGACAGTCATTAGGAGAGCTAGAAGAAGTAATGGAGACATTTTATAAGATTTCAGGTCTTCACTTTAATAGATCAAAATAAAATGTTCTATTTTTAAATAAGCAAAAAGAACTACAAGTTACAGATAAATCCATCATAGGAAAACAATAACATACGCTAAATTATTTAGGAATAGTGTTATGCAAAAATATAAATGAAACAATATTAATAAATTATAAAAACATTATTGAAACAATAAAAATATATATAGAAAATTGGAACAAAATTATATTAACTTTTGAAAACAGATTGCAATTAATAAAAATGGTCTTACTGCCAAACATACTATATGTAGCATTAGCAATACAGTTAGTTCCTGAAATATGCATTCTTAAAGAAATGAACTCATGTTTAATAAAATTTTTATGGTATCCCAAAAAGAATAGAGTAGCTCTAACTCATCACATTAGACCCTGGAAACAAGGAGGATTGAATTTCCCAGAAATAGAAACATATATAAAAGCATCTGTGCTTAAAACTACAACAGACTGGATAAACCCAAATTATTTTGCCTACTGGAAAGAATTAACAATGGCTATATTAACAAATGAATTTAATCTGTTAAAAAAATGTTAATAGTAGACAAATCAAACAAATCCTGGTACATACTATATATCATATAATATAACATAACCTTCTAAAACAACACTGATTAATTATTACATCAATTCCTTTAGGAAACGTATCAATGCAAACACAGATCTAAAACTTTGGTTTGACCTTTTAACCCCATTTACCATCACTAAGAACTTTCCTTACAAAATATACATGGAAACAATAACCTCCTGGAAACAAAATGGATTCTTATGCTGGTTTCAATGTGTTTTAGATATATACATATGATAAAAACTGCTTACAGTATTCCAACACAGGACTGGTTAACCTTACAAAGCATTCTAATGTACACTCAAGATTTATGCAGATTAATTAATAATTCCTCATTTTCCTCATTTAAAGATATTCCAAATCTAGTAAGTTTTCTGTATGAATGTATATATAATAGTTGTGAAAAGAAAAATTCCATTTCAAATCTATATAAAGAGATAATAACATATAAAACAATTTCCAAACCATCATACTGTCAGTTCTTAACAAAAGGTCAGTCATTGCAGTTAACAGAAGAAATTAAAACTAACATCTTACTATCAGTTAATCACACCTCTAACATACAGTACTGGAAAATATTTAACTGGAAATACTTACATTTTTAACACTAGATAGAATTAAAAAGATCAGTACTACTACAAATGTTTTTTGCTGGAGGTGTGAAAAGTCAAATAAAGCAGACTGGATTCATATTTTTTATGAATGTAATAAAATTAAATCATATTGGAATGGAATCAATCATTTTTACACACTTTATTTAATGAATCCTTTACCTTAGTTAAAGCATTGATTATACTAAATGTAAATGAAGGTCCCTACCTGAATAAGACAAATGTGTTGTGGACAATACTTGCTATATCTAGGAAATGCGTAACCAGAAGGTGGAATTCAAATACACCTCTGACCTTGGAAGAATTCTACACCTTGCTGAAGACAACTGCATCGATGGAAATAAAAATCAAAGAACTACGAATCTATCCCAGGCCACTGGTAAATAATACTTGGAAGAAAGTTATATCTTTGTTGGACACTCTGCAATAATCAATATTGTATCTCTGATAACTGATCTGTTAATTCTATATTTAATAACATACAGTATATATAATTGAAAGTCAGGCTATTGTAAATATTGTATACAGTTTAAAATATTTAAAAATATTATGTAAATGTTACTTTAATTGAAAATAAAAAAATTTTTGAGGGGAAAAAAAAACAGCCCTATATGTTTCTTGGAAGTGAAGCAATGACTGTATGAAAAAATGTCAAATATCATATTTATTGTGATGTATGGTCTTGTAACCTAGGAGCATAAGCAGTTTCTTTTCCAATAAAGATCTATAAGTAATGCTTTATTTTCCATACCCATACAATCATTTTTTAAATAATAATTTCACTTACGAAAAAAAAAAAAGAATTCTGATTTGCACAGATTATATATATATATATATATATATATATATATGTGTGTGTGTGTGTGTGTGTGTATATCTTTATATAGCTTTTAATCACTGAAATGGTGATTGCAAGATTCATGGAATTTAGAAAAAAAAATGACATATGCAGACATACACATTCACATAGTTCTATACATGTTGTCACTGGATGACTTTATTGTGCAGACATTTCAGTGTTAAAATTGTTTGAGAATTACAGCAAATTATGTTATAGATAAATTGCAAGACATCGACTATTGCATAGTTCATTGCATTTTCTTTTTATCTCCTGTTGTGTGAACACGGAGTTAGTATATATAAATTTCAGAGGGGTGGGGATATAGACCTAATATTGGGGGACAAAGTCCACTATGAAAAAGTCTATTGTAATTTTTTTTTTTTTTTGCTGTGGAGGTTCTTTTTGCAGGTAAATGAGGTTGGGACATCATGATGTTATTTTAAGAATAAAATGGAGTTGGTAAATTATATAGTTGGGTTTGGTTTGCACGTTTCACCAATCAGACAACTCTGAAACTAAAGGCTGGTACTTACATACCGCTTTAGCAGTACAACAGTCTCTGAATCATTTAGGCATAACACACTTTGCATAAACCTGCATGAGACAGGTTAGCACAGTATTACATACCTTTCTGAATCCCAGAGAAGGCTTTTAACTTACCACACATAATGCTTTACTCAGTTCTATGAATAACTTAATCATATGCTTAATGTATCACCATACTGCATTTCAAACCTAGTTTTAAACATCTTCACATAGTTGACATTTCACCATGTTCTAAAACATTTAAACAGTTTCAATAAGTGACATAATTATTTAATCATGTGGTTACATTTGCTTAATTACATGGTTAGAACTTTACCATTTTCCCATTCAAGATTAATATTAACAATTTCATATGCTTGGTACTTCATCATATTCTGTGATACTGAAACCGTTTTGGTAAATGTTATTCTTTTTCAGTCTTATGTCTACAAGAATCACTAAACAATTTTGCTAATTCTTTACCAGATTGCTGTTCAAACCTAGTTTCATATTGTTGATATTTCACAATATTCTTTAATATCTGAATGACTTCAGTTAGCATCACAAATGTTCAGCTCATTTGGTTACTCTTGCCCATAGTGCAATTCAAACCTAATACTATCATTTTTGCTTGAGTGATACTCCAGCCAAGACAATACTATCTACTGGTTCGACAAATATTATCTCAGAATTTAATACATGAGCATAGTCAAAGATATTACTACTGGTATGGTTTCTGTCTGTGGAGTACTAAATAACTGCTCAGCATAGACTAATGCTTAAGTTTTCCCTTTTCACTAGTATACTGAGTGAAATTTCTGGAAAATGTGAACACTTTATTGGAAATATCCCTACTGTATAGTCCATATATTTAAGCAGGCTTATCATTTCTTTCAAGCCATCTTGTTCCATCGGCTGCACAGATGATCATTATTTCACTGCCAAATCCATGTTTTTCTTTCAACTCATAATCTACTTTTCTGTCAGTGTCATTCATTTTAACAGTTCTTGTCTTCTCATGCTCAGGCAGTTATCTTTATCTTTATTTTTTTCTTCATCAGAATTTTCAAAAATGAACAGACAACCAGTCCAATACACTCAGTGAGTAGCAGGGATTGTTAAACTGTACTTTAGTTTACTTCATTTACATTTTTTTTACTGCTTCCACAAATTACAGTTGATTTTTCACAGTCACTTCAGAATAATCACACTCATTATAGGCCTAGGCTTACATCTGACTCTGGTACTGGCAAGCATGGGAGCATGTCTTCATTACAAAAAAAAAAAAAAAAAAAAAACATGAATCTTTGCAAAACTTGTAAAGTCTGCCATTGTGATTTTTATATAGTGCATCAAATTACACTGTTCCTCATTTTTCAGGACTCCATATAATGCCTACATTGACATCTTTACATTATTCACCAATCCAATCTATCGTTGTTCTGTTTGTTTAATTTGGTTTGCAATCTGGGCTTCCTTTTCCTGAGTCAAAAATATTTGGTATTTTGCAGGTCGCACAACCATTTTCTAATCCTTCAATCAAGGTATTAACCATTTCAAGTATGCCATATTCAGTCCTGTCCAATTCCACAGTTCATTTCTTACTGCCTCCAAATTATCTGTCACCTTGTAAATATAACCTTGTCAGTATATTTACAATTCTCTAGTGAATGACCAAAATGGTAAGGCTACTCTGCTTCATGATTTCTAGATCACCAATCTGCTCAGTTTCAGCTGCACATTCCATTTCTTCTATCATCAAAAGGTAAACAACACCTTTACTCTTCTATACACTGAAAAGTACAACTAATGAGCTGCTTTCACCTTTGACTTTATTGGTTTTAATTACTAGAATCACTGAATAACTAGAAAAGGGAACCAAATTCACCAAGCAAAGCAAGGCTTCCATGACTGATAGGTTTCTTCAAAAACACCATTCTTCTCCTTAATTTTTTCCCCTGAACAGGTTGTTTAAGGATATGATATTTTAAGTGCATGTTCTCTTCCTTAAGCACATTTATTTATTTTATTTTACATTTGCTGACCAGGATAGTCCGACTGGATACATGTCCATTTTCAGGGGAGGCAAGGGGAGAAAAGCTCCAAACTTAAAAACAGATAAAGACAAGCAAGTTACAGTATATGCACAAACATACTGTATTAACATACAAGTTACAGTCTCACATTTCAAACCAATGAAGAATACAGTTTATATTCAGAAATATATACAGATATGTTACAGTTTCTCTTATCAAACCTATATATATACAGAGTATAGCACAAGCACACACACACTGCATTTGCTCTAATAACCATGTTTCTGCCCTCTCCCTATACAAATACTGTATTTTTTTTTCAAATCTAGGTGCTTAGGATTTCTCTCTCTCTTCCCCCCTTGGCTGACCTGGTGTGACTTTGTCTGAACTCTACAGTTCCCTACAAATCGGTGTCTACAGGACTGCAATCAGTTGTTTTCAACATTTAAACAGACTGAACTCTACAGTTCCCTACAAATCGGTGTCTACAGGACTGCAATCAGTTGTTTTCAACATTTAAACAGACTGAACTCTACAGTTCCCTACAAATCGGTGTCTACAGGACTGCAATCAGTTGTTTACAACATTTAAACAGACTGAACTCTACAGTTCCCTACAAATCGGTGTCTACAGGACTGCAATCAGTTGTTTTCAACATTTAAACAGACTGAACTCTACAGTTCCCTACAAATCGGTGTCTACAGGACTGCAATCAGTTGTTTTCAACATTTAAACAGACTGAACTCTACAGTTCCCTACAAATCGGTGTCTACAGGACTGCAATCAGTTGTTTTCAACATTTAAACAGACTGAACTCTACAGTTCCCTACAAATCGGTGTCTACAGGACAGCAATCAGTTGTTTTCAACATTTAAACAGAGTAGGTTACACAAAAAGCATTTGTTAAGCTTTCACTTACAGTGCTTTGTAATTAAGCAGGTCACCATATTGGTCAGCCATAGGGCTCTTTGTTTCTACTTGAGTGGTTGCCTCCTTCCCCTGTAACTGCAGTAAATTGACTCTTACATTAGAGCTGTAATACTTACCTTATAGCTTTAGGACACCTTAGGAAACCTTGTAAACTGCAATAGCCTGACATTTGAACAAGCAACCCTTGTAAAAATTCCCAAACTTGTATACTGTTGGTCTGTCTTTCCTGCTAAACATAAGTGAAATTACAGTGCTGAGTGCAAGTAGCATTGAAGTACTGAGTGCAAATAACACAGTGCTGAGTGCAGATTTCAACTTATCTCTGGTGTGGTGTCTTGAGTCAATCAGGGTATTAACTGTAAACACTCCCACTGCCTTCTCTTTTCCCCCACCCCCCTCTTTCCTCAAACAGGTTAAACTGCTACAATTCAGTACAGGCATCATTTTCAAATCTAGGTGCTTAGGATTTCCCTCTCTCTTCCCCCCTTGGCTGACCCGGTGTGACTTTGTGTAAGTTTCTTCATTGTATGGATCTTTTACTGTTTTTTGTGTAACTGAATGACCTGCTGCTAAATTCTGATTCTGCACAGACTGCTCTATTTTGTTTTTCAGAGGATCTATAAGTAGCTAGTGACTTTACTGAATTTCTGTGGTAATTGTGTTTAAACTGAACCTGTACCTAGAGAAAGTGTATAATCAGAGCTCCTCCTTGCTGCATGTGTTTTTTACTGTTTAAATTGCACACACACATTGAAGAAGTGCTTTTATGACTTGAATAACTTGGGTTAGCTATACCTGAAGTGCTTTTACTGGCAATTTAATTTTCTAGTTGTACAATTGTGAAAAATTTATTTAGTTTTTCTGGTATATCTTTAAAATCTGGCAAGTGTTTATTTACTGAATTGCTCTCTTGCTTAGGTGTCTTAGCTATAAATCTTAGTTCATTCAGAAGTATGCTACTTTACCCTCCCACCAAACCTTTCTGAATGCATTATTATATAATAACTGCCTGTTGTTGTCTTCATGCTTATCCTAGAATTTCTGCTTTTCTCTTTTCATAGCTGAACTCTACAGTTCCCTACAAATCGGTGTCTACAGGACTGCAATCAGTTGTTTTCAACATTTAAACAGAGTAGGTTACACAAAAAGCATTTGTTAAGCTTTCACTTACAGTGCTTTGTAATTAAGCAGGTCACCATATTGGTCAGCCATAGGGCTCTTTGTTTCTACTTGAGTGGTTGCCTCCTTCCCCTGTAACTGCAGTAAATTGACTCCTACATTAGAGCTGTAATACTTACCTTATAGCTTTAGGACATCTTAGGAAACCTTGTAAACTGCAATAGCCCCGCTACGCTCAGGCTCTCTTCGCTCCCCTCCCTGCCCCCAATTCCCTCCCACCCCCAGTACCTCTAAATTTATAGTACTATAGCCACTCCCCCACTTTCTAGATCCTATCTGCTTTCATCTGGGATAATTCCACCCACCCCTATTCTACTACCTACATTTAATAGCACCTATTAGCTTTCATCTGGCATTCTCCCATCCCCCCCTTCCAGTACCTTTACCTCACCACTCTATCTTCTGGTATTGCATCACCAGGTAAAACAGTTCCTTCACTCACTAGCTGAATCACATATAATGATATATTCCTCTTTACTACCCCTCTTGTTCACACCATACCTCCTTACCTTGTATGAAAACCAGTTTCTTATGGGATTTCAGGTCCCAAAAGGCCATACTATCACCCCAGCTGTAAATCCTTCCACCTTCAACCATACTTACAGTACCAGATCCTATCCAACATCTTGTTCAGTCTATCAACATCTCAACCCCAGGCACATTAGCTCTAGATCCAACACTACCACAAACTAATAAACAAATTCCTGAAGCTCATCACCAAGTATAGACTCAACCTAATACTTGGTGGTGATATTCACCCCAACCCTGGCCCACTCACTTCAGATACACATACCCCCTCTACTTGTAATCTAAGCTACAAACCTACAATTTATAGGCCAACTAACTCTCTCCTAGTCTGTCATCTCAATATTGGAAGCATTAATAACAAGGTACATGAATTGCATGCACTTCTGGATGTCCACTCCCCTGAGATTCTCTGTTTATCTGAAACCTGGTTAAAACCTAACACTAAAGACAATGAAGTGTTACCACCTGGGTACAACATACACAGGCTGGATCGTGCTTCGAGGAAGGGGGTGGGGTAGCTGTACTCTATAAATCTGAGTTGAATGTCACCATAGATGTAATACAACCTCCTCAAGTTAATAACTCTGAGATTCTTGCCACCAAATTGTAACTTAATAAAAATGAATGCATTAATATCATCTGTATGTACATTCCCCCAGGTAACAATATATCTACATTTGAAGATATCCTGCACTGGTTATCATGTCACTACCCCCAAGAAACCCTACTACTTGGAGACTTTAACATAGACTGGGGCACCTGTTCCTTAGAATCCCCAACCACCCATATTAACCTGCATGCATTTACACAAATCATATCCACCCCTACCAGGATAGGTAAACCCAACCAAAAAGAAAGTATACTTGACTGGGTACTCATAAACAGTCACCCCCAACTGTACACCTCTGGTACCCTCCTTAATGGCCTAAGCGATCACCTTCTCACATATGTAATTAAGCACAAAACCATTAATTCCCAACAACCCTTACTCAGAAAGGTTAGAAACAATAAAAACTTTGACCCTGCCAAATTCCAACAAGAACTAAACTCACGTAATTGGTCTATTCTAAAACACCTCCCCTTAGAGGAAGCAGTAGCATACTTTAACAACAAATTCCTTGAGATCCTTGATTTGCATGCACCTGTTCGTTCAAAGAGAACCAAGGCAAAAACTGCACCATGGCTTTCTATAGAGTCTAAACTCAAAATTACCCTTAGAAACAAAGCATGGGCTTTATGGCGTTCTTCTAAAGACCCTCAAGATCACATTAAATACAGGCAATCCAGGAACGAAACCAAGAAATCAATTTTACAAGACAAAAAACAATACTACTGTAATTTACAGACAGTAAATCAAAATAACCCTCAGAAGTTTTGGGCAGGTTTAAATAATCTACTACATCCTGGACAAACTTCAACCCCAATCCCTGCTGCTACTATTGATAAAACCCCTGAAGATGTTTATGATAGTTTTAACCACTTCTTTACTGAGACAATTCAAGCCCTAGCTAGCCAACTACCTCCTAGCTCCCCGGTCCTGAAAGTAGCACCCCTAGAAACCTACTTGTGTTCAGCTTCTAACCAGTCGCCACTTCACTTATCCGTACCTTGATCAAAAAATTAAAACCCACTACACTTTCTGCTGATCAACTCCCTGCCGAGTACCTATAAAAATCAGCTGATGCTATTGCTTACCCCGTCTCAATACTAATCAATCGAACCATAGTAGAAGCTAAAATTCCCACCATCTGGAAAATACCCTATGTAATCCCACTTCACAAAAGAGGCAGCTCTACTGAATTCTCCAATTATAGGCCAATAGCTATACTCTCTCCACTTGCAAAGATTATGGAAAAATGTATTCATAGACAATTCATGCACCACCTAATCCAAAATCGCCTTATAGCAGACTCTCAGCATGGCTTCCGTCCTCATCACAGCACTACTTCAGCCCTCCTAGCCTTTACTAACACCATAAACCATAATCGCAGCAATAATTTTATATCCTCAGCCCTCTTTTTGGATCTTTCCAAGGCATTCGATATGGTTGATCACCAACTTTTAATCCACACCCTGCAAACATTCTGTCTAGATACTGGAGCCCTCCAATGGTTTCAATCCTACCTGAATGGTCGACAGCAGGCTGTCCTCTGGCAGAACAAACTCTCTAACCTTCTACCTAACACCCTCGGCGTACCACAAGGCTCTATACTAGGGCCCTTGCTGTTCTCCATCTTTATTAACGACCTTTATACTGTCATCCCAAAAGTCAGCTGTATCCAATATGCTGATGACTCTCCTCTGATTTGCTCAGCCACATCTCCAGTAGAGTTATGGTCAGCTACCCAGACCACCTTTAATACAATAGAAAACTGGCTTTCTGAACATCGTCTGATCCTAAATCCCAAAAACTAAAATGCTGTTATTTTCACCAACACGTAGGTCTACCGCTTTCACCTTTACCATAAAATCAAATGATGGCACAATAATCTCCCCTGACCCATGTACAAAACTATTAGGTGTCATCATAGACAATAATCTGAAATTTGACCTACATGTTAACCAAACTATCAAAACCATCAATAAAAAACTAGGGTCACTTTACAGAATAAAAGCCTTCCTAACCCCTCCAGCTAAAATTGCCATAGCTCGCTCTCACCTTCTTTCAACCCTTCTGTATGCATCCCCTCTACTCTCGAATTTGAACAAGACTGTCCTTAACAAACTCTCAATTTGCTACAACCATATTGCCAGGTTTGCCACTGGGCTGCCTTTTAGGACACATCATTGCATCAATCTAAATCAGTTTGGTTGGCTTGAACTACCTAGCCTAATCCAGTATAACCAACTGATTATGGCCTATAAAATCCTCTATAATCCGGACAATACTCCTGCACTTAAAAATATTATCACCCCCTATAACAATCCTAGACCGCTTCGATCCTCTAACAAACTACTAATTCAGACTAGCAAAATTAATAACACAGACGGTGATTCTCTCTTTGCAAACTCTGTAAGTAGATCCTGGAACTCACTTCCAGCTGATATTACCTTACTTTCCACCTTAGGTCAATTTAAAACTAGACTCAAACAACATTTGTCACTTAACTGGCTATGTCAATGTATCAAGCCTGGCTAACTCGAATGTGTAAAAATCTGTTAACCAGTTTACTGTGTAACTTAATTTAATCCTGACTTGTGCTCAGGACTAACTTTAACCTGTGGAAGTTTTTTAACTTGCTTACTTATGTAATATCTGTAAATAATTTGTTTGTAATATGTAATGCTGGTATTATGTAATGCTGTATCTGCTTACCCTTGGAGCTTTTCTCCCCGGGCCTCCGCTGAAAATGGACATGCATCCAGTTGGACTATCCCGGTCAACAAATGTAAAATAAAATAAAAATAAAATTGTGTTATGCTTGCATATGTGAAAGTGTGCTGCTTTAATCAGATTCTGTACAAGTATGCAGTAAGTCTTTGTGAAGAGTCTGAACATTTGTGTGATGTGTGTGAATGAATGCATATGCATTTTGTTTGCATTGCTGTGAATGAGAATGTAACTGACTTTTTTTTTAAACTCATCACAAGAA
>NC_056725.1:292572577-292722577 GCF_019279795.1 Protopterus annectens
CCTTTCGTGATAAGGTGTGTCACGTAGAAGGATTTCCTGATTACTGTGGCTATGTGATTATCAAAGGAGAGACTACTGTCCACCTTGTTCCCAAGTAGACTGCCACCTATGTGGTAGTTCATGGGTACAGAGTTTTTACCAAAGGGGATGACAATGCACTTTTTGGCATTGAGCTTGAGGCCATGGCTCTGACACCTGGCATCTGTCTAACTGAGGCCCTTCTCTAGGATGTCCACATCATTGGGGGACTCGACTATGACTCCTAATTTGCAATCATCTGTGAACTTGGTTAGCCAGAGACATTCTGTGTTAGCTGTACTTCAGAGAAATAGATACCAAACAGGAGAGGACCCAGGACTGAACACTGTGGTACTCCACTTGTCACTGGTTTGAAGTCAGATTTGGAGTCTGCAAATTTTACAGTGTGGGTTTTGTTACTGAGTCAGTTGGCCACCCATCTTGTGACATAGGGATTTATACCCATTTTACTGAGTTTATCTATAATTCCAGAATGGGAGATGGTGTCAAAAGCCTTGGTGAGTTTTGTCTATGGCCTTGGTGACTATCTCAAAGAAGTCAATCAGGTTTAGGAGGCATGATCTGCCTTTCACAAACCTGAACTGGGTGGGGTCCAGAGTTTAGAGGTTACCAATGTTTTTGTTTATGAGTTCCACAATGATACGTTCCATGGCCTTGCAGACCAGGCACATCAGGCTGATAGGGGGATATTTCCCAGGGTCCATGGTGGCTCCCCCTTTGTGGAGTGGGATAACTGTTGCTGTGCACCATTCAGTGGGCAGAAAGCCTAATGTGAGGCTATGATTGAAAATGGTGCTTAGGTGGGGAGCCAGTTTGTTCTGATGTTCATGTAAAATGCAGCCTGGGATGTTGTTTGGTCCCATGGATGCTGTGTTCTTGGCTTTAGAGAATGCAGTTTTTACCTGCGTAGTTGAGATTACAGGGACTTTACATTCTTCCAATATAGATATGGGCCCTTTGGGGGGATGAGAGTGGGGTAAAGTTAGCAGTGAACCTATCTGCCATGATGTTGACAATATCAGTTGGTTCTGTAATTTTCATGCCATTGTGCTGTAACTCAGAGCAGATCTGGGTGTTGCCACTGAGATTCTTGACATAGTTATAGTATGCTTTGTGGTAGTCCTTAGAATGAGTGGTAATTTTGTTTTCATAGCTAGCTTTGTAGGATGTTATGAGGGATCTCAGCTTCTTGCTGAGGCTGACCAGGGAGCTCCACCACTCCTGGGATTTTATTCTCTTTTGCAACAGTTTCTTCCCTCTGTTGTAGAGTTTGTTTATGGCAGGGGACCACCAGATTGGCTTCCTTTTTTTTGAGAATAGCGTCTTGGTTCTGTTAGGGATAGCACGATCCATGCATTCGTGTAAGTGCTTATACAGTGCATTTGTGTAGGATTCAGCAGTTGTAACTGTATTGTTCATCTGCATGGGTGTCATGAAGTTCACCACTTCTGTCTTGAGAAGCATGAAGTTGACTTTGGAGAAATTTTTTACAGTGGTTTCCTTAATGGGAGGTGGGGGCGGGATGTGGATATCTATGGTGATTAGCTTATGGTCGGATCTGATGAATGAGGAGTTGACTTCAGGTGTGGAACACCGGTCATTCATAATGGGATTGACTAGGTCTAGGATATTGTCGCCCCTGGTGGGGGTGTGGATAAGTTGATCTAGGGCATTGGAATTTATGAATTCCAGAAAGTGTTGAGCAAAGGAGTTGGTACGAGTAGTTTTCCCAGTTAATGGTGGGGTAGTTGAAATCGCCCATTGTTAGGGTGTTTGGTTGAAGCCTAATATTTTCCAGTATATCAAGAAATCCTAGGGGATGGTGGGGGATCTACAGCAAGCTACAATTTGTATTGCAGATTTGCCCAGAGTTAGTTGCACTTGGATGATCTCAGATGCATTATGTTGGGCAATTAGCTTGGAGGTGTGGATATCCTTAATGAATATGGACACACCTCTGCCTTTGGCGTTCTGGTCCAGGTTAGATGGCCGAAAGGTGTGGTATAGGTTATAGCCTGGTAATGCAGGGGTGCTCTCTGGAGCCTTGAACCAGGTCTCAGTCACTGCACAGATATCAATGTTCTCCATTTTAAGAAGTGCCTTGAGTGAGTGCATTTTGGGGTTTAGACTTCTAGCACTGAGTAGCATTACCCTCAGTTTTTGCTTGCCTGTACTTGTTACAGTGATGAATTTGCCATTTGAACCTTGCCTAAAAAGGCACTATAGGGGTGACAAGAGCCCTAGCCAGTATCCGGAATCCTAGGGGCGACAGGTGTAGGCCATCTCTGGCAAAGCATTGTGGTCTGTCGACCATGTCATCCCAGGCAGACAGATACTGGATCCCCTTAGAATGACACCAGAAGCTTAGCCAATTGTTGAAGTCAATCACTTTGTCTTTGTATTGTGGTATCATTCTGGGCGATGTCAGGATGATACTCAGGGCTAGGGTCATACCTGCCTGGGCTACAAGATCAGAGAGCTCTTCCATATCTCTTTTCATGTAGTCCAGGGAGGTATGTCTCAGGTCATTCAAACCAACATGGACAATGACAGAGTTATATTTGTACTTGTTGTGGAGTGACCCGAGTGCGTGGGTTATGTGGTGGATCCTGGCACCCCACAGGCAGCTGACAGTACCTTCTCCTTGTTTAGTCTGGTGCGTGGGACATCAGTGTGCCTGACTATAGAGTCACTTATGACTAGTAGTCATATTTTGGCACAATAGGCAAAAATCTCATGGAGTTGGAAATAACCTTAGCACCAATTTATACAGTTTTGTTTGGTATTTTACTTCATTTGTAAGGATCCCCCCCCCCCCCGAAGATGTTCTGCTGTGATAACATGAAGGATTGAACCCACAATACCTCATTGCCTAAATTTTACTACATGCTACTACAGTTCTACGTTAACTGCAGTCATAACAGACTTACATTCAAAACATGTCTTACAGGTGGAAATCTTACTTTGAAAAATCATCAAAAACCAAAATGTGCAAAGGTAATTGCTTTAGAGAAGTAACTTGTTTTCTGATTACACAGAATATTTATCTGTTTGTGAAAGTCATTGTCTGAAGCCTTTCATTATGTCATTTTTGGTGTGTCACATAGAGACAATGGGAAGACATGGGAAACAAAAACAACACCCATTATATACCACCCTTTTTACAACCTAAATTGCCAATTCAGCATTTAAAATCCTTCCCTTGGCTAACCAAAGACACCTTAAGCATCATACGACGCCAAGATAAAGCTTGGAAATGCTACCACAGAAACAAAGCTATAACCACCCTCAATGAGTATAAAATACTTTGAAACAAAGTAAAAAAAAATTTAGACCAAAAATCCTAATTTTCCACACTCCAGACCAATCACAATACAAACCCAAAAAAATTTGGGGATGGAATCTCCTATCTCCTTAACCCAGGTAAAATAGAAAACCCCACCCCTGATCGAAATGCTGTTGACATAGACCTAGCTACCCAGTTTAATTCTTTATTCATCGATTCCATAACCATATTACATCTGCCTTTACCAACAATCCTACTTCCACACCCCTACCTTCACCTACCCCTCCTACTCTACTACCTCCACCTCTCAACCGCCTCCCTTCTCCATAAATCCCATCCCTATATCTACTATAAAAAACTTCTTCAAAACCTGAAATCAGCTTCTAATGCCCCTGATCAAATCCCCTCCTACTTCTTAAAGACAGCTGCAAAAGCCATAGCCCTTCCCATCTGCCTTCTAATAAACCGATCAATCACAGAAGGCTATGTACCCCAACTCTGGAAAAAGGCCTTTATTATTCCACTCCATAAAGGGGGCAATAACAATGGCATCCCAAACTTTCGACCTAGCTTCATCTTATCCCCCATTTCTAAACTTCTTGAAAACTACATCCACCTTCAAACTTTTACCCTATCTCACAAACCACCACCTTTTAACTCCCGCACAACATGGATTCAGACCTGGCCATAGCACTACCACCGCTCTCCTCTCCTTCCTAGAAACCATTAACAAGGTCCGTGACTCCGGCCACATTGTATCCACCCTCCTACTAGACCTTTCAAAGGCCTTCGATACCATCTCTCATAACCTTCTCCTTAACAAACTCTCTAAACGAAATCTTTCCCCCTCCTCTGTCAACTGGTTCACCAGTTACCTCTCAAATAGGCAACAAGCAGTAAAGTGGAAAAAAGCTACCTCCCAATTCCAACACACTCCCACAGGAGTACCCCAGGGTTCAATTCTAGGTCCACTGCTATTTAACATTTTTATAAGCGAATTCTATCAGACCATCCCTAATGCTAGTCTCATGCAATATGCTGATGACTCACCTATAATCTGTTCTGCCATCTCCATCTCCATACTAACAAACTTAACTCAAGATGCCTTCTCCTCCACTGAAAAATGGATGCTAGACAATCACCTAGCACTTAATGCCTCTAAAACCAAATTTATGATATTTACTCCTTTCAAAACCACCACCCTAGACAAAAACATTTTCTCTATTACCAGTCATTCCAATACACCTCTCAAAATAGTAACTAATGCAAAATTACTAGGAGTCCTCATCGATGACCAGCTTAAGTTTGATACCCACCTACAAGTAAATATAAAAAAAAAAAAAAACTCATAAGAAACTTGGCATGCTCTATCGTCACAACCGCTACATTGCTTCTCCCTCTACTAAGCTTATTCTCTCTACCACATACCTCATCCCATCCCTGCTATATGGTGCCCCACTCCTTACTAACCTGCAATCCTCCCTCAAGACAAAACTCTCCTCCCATTACAATAAAATTTCAAAATTCACAACAGGCCACAGATCTTCTACACACCACTGCATTGTCCTTCACAAACTGACCTGGCTAGAGCTATCCAATTACCTCTCCTATATTCAACTTATCCAAGCACACAAACTTATCTTCAGTTCCTCTCTCAGCCCCTCCCTTGCCACTACCCTTAAAATGCATCAACCTGATAGACTCCTAAGATCTAACTCCCAAAATCTGATCAAACTGCATAAACCTTCCTGCCCACCAGGCAAACATCTTCTGTCCTCTCTAGCTCGCTCTGGAATTCACTCCCACCTCTTATCCATACCACTGTCAGCCTCTCTTCCTTCAAAACTTTAATTCACTAACTCCTAACATCCGACTGGGAATGCTCCTGTTCCCATCCTACATAAAGTCCCCCAACTTAAGCTACACTCCAAGAGCTATTACATTTATAAATGCCCTCTTATTGTTTTTAATTCTGTTAGGCAACTGACGAAATTAACAAACTTTGTATATAACTTTGATTGCCTTTTTTAAAGACTTCTCTGCTTTTGCATTTTACTAATGCTATTTACCTGTATTGCTGTACTTTCGATTGTTATAACTTGCTTCTGTTAAGTAATTTATACTTTTACTTTTTGCTGGAGCTTTTCTCCCCAGGACTCCATTGAAAACAGGCTCCTCATGGCCCAATGGACCATCCTGGCAAACTGCAAATAAATAAATAAAATATAAATGAAATGAAATTCAGTGTAAAGCAAAGATATGTTGGAAGATGGGTAATACACATTAATCCTCCAGTACTGTTCAATGGGGTTGCCTCAACTATGTACTAATTTAAAAATACATTCAATTCTTAAAATGTAGTGCAAAAATAAAATAAAATAAAATTAAATTAAATTAAAAAATCATATTAATCCAATTTTCCTCATATCTAAGCTTCCATGGTTTCTGGCTTTTCCTCAAAACAACCTATCTACACCAGTTACGTCCCTGCATACACCTTTGGTTGCCACCTTCTGATTTGCTTTGCCCAAATTTTATACACTTATCTGAACATCATATTTTATACTAATCCACAACATGTGTGATCTTTTACTTGATGATATTTCTAAGGAATGAATAAAGAACCAGATCTGTTTATAAATATATAAAGATAATAGTCTTCATTAACATACTGCCATTGTACGATGTAAGCATTAGTTAAAAATAACACTTATGCTACAAGTAGAAAACAAACTATACCGTTTTTCAAGCACAGGTTCTCTTTTATTTCTTCATGATCACAAGGGTGAGTAAAATCAAAAATGCTGTGCCCCGTTAGTTCTACCTGGTAAAAAAGATTAAAAACAGTTATTAAAGTAGTGTAAAATACACAAAATAAAACCTAAGCTCTAGGAAATGTCTACAGTTTTAGACTTATATTTTCAGCAATATGTCACATTACAGGCTGTGATGAAAATTTTGCTTTTCATTGGCATGCAAATCACCATGTTATGCATTAAGCAATTACAAATCCACATTCTATCACTAGACAGTGCATGCTGCCTAAAATTTATATTTACTTTCATATTATAACAGCAGATATAGGATATACATGTTAAAGGTCCTCAGCATAATGCCCATTGAGTGTTGGGAAATAATTTTGCCCATAACTATGAAATACATTAAACAGGTAATCAGTTCAGAATACCACTACATATATTTTTTTAAAAGTTGCAAAAGCCAGAAACAGCTTTTGACAGCAGGGACTATTTCCATCTGTCTCTCACATCATCTTAAACAACAAACATGAATTTACTGTATCTCATAGAATCAAACACTAGTTTGAGCTTTAGCTCACCATATTTCATACCACAATACATCTAACAACACCTTTTTTTCAGATTTCACTGTAATTGCTAAGGGGGAAGGGTCCTGCTACTGTGATGTATCATTCTCTGTGTCAGCCATATCAAAGTTTATTAGCTGTTCATGCCATCGCAGTTAACAATTAAAATTTCATTTTAACTCCAGCATGCACTAAAGAAAGAGTACCAGAAGTAGTTAGGTATCACTGTCACATTTCTTATTCTTGCTTAGAAAAATAGGATAACAGCAGAATTTACTTACCAAATGCCATACCACTGCCCAATTTCTAAAAACCAAAGTGAAGCTGAAATAAATATTCTACTCATTAGAGGAGAAGAAGGTAACGTTAAGACCATTTTAAATCTTTTCTAAGGAAGTGTGCCTGCAGCTTCAGATCTCACCTTGGACTTTGTTGAACTACTGCTAGATGTATTAAGGTTGAAACATTAAGAAAATAATAATAAATATTATATGAGCTTATATCTTCACAGCTGCTTGAAAGTGTGTTATATACTTCAAAGACAAACAAGTAAATATAGTATTTCATGGAACAAATGTCACAGACAGTAACTTTCATATGCTTTATTAAGATACTGGTTCAGTCCCAGCTTAACTAATTAATATTTAACAACTTATTTTATTTACTTAATCATTTTAACTACAAAGGTAGATGGACTCTTTCTGATGTTTTCAGCATTATTCAGGCTGCAAGGGAAGAGATGTTATTACAGTTTTAGAATATTGTTTTTTATAGTAATGATTTTTGTGGTAAAGCAATCTACACATAAAATAACTAGTGGAACTAACCCTGTCAACAATGTGCAAATAAATAAATAAATAAAATGAAGATAACACAGCTATATTGAGAAATTTAAGAGTAGTTCTAGGGACTGCAGTACTTACGGGGTCAAAATTACAGTAGACTTTGAACCTCAAGGTATTGTCAATATCCTTACAGGTAGCAAGCCAATACACAAAATACCCCTGTAATACATAGCACACATACTACAATCCTCCCCATATAATCCAAGACTAAACTGTAGCAACCATATCAAAAGTTAAAAACATCAGTTTTGTGGTCCCAGATAATATGTCTGTCTTTTTCTCATTGGTAATAAACAAAGCCTCAAAGATCCAGTGGAAAAAAATGCGGACTTCATCTTTAAAATGTAACAGCAGACCACAGTATTTCAAAGATATTACAGACTCACCAGAATCATCTGCAAAGTCATGGGTGGATACTCATGGCTCTAATTCAGAAGGATACCAGCAGCTTGCTACTCCTAAGCATGTATCTACATGGCTTTATCAAGAGCAGATCTTGCTTAATGAACATGAACACCTTCTTTGAAGAAGTCATAGCTGTACTTGATGAGATATTGTCTGAGCACACATCCTGCCTGGATCTTACCAAAGCACTGCACACCATCCCACACAGAGGGATCACAAATAAACTCGCATAGCACAAAGTTAATACTCAATCGATCCACTGGGTAGAAGAACTCAAGTAGTAAGAAAAGGTGATAAACTGTCCACATCCACAGACATAACCACCATGTTGAAGAGGTCAGTACTCAGATGTCTACTTTTTAGAATTTTATTTGCTCAAATGCAGGGGTTGATCTTACTCCATTTGAATGGCCAATTTTGCTGAAGACATCAAACTAGGTATGATTGCCCTTCCCCAGAAAGATGTGTGAGTATTTAAACAAGGTCTGGAGATAAACCTTCCTAGCATAAGAACAATGCCAACAAGTGCTGCATAATCAAACTTAGGACAATTAATAAGTCCTCTGACCTATGCTATCAAGGCAAAACAAATCAAACTGAATACTGTCAGAGAATCCTGGAACACTCAGACATCTTTCCTTTCAGCAGCACGTCATCACAGTAGTGAGGAATGCCTTCAGTGTATCCCATTTGATTCACAGAAGGATGTCCAGTCAGTGCAGGGGTGCTATTCCTCCTGTTTGCACCTCATTACTTTGGCCACTACTTCAGTGCAAGTCTCTTATTTACATGCTTTTAACTAAATACTTTCAACCTGAAAGGATACAAAGCTTAATGACCACAAGAATTGATGGGTTTACACATAACAGGTCACCCTGAGAAATTTAACAAACTGTCCTTATAGTTGGTCTTATATCATCAGGAAGAGCCCCTACCTTTTTAAAACACTATATTCTGATCATGATTCAGGGGTGGTCAACAAATGTGAAAACACAATCTACTTTAAAATATCTGTTAACTAGCAAATGGTATCTTCTTATTACAAAATATCTTTTTCACCTTTCAGATACAATCCTCATCTCCGTAAAGCCATGTTCCATAGAGAAAGACCTTCTGTGCCAGACATTATTCACCTTTTAGGAGGAACTAGACAAATACATGGGTATGTGTAAGTCCCAACATGTGAAAACTAAAGTCAGGCCATCAGCTTGGTGTAATCCTATGAATCAACAGAGTTCTGAAAAAGTGCTATAAACACAAAACAGTAGTCTACTATTTCCTTAATTTATCACTAAATCTTTATTTTTGAGTGATGCTCTTTATGTGAAACAGTAATGCATTACTTCATTAGTCTGTTACCAAAATCCTAATTTTGGAGCAATATATTTTACTTGGAACAATAATTTATTATGTCATTAATTTATGACATAAATTCTTATTCTTGTGAGTAATGGAAATAATGCATTACATTCTTGATTCAAATGGGCAGTATAACAAGCTCTTTTCTTTTTTACTTTTACAATTTTTAATAAAAATAAACAAGAAAAAGAATTATATACAAGAGATGAAAGAGGTTTTGTTCATAGCAAAACTTCCATATTTTAAAATATTGCTCTTGCAAAATGGTATCTGATTAAGTAATAAACATGCTTTGAAGTTGTTGGTTTATTTTTTGCATTGATTTATTATTACATATTAACATTTTCCTCACATTCAGATGTGAAGAATAAATATGCTCAAACAATCTAAACAAAAATGATGCTAAGAGGCAAAAAATTCAATTTACAAATTAATAACTGCATGTACAGTATACAACCCCTGACACTGGGGAAAAATATATTTGTTTTACAAAGTTAGTCTTCACAAAAGTTTACTCCTTTTAACAGTAAACATATATAACACAGTATTAATTATCTGAAAGACTTTTTGTTCAATTTTGGCAGAAGGTCAATGTGTTCTGTCCATATGTTTCTTTACAGTCATATATTTTATCCATGCATAAGCAATGTAATAACACTTGTCCAAGAAAACATACATAGTCTTCAGCTATCTGGTATGTGTGTCTTGATACAAAATTGTAACTAATGTTATTAATGTTATTAATGAGTTGTGAATCTTTGCCTTCATTCTGCTATAAGGAGATTATGGGTGGAATGAAGCCCTTCTTCAACAAAGCCACTAATAAAATAAAACAAAATGAGAACATTTTAAGGGAAAAATCATGACCGTTGTTCTGACCTTATTCAAAAACAGGCTGCTGTCCTCAGTGAACATATCACAGTATAGTATCATAGCAGAATATGATACAGATCTAATGGGCCTTTTTACGCCTAGCAATGCTTTCCAGTAAAATTTGATAGGTTTTATATATATATATATATATATATATATATATATATATATATATACATATATATATATATATATATATATATATATATATATATATATATATATGGGTATACTTCATAACAACGAAACACCAGAAGAACGAAATGCAGAACACCGAGAAGAAAACAACGAAACACCAGAACACCGAAAAACACGTAAGTTTACAAAACACACATAACATACAAAAAAACACACACAACTGCCCCACACTACTAAACAAAACACCCTACACTAATGATAGGGGGCTGCACCCCCCCCACACCCCCCACTTTAATATTCTAACTCCGAGATCGCACAAACAGACACACAAGGCAAACACGCACCCACACAGTACAGTCCCTCACACACACCACAGTCACAACACACACTTACACACAGCATTTCCCCTCACAAATACACACACACACACACACACACACACACACACACACACACACACACACACACACACACACACACACACACACAGTTACCTACAGCAGAACACGAAAAGTGCTAATTCAAACTCCAGTAACATCGGGATTTTGAATTTCACACTTTTTGGTGTTCTGCGGTTTCGTTGTTTTTGTCTTGGCGTTCTGGATTTTGATCTTCTGGTCTTTCATCCAACTCAAGTAGACCTATATATATATATATATATATATATATATATATATATATATATATATATATATATATATATGGGTCCGTATCAGTTGTTTGAGTTTTCAGAAACTCGAAATTCATATGATCAAGACCATATGATTGAGTTTTTGAAAACACAAAGCTTTTGAAAAACGTAAAAACGCTAGATTTTTGTGTTTTTTTTTTGTTTCTGATGTTCAAGTTTTCAGAAACTCAGTCTGAAAACTTGATAGTCTGACATAGACCCATATATATATATATATATATATATATATATATATATATATATATATATTTATATATATATATATATATATATATATATATATATATATATATATATATATACATATATTATATATAGTTTATATATATATATATATATATATATATATATATATATATATATATATATATATATATATATATATATATTTTATAAATATATATATATATATATATATATATATATATGGGTCTACTTTGAAAGACCGACACGCCAGTTCGCCGACACACAAATCACCGAGACCAGATAACCGACAACACACAAAACCGACAACGCAAAACACCGAACACCATTACACCGACACACCGAACGTAAACAACACATTACACTACATAGCATAGCCACTAGCCCTAACCCAAACCCTAACCCTAAGGTCCGACACTATCACACACTCACCCTACCTGCACCCTAACCCTAACTCACTTAACCCACCCCTAACCCCAAGGTCCGACACTATCGCACACTTCACCTACCTGCACCCTAACCCTAACTCATTTAACCCACCCCTAACCCCAAGGTCCGACACTATCGCACACTTCACCTACCTGCACCCTAACCCTAACTCACTTAACCCACCCCTAACCCCAAGGTCCGACACTATCGCACACTTCACCTACCTGCACCCTAAACCTAACTCACTTAACCCGTCCCTAAACTACAGTCCCTCACTATCACACACTTACCTTACCCGAACCCTAACTCCGACACTAACACACACTCACCTTTCCCACAGCCTAACCCAAAATCCCACAATATCGCACACTTACCTGACCGCTCCTAACTCCGTCACTGTTGCACACTTACCGAGTCGTGATCACACATTACCCTTGTCGGTCTTTCCGCTGTCGGCAAATCACCCTTTCGATAAACTTCCCTGTCGGTCGTTTGGTCTTTGTTTTCCGCGTGTCGGGGAATCGTTGGTTCGGTCTTTTAAAGTAGACCCATATATATATATATATATATATATATATATATATATACATATATGTTTGTGTGTGCGTGTGTGTGTGTGTGTGTGTGTGTGTGTGTGTGTGTGTGTGTGTGTGTGTGTGTGTGTATACACACACACGCACACACACACTCTTGGGCATGGTTGACTGAGCATTTACAAACTGCTTCTCTCTAACAGAGACATATATTGCAGATTACAGGTATACTTATGGGTACCCATCCAGTGATCCGACTTGTGCTTCAAGAAATGCAGAGATGAACTCTTTTTTATGTCGGTGGGATGCCTGTTCCAGAGAAGAAGAAGCCTCTGAGACACAGACATGAACCTCCAGCATATCATATCTATGTTACAGGTTATTTGCTTACTTCAATTTTAACTAAGGCCTGATAATTCAAATAATTACACAGAATAGCAATACCTGTTCATCATACTGATCACTGCTGCAGTAGCCTAAGCTATTTGGGTTATATCCTGCATGGGATATAACAGCTGGTAAGCTTCCTATACTTCAGGCCACCTTCCAAAAGCCCAGATCATTAGTGAGCTTGAGCAGGGCTGACTAAAAGACGGGTCTGGGAGTCAATCCCTAAAGAGCTGTCATGCCTTAGAAGACAATGCTCTTCTGTGGACTTTTACTGATTCATGGTCAGCTTGTTCTGTTCTATTGCTGGGCAGATATGAACTCTTTGAGAACAACTTTCCACATATTACTTTTATAGTTTAAACTTACTTCTCTGTTTAGGGAAGTATTTTTAAGCTAGGAATGTGATTTTTTATTAACTATCACACCACTTTCCTGAGCTCTTAAATGGGAGCACATGTTTGTTTCTGACAATTTAAAACTATGCTCAAATACGTTTTTGGGGGCAGATAAAGTGTTTAAGTGAGCTTTTTACTGTGTTTTAACTGGAAAAAAAGTTACTTTTACCTACCGTTTATATTTTACCAGTTTATGCTGCTTAGTTTCCCCAGGAAAGAAGCATTATTTTCAGCTTGAACATGGAGCAAATTACTGGTCCCATACTTGGTCATTCTTCAAACCACAAAAAGAAAATGTCAGCTAACAGCCTTTGCTACCACAGCCACTATAGACTGGGGGTGAGCCACATCCTCTGCAGCTGTTGGGATCCCCTCAGTAGACAATGGAGAGACACTCTTGTCAGTCTTGGAGGAAGGGGCAGGGAAGGTGCCTCTGCCTAACCAGAATGTTGTGTTCATTCCTGGGGAAGCTAAGGCTGACATTAATAATCCTATTTGCCCCATATTTCCTATCAAAAAAGAATCAGAAAACTAAACATTTATCATTTCCTGTGTCAGTTCCACTGGACAGAATTAGTTTACTATGTCTGGCCCAGAGTCTTGAATAGACTATTAAAGTATCTTATCAGGTGGTTTCTGGTAGAAAAAAGGGATTCCTCTTTGCCTGAACAGATTCAATAAGAGAGGAATGTAATGGGACAGATACAGGTTTTTATCATCAGATTCCTGATTCAGACTCAGAGGAAAGCATGATATCTGATTTTCCTTGTGAGAGATTCTCTTTCTCTTTTGACTGTTTCCAGAATGTGCCACTGTTTTCAACAGATGAACACTGAGGTTTCTCAGTCTCTCAGAAAATATGAGCTGTTACAAATGGAATTTTCAGAATTTCCGACCCATCCCTCCTAGTGATTTCAGCATCGGAAGATGTGTTTGTCACAGCCTGTGGTTTCCTTACCAGCCGGTCTTCTGCACCAAAGAAAGCAGACAGAATGGACAAAGCTTTCCAGTTTTTCTAATTTTTACACACTCATCCTACATGTGACTAAGTAACTATAGCTTTAGTTAATTCAGCTGTTGCCAAGCATTTATTTAATTCTAATACTTACCCTCAGACAAGGATTTTTACAATTCTGAACTGTCTCATATGTTCAAATTTATTCTGACTAATTGTGAAAGTATAAAGAATATTTTGTCTGCATTTCCATCCTGTGAGGAAAAATCTGCTTAGTGTTGTTTGTTTCTTTTATTTCCTAGGTCACTACTCATTGTTTAAAAGTGTGTTTTTGATTCTGCAGATGAAATCCAGGGCTGTTGCACTGGTAGTGGTAACCTCCCAGAAGACTTAAAAAATGAAATTTTAAATTCTCCTTTTGGATAGATATTTAATTTTTGTACCCTCTGCTGCAGATGTTGTCAAATACGTGATGAGAGATGTGAGCTGATACAAAGGTATCTCTCAGGTTTTTCAGCCCTCCTTTTCCAAATTTTCTAACAGATTTTCTGCTCCCTCATCTAATTTGGCAGGAAATAAAATAAACAGTCTCAGCAAAGTGCTGGTAATCAGATGTTCAAAAAGCAATAGCAGGGAGGTTCCGAAAAAGTCAGCAAGAACCCCTCAGAACAAAGGACAGTAAAATAAGGCAGAATGCCTATATAAGGGACCTTGTTCCCACCGCTGACCTTGGCAGACCTTTACCCCTTCCAGATAGTCTGAATCTCCATTTCAGTCTCTTTGGCAACAGATTGTTTCAGACAAATGGGTTCTGAGGCTGTTCCAGCAAAGTTATGGATTGCAATGGGAAGACACTCCTCCATTCCAGGGAATCATTCTACATTTACCTGATCAAACTTTCTGTCTCTGAGCCCATACTCTCTCATGGGGTACTAGAAACTGTTCTTCTCTCCCAGTTGAGAAAAGGTATGTGATAGTGTCCAATCTCAAAATCATTTCACTTCACAAAGTGTTACCCATTCTTCCTCATTTGAGTTTTCTTTCTAAGATTTTATGCGTTATCAGTTCTCTGCCTTACCCTTTGGACTATCCCTTGCTCCATGACTGTTCATAAAGTGTCTTAGTTCTGTAACAGCCCATTGCAGGCAACAGGGCATCCACATTTTTCCATACTTAGATGATGTGCTTATTTTTTTAGAGTACTTTCCGAAGTGTCAGGAATCGCTCACTTGGATGAGAGATCTCCTATGCAGGTCAAGATTGCAAGAAAACATTCACAATTCTGTTTGACTCCTCAGTACAACAAACTAATCTTCCACAGGAAAATAGATCTATATTATGATCTATTCCAGGGGTTTTACACAAAGACTTCAGTGACTGCAGAGAATACCTCAGGATTCTTGGTCTCATGGTATCTATGATTCTCGTGATACTGCTGGCAAGACTCCACATGGGAAGATACAATAGTATCTGAAGTCTCTTTAGATTCAGAAGCAGCACCCATTAGCTTTTCAGATTCTAGTTCTGGGATTTGTGAGAAGAGAAATCACTTTGTGAAGACATAAAATATCCCTGAAACCAAGTTTCTCCTTATTCTCTTCTGCTCCAAAGCAGTCAGTCACCACAGGCACCTGAGACTTTGCTTGAGTAGCAGTATCAGAAGGCATAAAAGTGCAATGTAGCAGCACATAAACATAAAAGAAATGCTTGCCCTTCTCAAGGCACTAAACTCTCTGAATCAACCTCCGGTTCTCAGAACCACATCAAGTGGTTACAGCCAATGCTACAGTGATGTGGTACATAAAGAACAAGGGGGTACTACATCTTAGCCCCATTCCATCAGAGCAACACTGTGTGAGCAGGACAAAGGCAGAGCCTCACAAATGGAAACTAGAACAGGAGGTCTTCTAGGATTTGATTAATTGGTGGAGAGTTCCTCAAGTAGACCTTTTTGCCCCCTCTCAGAACAATCAGCTGACAAAATTCTGCTCCAGAAGTCCATCATCTGACAAAATCCTGCTGCAGGAATCCATGCAAGAAGGCCTGGAAGACAGATGCCTTTTCTTTTCCTTGGGTAGGACTATTTCTGTATGCTTTTCCATCCTTTCCACTAATATCCAGGGTACTTGTGATGATTTAGAATGAATCTCACAAGATAATTGTGGTGACTCCCTTCTGGGCCAGGCAACAATGGTTCTCCCTTTTTTTGGAATCCGCCAGGGGCAATTAGCACAAGCTTCCACACAGACTGGATGTACTCAAACAAAAAAAGATGTTTGATACATTCCAAATGAAACAGCTTCAGCTGACTGTCTGGATGACATCTTCTTCATACCATTTGGACACCTATGTACTGAGGATGTGTGGTAGGTACTAATGAAGGCAAGAAAGCCTGATACTAGAAATTCAAACATTAGCAAATGGAAAGGTTTTCTAGTTAGTGCCAACAACATAACCAGCACCCATTCAGGGCTAGTGTTTCTCTGGTTTTACAATATCAGTACAAGTTACATTCTCATGGCCTGTTTTATTCCTTTGTCAATGTTCATTTGTTAGCCATTTCAGCATTTCGACCCATTGAAACACCTTTTTTTAAGCCACTCCCATATCAAAATGTTATTGAAAGGTGTTTTGCATAAGAGACCTCCAAGAAAACTTGTGGCTCCTCCTTGCGACCATGCTTTTGTGTTAGAGAAGCTAACACATGCTCCATTTGAATCAGCACATTTGGCTGTCTTGAGGTCCTTAATATGCAAAACAGATTTACTGACTGCGCTGTCCTCTGTAAGAAGAGTATATGGGTTTGTAAGCTCTTATGGTGGCTCAACCTTATTTAATTTTCCACAGAGACAAGGTTTCTTTCAGCTCAAATTCTTCATTTATGCCTAATGTGGTATCTGAGTTTACTTTAAGCCAAACTATCCATCTTTTAGTGTTCTTCCCTGAACCCAAAATTGAAGCAGAAATGATACTTCTTACCTTTGATGTCTACAGACAACTCGGGTACTATCTTGACAGAAAAAGATCTTTTAGATCTTCCAATCAGTTGATCATTTCTTGTGAACATAAGAAGGGACAACCTGTGTACAAGCAGACTGTTTCCAAATGCTTGTCTCAGGCTATTATTTTTTATTCTCGCCACAACAAAACTACTCTAGGCAGGGTCAAGGACCACTCTACCAGGGCTTTCATTAATGACTTTTTGAAAAGTCTTGGACTCTAGAAGTATTTTAGAAACAACAACGTGTTCCTCTCTACGTACTTATTACAAAGCACTACAAGCTACAGTCCTTCTCCAGGACAGGCTTTGCTAGGACCATTCCCCAAGGGCTTCTGGACTCTTTTCCTTCCACCTACTAAAATATGTAAACTGTGGTAATCTATCCATTTAGCTTAGGCTACTGCAGCAGTGACCAATATGAAGACTACAGCACAGTTGTGTAGGTAAATATGCCATAGCTGCAGATTTTTGAATGATCACTTCTGCAAAAGCCTCTACCTTTCGCCATCTCCCTTTTTTTTTTTTTTCTGTGTTTTTTAGGCCAGGGTGTAGACACTTTTTTAATGTTCCTGGCAATGTTCTATCAGGGTATAACCTCCCTCTCTCAGCTGGCATCAGAGCTCTGAAGGGCTTGATGCTCAGTTCGAGCTGACTAATGCTTTGGAGACATGGAAGGTGCCCTGAAGCTCTGGAAGCTGGTTGGCTGTTATATCCTATGCAGGATATAACCCATATGGCTTAGGCTACTGTAGTAGTGATCATTTGAACATCTACTGTTAAGATAAGTTACTTACACAATTGTAATCTTTTCAGCAGGACATTCAGATGTGACTAATTAGTCTGGATAAATGTATTCAATCAATATTCAGTCATTGAACTAATCAGTCAGTCATTCAAGCAGAAACAATAGGTAAAGAAGCCCAGTCAAGACTGCATAGTTAATAATAGCACTAATCAATAATAGAGTAGTCCAGAGTTATATACTAATGCAGTCTAATGGCAGAATGATTAGTAACAAAAAAAAAAGACTGTTTAGCATATGGCAGATATAAAAACAAGTTAATGATAAATGATTTATGTAATGCATGTTTTTAAGTAAGAGTGAACTGTCTCATTAGTTTGAATTCCAGATGTGGAAAACAGTAAAACAAACCACAAGAAAAAGTGACTATAAAGATTTTATAGAGCAGCAAAAACATTACGAACAGATGAAACAATAGTCATATAAGCTACCTGGTTTAAAAGAACATTTCCAAGTAAGGTATTATGGATAAACTGACAATAATGCCACTAAAATAGCAATATAAAAGTTTTAGGGAGCCATGTTTATTAAATTAACATAAAGAAGGACCTGTGGGCAAAAGGCTTGCGCATTTTCATCCATTTAAATAAATGACTGACTTTCCAACACTGATTTTGTTTTATTTATATAGTCTCACTTGCTATAATGTTGACAGAAGATTAATTCCTTTGCAGTATGTCTCCATAACAGAACAGCCATTGCCATTTGTCTATTCAAAGCAGTATAATTCTTTAATAATCCCTGATTCATTGTTCTAGCATTATAACATGTGACAAAATGTTATAAATGAAAACTGCAAAGCAATCATATGTCTCTGCCCCAGTTATGTCATTGTGCTTGTTATAGCGCACTCAGGGTGAACACAATGAAGAGTTACAAAAGATCATCTTACATCACAGTGCTAAAACAAGCACTGAAGAGACAATCAATACACAGAAAAATAAATATGCACTGCCTTCCCTTAATTTTCTAGAAAATTCCACATCATATCTCTCAAAACTTCTTAGCATAAGTATTTTGGACAAACTAAAAGTAATGGGGTCAAAGGCATGAAATCAGGGACAGATTTTAATTATTGCTGTTATAAATCAGTAAAGTTGATAGAATAGCAGGTTTTGCATTAGTACATTGTTTTCTGACAGACTCCCTCCTCAGTCATAACACATTGCAATTCTGATCTCAAGTTTTACTCCTGAGGTCTTATATATAAGAAAGGATATATAAAAAGGACCAGGTCAAACATTATTTTCATAGTTATAAATTCAGTTCAACACATAATCCCTTGTGTCTACTGAATATATGCAATTGATAAGCAGTATGTGTCTCACAAGCTGAAATAACACATTTTTATTTGCCTTGCAGTTTAGAAAAGATGATTAAGGTTATTTGCTATTGACTCTAGTTTTAACTTTGACTCTATTAATTTCTACTTAGAATCTGTGTAACTCTGAGTAAGTCACTTGTACCAACAGTGCTCCTGTAACAGATGCACTTTTGTCCATAGGCTTACCTGGTTAACAAACAAATACTATTTAAATTGCATTTATGCTGTAATTACACTTTATTCTGTACATTACTGTTTATGAAGTTTGTATTACATGATAAAAAATAAAATATTTATGAAGGCATTTTTTATTCTAGTTAATGTGGACCATACCTATCAACTGTCCAGATTTTCACAGAATGTCCAGATTTTTGTCAGGGTACCACTTAGTGACAGCATCTGAATCAGGTCCCTTACCTACTCATGTAACATTTAATGAAAAAGACAGCGGCGAGAACCTTGGCGCTAGACGATTGTCACTAAGTGGCACCCTGACCCCATGTGCAAAAATGAGGAAAAGGGGTTGTGGATGGACGGATGTGTGTATGACTGAAAAGTCTTTAAGGTTTCTTTGGAACCTTTGCTTGCAACATTACTATTATTATTATTTATTTATATGAATAGTGGACAAAAATGCTTGAAATTTCTCAAGACATGGTTGTAGTAACAATATAAACAATGGGATGAGGGCTACAACACTTCCTAGTGAAGTGATCAATAAACAGCCAATCAGATGTTGTGCCTTCATAATGGCTTCTGTATAGGTTCATAGTACTAAGCTAGCTGCCTTGTGAGCCATTTTAAGGCTAGCTAATTCTCCTTTTTGTGCTAGAAATAACCTATCCCATTTTGTTATAGATTGGCCTTGCCCATTTCACGATCGATAATTATATATTAACCCTAATGAGAATAACTGGGATCATACCATAGATAATTTAAGGGGACCTATGCATGGGATGAGGAATTTAGGAGCTGTCTTTGTCCATTAGTAGCACAGGGGGCTGTCCTGGGTTACATTTTATGTTTCCCAAACACAGATCTAATTTGAGCTTAAATATGGACAGGGTAAACTTTGTTTTATGTGGAAGGGGAGTCTGTCTTACAGCGGCAGTATTCACTGCGAGATATACCTGTCCCTTTAAACCATTCTGTTGATGTTGCAGAAGCAGTTTAGATCTCAAGAGCAAGCATTTCTGATGCCATTTGACTTGTTGATGTGCAGTAAATCCACCAGTAATGGGTCAGAGGATGCCTTGTATGCCAGAAACAGGTTATCTCTTAGCAGTCGGTAGGATACAGAGTACAGTTACAAGGATTTAAGTCAGTCCATTCAGGACATATTGTTTGGGCCTTGTATCCTTTTAGAAAAAAATATCTCTGTGGATGTTCCAATTGTTGCATGTGTCTGGACATATACATGTGAAAGGAGGAATTACATTTAATGACTGGCCTAATGAGGGATGAGTAAAGGGACACAGTGACATCCCTAGATCTAGACACACTCCCATTTGTTTATAAACTGTGCAATACAGAAGGACTTTCTTACAATAATAGACACGTTGGCATGATGTACATTTCTTAAAAAACAGGCAAGTCATAGTCATATGTCATCGTATACATTTTCCAATAGATCTATTCTTAAGCAATAAAAAGTAATAAAACTAATTACACCAGCCTGCACAGGTATAGTTTTATCTTATTTCAATGGTAATTTATTGTAATGTATTCATAACTGCTTAACTATCTAGAGAATGTAGAAAAATGCCATCAACCATGCTGGTTGAATTTATATTATCAGTACATTCCACTACAGTGTTATTTTATAACTAACACTCTGTCAGTACCAAACAGGTTAAACAGTAAAGGCAGCATGAGTTTACACATGGGAAACTGATCAGAAGGAAGCTTTGAGGAAACTTAAGGGTACTGTGAGATGAGGTGCAGGGTCAAGAAAAAGTGCCTTTCTGACTGCTAAAAAATCTTGGCAGATGTACTTGGTGATGAATTCCTAATTAAAAGGTATACATCGTCCTTGCAATTCATGACAGTGTCACAGGACTGAATGATGACAAAGGTGGGTCCCTTGCCAGCCTAGTAAGAATTAAGGAATGATAATCGACTTGATATCACTTATGTCCCCAGGAGGATTACACACATGATTTTTTAATTAGCCTGGTAAAGTCTTTAAATTTTAACTTTCCTGCAGATGGGCAGCAGCATGGACAAAGGAGGTCCTGCATGTGACTGGATAACCAGTGATGTGGACAAAGGAAACCCTAAAAGTGTTGTATCTGAAATTCAAAAATGTTTTGCACATCGCAGAAAGTTGATTGAATAATTAGAAAATATGGGTTCAGAGGCTCAAGATGCTGAGATGGACAGGAAACTAATCGAATGAATAGAAGCAAAAGGTGATAGGGAAGACAGTACGAGAAAAGCCTGTAAGCAGTAACATACAACAAGTTTCCATATTAGGTCAGTATTTACATGATAAATCTGCCTTGGTTATCATACTGCAGTTTGATTATATCATTGATCTTCTCCATTGATGATGCCAAGATTGATGTGCTGATCACAGATCGACATTCAGTCTCTATCAATACCTGATAGGACTTTTAAAGTGGACAGATGGGTAACAGCTGGAAGCCCTCAACCATCGTGGATATGGGCAGTCATCACTAAATGGAATCTTGGGTACTGACTAGCATTTTCATGGTATTACATTGAGATGAAACTGTTGCTCATCTGGTCAGGATAAAACAGATGAACATTCGTGGGTTCTGTTCAAGCAGCTTTATTACACACAAACACATCAGAAATGAGGCCTTGTTACCTAAACTTAAATAAACATATAAACAGACTGACTACCACACAAATACATGTTGACACTCTGGCTGTTTTCTCAAAATGGCACTGCTGCCTGCACGTGCTCAGTATTTATATGCATGTGCTACATCTGGAAATGGTTCTTAAAGCTACATACAGACACTCTGATCTACATCCTCCCTCTTTGAGAAATAGTCCATATACGAAATGACAGTATTCAATGACATGCTATTTACAGAAACGATCTTCTGGCATGCAATTATACAGAACTAATTATTCGACATGCAATCATACAAAATTAGACACATATAAAACAATTATATCCAAGTTGGTGTGTATTTTACACCTGGTCTTGAAATATGACGTGACCATGTAAAATAAAAGTCAAAACTGGATCGAGCAATGGGGACTGTCTACAAGGAACGTTCTATTTTGGGGACATCTGGGATATCATCAGGAATGGGAATGAATTCTGTGACATGTTCTTCAGTATGAACACTGTCAGTGTTGCTCTGAGATCTAGAGTCTGTATCACAGGTATGATGCTGCAATATTGTTTCTGATACAGGAAGATGTCTGTGGTTTCTCCTGTATTCTATACCCTCAGATTCCACTAAGTAGGATCTCAGCTTGGCACATATACCTCTCACTTGACCAATTTGATCAAAGCCTTTCGCTGTTTGCATCCTCACTGTCTCTCCTTCTTTTAATGGACAAAGAAATCTGCTCATTTTATCATAGCTGTACT
Source organism: Protopterus annectens (assembly GCF_019279795.1). NCBI lineage: Eukaryota > Metazoa > Chordata > Ceratodontiformes > Protopteridae > Protopterus > Protopterus annectens. The sequence goes on from NC_056725.1 coordinate 292,595,146, forward strand.
TCTGAGAAGAATGCTTTTTAAAAAGTTGGGCTTTGATTGCTTTGTTGTTTTTTAGCATTAGGCACCAATAAACTAGCACTGATAGGCCAGTTTGTTCTGGTTTGCCTAGACAGAAGTCTTACAGCAGGCGAGCTAAGTAAATTGTCATGGGGTGTATTTCTGAGACTTGAGTAAATTCAAGAAGATATCAGTATTGTCACACTTTGAGCTCTCCAGTAATTACTTTGCACTCTGTACTGCATGTTCAGCAGGGTCGTTTGACTGAGGATATTCAGGACTGCTAGTAACATGGGTAAAGTCCCACTCTTTAGCAAATCTCTTAAACAATTGATTGGTAAACTGAGAACCATTGTCAGAAATAATTTTGTGTGGACTACCATGGACTGAGAAATGACGATTCATTTTAGTAATAACAGCACTGGACATTAGGTTAGATAGCAAATCAATTTCAAACTAGTTTGAATAAGAATCTACCAACACTAAGTAATGTTGACTGTTCCACTCAAATATGTCACATGCTCCTGTTGACCAAGGTAGTTCAGGAATTTGGCTTAGCTGAAGTGGCTCTTTTTGCAAATGTGGCTTAGTACGGTTGCACACTGAACAGAAAGAAAGCAGTTTATCAATATCTTTTGCTAGAGAAGGCCAATATACTAGTCCTCTAGGCCTTCCTTTGCAGAACTGGAACCTACGTGACCACAATGCAAAATGTGAATGTATGCACTTTGTAAGGAAGTAGGAACAACAACTTTTGGACCTTTGAACATGATACCATCTTCCATCAACATCTCATCTCTGTATGGAAAGTAAGATTGCACTTCTGGCGGTACACAGGATTGCTTTGACGGCCATCCTACATTGATGAAATGGGCTTTTGCAAAATTGGATCAGTCTTTGTATGATCTCTTAGCTCATTAAGTCTCGTGGTAATAAAATATGCACTTCCATGACATCAAAGTCAAAATTCTCTGCATCAAGCTGTTCTGTGGTATTTCTGGGCGATCTGGATAAGGTATCAGCCAGATAAAGAAGTTTACCCCTTGTACAGACCATTTTGAAATGATACTTTTGCAATTTGAGCATCATTCTTTGTAGTCCTGCTGGAGTGGAATGCACAGGCTTCTTTAAAATAGTGACTAGAGATTGATGATCAGTTTGTATCTGGATAGCTCGGCCATAAACATAATCATGGAACTTCGAATATGCAAACACAGTTGCCAAAAGTTCCATCTCAATTTGAGCATACTGCATTTCTTTTTGGGTAACAGGTCTAGATGCTTAGGTGACGGGTCTGCCTTCTTGAAGAATAACTGCACCAAGACTGAACTTTGAAGCATCACAGGAAAAAATGACTGGTTTGTGAATATCATAGTATCTCAGTGTAGGCGGGTTAGCAATTTGCTGTTTGAGGTTATTAAATGCTCATGGTATTGTTCTAACTATGGCCATGCAACATTTTTGCACATCAGCTCTCTCAAAGGTGCTGATAACTCACTAAAGCCAGGGATAAATTTGCCCAAATAGTTAATTATACCTAAAATGCTGTAGGGCTTGGACATTGTCTGGAGATGGCATCTCAAGAATGGCTTCTTGCTTGGAAGGATCTGGTCGCAAGCATGTACTGGTAAATATATGACCTACATATGTAACTTCTAGTAGTTTGAATTTACATTTCAGAGGACTGAGCTGTAAATTTATTTCACACACTCTGTGTAGAACTTTCCTGATGTTTCTGTCATGCTCTGCTGCACCACTGCCTCCAACCAGTAAATCATCAACTATTATTGCACATGGGTAGCCTGAAAAAATTTGCTCCATTGCACACTGAAAGACTTCACTGGCAGAATTTATTCCAAAAGGCATCCTGAGAAATCTGTATCTATCAAATGGGATACTGAATGTAGTCAGTAGTGAAGAACTGCAATCAAGCATTACTTGCCAAAATGAACTCTTTGCATCTAAGACAGAAAAAACAGTGGCATTTGGCATGAGGGTTGCAATCTCCTCGATTGTACACATAGGATGATGAAGTCTTTTTAATGCCTTGTTCAAGTCTCTTGAGTCAATGCATATTCTGATTTCATCTGAATTTCTTTTATGAACAGCTACCATGGATGATACTCACTCAGTTGGTTCTGTGACTGGACAAACCACGCCTTGCTGCATCATTTTGTCCAACTGGACCTTGACTTTGTCCTGCATCGCTACTAGAACTCTCCTTGCTGGCCTGACCAGTGGACTGACTTCTGGGTCTACTTTTACAGAGTACACAACTGGAAGTTTGCCTAGCTTGTCATCAAAAACATCAGCATACTCTGAGAAAACAGTGTTAGTAAAGCTGGTACTGAGACATGTGCTTACGTGATTTGGTAAAAGAAAGCAGGTTCATTCTCAAACTGTCACTGAGACCTAATAATGACTGCACAGGTCTTCGGACTACATAAAACTGCAAGCTGTAACTGTTCCCAGCCAAATAGCATGAAAGCACTACTGAGCCTTCGGTTTGAATTTCTTCACATCCATAAGCAAAAAGCTTTGCACAATTGCCCAAATTAAGTTGCTCACCAGCCCTCACTTTAGAAAATGGTTCTGCTGACATTACCAGAACCAGTGTCTACTTTGAGCTCTCTGGGTTTACCATTGCTCAGGACAATACAAAATACTTCATTGTTTGCCAGCAAATCTGCTGCATTAACCATCTCACCGACCACTGACACACCTTCTACATAGAAAGTAGGGTTGCAGCTCTCTACATGATCAACTTGCTTTTTTGAATGACCTTTCTTAACAACTGAATGAGGTTTGCCTGATTTACAAAACTTTTGAAAATAGTTCCATTTTTTACACTTGTGGCATTTCTGACCAAATGCTAAGCACTTTTCTCTTTTCGACTCATGGTTGGCTCCACAATTATGACAGTTAACAGTAACAGTCGACTTGGGTTTTGCTGACTCACTCCTATCCTGTACTAAAAATCCATTTTTTTACTGAGCTAGTCTTGGAACTTGCCATAAAGCTATGGGTTCTCCTTGCCACACCCACAGGGGATACTGCTGCCATGTGCTTAGGCCTGTTTCTGCTTGCCACGTGTTGCATGCTGTCTACATTTGCTCTAGAGGCTGCTGAAACCATGCTCTTATCACTTGTAAACATACTTGTGTGCCTTTCTGTGAGCTCATGGATTTGATAAATCTCTATATCTTTCCTTAACATTAAATCGCTGTCATGAAGCAAAATCTTTCCCACTGCAGTACTATTAAAACCACAGACAAGCCTGTCCTTTACCAACCCATCTTTCAAGTGACCATCTCTGCATGTTTTGACCTTATTTCTCAAGACAGTGACATAAACTGCAAAAGTTTTACCTGGCTTTTAGTCTCTTGTATAAAATAAGTACCTCTTTAATGTAGCATTTGTCTGAAGGTTGCACATTTCTCTAAATTTACATTTTAAGCACTCAGGGTCCTCCCTGTATACAGTCAGTACCACAATATGATGGTTTCCCCCTCTCCTGCACATACTTCTGGTGCATACACAAATGAATGCTCTTTCAATAGCTACTGACACAGCTAAGTTAAGCCAAATGAATGCCCTTGTATATGCCTCTTTGTCAGAAAAAGCTGCTTGTATGAAAATATCGTACTCCTGCTTGAATACGCTCCAATTCTCTGCTATATCATGATCAAACACAAGTGGATTTGGCCTGCGCAATGCATCTGCCATATCAACACACAGTAGTGAAGGTGCTTGAAATCATGTATGAACATACACCCATAAATATATATGCCAGAGCTTTATGCCAGTACTTGTAATTATGCCCAATAGCACAACAAACTCTTTAAAATAATTGCATTTTGCCAAATAAGTCTCGTAGCAGAAGAACACTTTAAAAACACTGTACTTTGTGAAACCATCCTTATCAGTGTAAGAAATACTTTGAAATGACTGTACTTTGCGAATAAACTGTGCACGACAGAAAAAGCTCAGAGTAAGAAACACTTTGAGATGAATGTACTTTGCTAATAAACTGTACACAGCACAAGAATCTTTCAAAATGGCTGTACTTTGTGAAATAACTGTACAGTATAAAAAACACTCTGAAATGGCTGCTTTCTGTGAATAAATACACATAGCACACAAAACATTTTGAAATGGCTGTACTTTGACTGCACTTTGTAATATAACTGTACTTTGCACATAAACTATCTGAAATAATTGCACTGTAATAAAGCACACACTCTGGAAACACTTTGCACATTCTGAGATACTTCGAACATCTACAGTTATGCTTTGAATGGCTTTGGTCAATGCAAAGTAGTAGTTTGTGCCCAAACATAGCCTTTTATCAAAAAACATGCAGCCACCTTGCCCTTTATGCTTATTTTGCCCTTTTAATGTACTCGTTATGGCCTTTTATTGTACTCATTATACCCTTTTAATCTCTTATCATGCTCTTTATACTTTTCTTGTGCCAGTTTTACTTTAAACATGCTTGTTATGCAAACCAAAGGTAATTCTGAGCCTCATATGAATAGTTTTGCTAGTTTTATCAAATATTGTGGTTTGAACATTTTGTTTACTTAATAATGTAGTTTGTGCCTTTTGTTTGCTTAATAATATGTTTTGTGCTACTTGTTTGATTAATAATGCGTTTTGTGCCTTATAAATGTGCCATTTCATTTTCTTTAATAAATAAATCATTTGTGCAGTTTTCTTTACCTTTAGTTTGTTTCTGGCCTTTTTTCATTTCCTGGGCTTTGTTTCACTCAACCTGCTTAGACTGCCTTCACCTTCAACTCTCCACCTCATGGCTTGCAGAAGTAGCTCTTCTAATCCTGGTTCTGACACCATGCCGCTCGACTGGTCAGGATAAAACATTTGTGGGTTCTGTTCAAGCAGTTTTATCACATACAAACACATCAGAAATGAGGCTTTGTGCTTTACCCAGCTGTTTTCTAAATTACTCCCATTTCTCTAAGTATGGGATTATTTATTTATGTATTTATGTATTTATTTATCTGTATTTGTTAACTCGGATGGAGTACTGATCAACGGGGGGTAGTTTGCCTCAGAGTCACACAGTAAGCATAGAGTTACTACCTGTTCATCTTTACACAGGACAGTCTCTATTTGGGCAGTAATGCCTTGTAAAAAAAAAAAACTGAAAAATGGGAAATGTCCTGAGAGTTTAGGATAAAAAAAAATTCAAAATTTCCTTTACTAGTTGCATAAAATAATTATTATTTTTTCCTGAAACATCTTACTATGAAATGAAAAAAAAACTAAATTTCTATAAGAATGAGCTTTTATTTTGGCAAAAAGTGAAGTCAACTCCTTTGCACCAGCTGTGGGTATGGTTTGTCCTGCAAAATCTCACATTTATGTAAACAATGTCCCTTTCTGGGCATTTGAAAAGGGGGCAGACTTAAGTAGGCAAATGGATGCAAAAGGAATCAAACTCTGGAATACAGGATGTAACTCATTAAATGCTCAAACCATTTTTTATTGCCAGACATCCATCTAATCTGAAAGAAGCATTACATAGCCCATCCTTAAATCATCTTTGCATCCTTGCAATATGGGGCAACACAGACCTATCTCCAATCTCCCATTTATAAGCAAATGTATTGAGAAAGTGGCTGTGACACAGGTATGATCACTTTTGATACCCCAAAACTTCCCTGATCTCTTTGATTTCAGGAGGCATTAGAACACTGATATGGCTGACATCAGATTTCTGAATATCACTGTAATGCATGGAGCACCACAACTACTCTCTAAAAATGGGAAAAAAGCAAGCTTGTTAAGGGCTCCCTATTGAAATGCTGACACTCAAAATGCTGAGTAACAATAAGACAAAGAAAAAGTATGAAAACACAAGAGAATACATTTTAAAAATCCTCCCACATCCCCTGAACTTATATATACCATCTCTGAGATCACCATACATCTGAGAAATGGGAATATTAAGAGAAATAGCATCTTGGACTTAGTATATGTAAGTACATTCTTTTGACAATTCAGTCTCAGCGTTTCAAGACCTCGGAGTCCTGACACTTCAAATGGTCATCCATGTTAAGTACTTTTATGACATCAGAAAGCTAGTTAACAAGCTTTTGCTACCCCGAAGTACTGTTAATATCAGATTTCACTCTGGGGATTGATAGTGGACAGTGCAATCCAGCAAAGAACATAATTACAGGGGAAAATAGCTTTAAAAGCTGTTAAATACATTGTTCTTTTACACTTATGACACTTATTCTGCCACACATTTTTGTTTAGGACAGCTTTTAAAGCATTGGGCACGTCATTTCTGCTTGCTGTCTGTTTGACAGTGCCCAAGTGTTTTACTGGCTTTTAAAGGTTTTGAAAACTGGCAAATCACCTCATGCTCCTGCATTTTTTTCTTTTTTTCTTTCCTGTAACTGTTAGTATTAGGAGCAGAAAGCTCCATCCACTACAAAAAAATTATGACTGAGTGTCACCAATTATAACTAGCTTGTTTTATTGTTTAAGAAATGATGTTAACATTCATCTCTTAAGCTTTGTGTCAAAGTGAATTTCTTGGCATACATGTTTTGAAAATATAATAAGCTGGTTAAAATCAGTTCCCAAACATAATCCTCTATATTATGACAACAGATTAATATTAATATTCCATCTTGCTTGTTCCTGATTTCTTAATAGTGGTTGACACCACAGATTTATGGGTTCATGCTGGAGCCCTGAAGATTCATCATGGCGTAGCTTCCATGGTTATTATATTTTTCTCTTACCTTTTGGGTCAAAATCAGAAGCTGGTTTTGCACTGCAAGTCTTCCATGGACTATTGTCTACAGTGTAGGATTCTTCAAGCCTCCATTCTTGGTCTTTTATTTTTCTCAATATACATATTTCTACTTGGAGATGCCATTCAAAGAGCAGGTATGAGAAGTTACTGCTATGGTGATGCTGCTTAGCAAATCATGTGGTGGCCCAAATCAACCACTAAGGCCAGTATGGACATCACTCTTAATTGGATGAGGAGTGACTTAATGCTCAATCCATGTAAAACAGAAATAGAAATTCTCTTTGTTACTCATAGGCCCTCCAGAATTCAAATCCTTACTCTTGTTACATTTTATGGGGTAAAAGGCTGGTGTTTGTGTCCTCACTACTCAATCCTGTTATTCTTGTTAGTTCACTTGACTCTAAGAACAGGATCACGGAAGATGTGACATGATGACTCTTCAGACCTTCCAAAAAGATTCCAAAAGACCAGGTTTCATCCATAGTTACAACATAATTTTTCCACTGAATGAACATTGGTATTATAAAACATCTTACACCATCACATGACTTGCAGAAGGCAGTGCATGCACTAGTTTCTTCACAGATGGACTAATGCACTGTCCTGTACTTTGGCCTTAACACCTGTGACCTGGCCAGCTGCAGCCATTGCAGATTATAGTTTCTCACCTTTTCAAAAACAGCATTTTCACTTCTATGACCTTGCCCTTATCTCTGAATACCAGCTCGTGTAGCAGTCGACATCCAGTCTGGGAATTTAGTTGCAGAATTAGCATGTAAAATTCAGACCACAATTTATTTAAAGCTGTTTACTACACAGTATAAGGTTCATGCATCTCTTGTTACATTAATTAAAACAGCACTTCCTACACTGCAAGAAAGATATTTTTAAAAACATACAGTACCCACATACACAGCAACACCTCTTAGGCTGGCAATACAAGAATGCAATCACTGCAGAACTTTTCAGCTCAAACCATAAAAGCTTAAACTTTTGAACAAGAGTTTATAATAAAAGAAGGCCATTGTAAAGGCACTATCGAAAGGCAAAATTAAATCCAGATCTTAGTGGCTTAAGTAAGGAAGTAATTTGTTAAGTATCAGCATTAAGACTGGGTGCCCTGGAAAATGAAGTAAAAAGACAAAGGGCATGTATCAGATCAAAGGAAGGTACACAAATGCTTGAACCACTATTTGTAGAATATTCAGCGCAGGCAGTATGAATCAAAATGTAACCTCTTCTAAAATAATACATTATTATTTGGCCTAACAGAGGCAAACATTTGTTGAGGAAGATATAAGGTGGAGGAAACTGTAGGGAGTACAGGCTGGGATATACCCTACTGACTTTGAGTCATTATTCTCCTCCCTATACGGAACTTTAATGCTCATGCCGGAATGTGCTGTGGCCGCACTCACTGGGTCTGAGCGCTCAGCAAAAACTGTGGTCTGGATTCAGCATGGGATAGAGTCAAGACCACCACATACCATCTCATACCTTTCTGTAGGCAAACAATAAACTCAGGATAAGATTTAGACCACCTCCCCATAATGCTCCTTCATTTAAAAGGAGGAATTAACGATACACCTCCATAAGAACTTCTGTGTGAATGTTGAATAAGTGTGAAGAGTAGATGAAGAGTGCAGAAAAATGCAAGATGAGCAGAGGAAATGTCATTCCTGTGGATGCTGAAAAGATACATATTTTACACAATGGGATGTTTTCCTGAACAACTTGGACATACTAGGTAAAGATCAAACTTCAGAGGTTCTACAACAGCGGTACACCAAATTAATGCTTGATTTTGCAACTAATACATAAGTTTTCACTCTTCTTTCTAACTGAAGAAACAAAACTGGAGTGCCTCCAATGACAGAAGAGTCAATGGCAGCAGCTGCAATCATTGCCTGCTGAAAACATGCAAACTCATGTTCATTTTTAAGAATGCCCGATCTTGAGCAAGGCTTGTTTAAAACACCATTCGATAAAATAACATACCAACCAGGTTCAAAGTCATGCAGAAGACACATAACCTGATGTTAGATTAGAACGAAAAAATGTTATACATTTAATTAATTAGTCTCAGATTAAATGAGTCAAAATAATTTGATGTGGCCATTAATAAGGTACAACAGATACATTTATAGATGCAGTGTCACTGACCAGATTCATTAACTGACACAGGCTACTAGATGTCTTAATTTGACAACACAAATACAGATGCTATCCTCAAAACTTGGCAGAGTCCAGAGACATGAGTCACTTATGTTACATACTGTTAGCAGCACATGCATATCCAGGGCACCATGGAGTATGTGTGTATGAGTATGCATGCATGCTTGTGTGTGTGTATGTGTGAGTGTGTGTGTGCTCACATTTGTGTGTGCATGTGTGCTGGATGACCACTGCCTCATGTGATCTGTGGCTGATATGAAGCAAGGGATCATGGATGAAGAGTGTACATGCTTTGACAGCATGTACTGTATGACTGTATGCATGCATGCATGTATGCGTCTTAGTGCATGTGTGTGTTAGTGTGTATGTAGCCTCCCCCACACACTCCTCATAACAGCGACATTTAAGCAAAGGATTATGGCTTTCATCTCCATTTTTTAGGCTTATTCTTCCTAGATTATCCAGTGATCTCTTCTAGCTATAAGCATCTTTACATCAACTAAGTCTATGCCTCTGATTCTTTATTAATATATCCAAAATCTATCTAGTCTGATACATGTATGGCAGTGCACCTCTTTCAAGCACTCTGCTACAAGTTGTAATGGCCAGCATTATACTTTAAATGCTCAGACGTTGTGTGGTATACTCCTGCAAATCTGCTAGTGACATCTACAATCACAGACCTACCCCCATGGAGTCTGACAGCTGTCAAAGTAGTTGCCAAATCTTGGCTAACATCAGCTACACTGACAGTTGTTAAAGTAGCTGTTAAAGTGTCAATTGATATCTGCTTGTTTTGTTTCTGTGGGTGAGTGAGCTGTGTGCATGTAGCTGTATTTGGGTGTTGTATGGCTGTATGACTTGGAGTGTGTGTGTGTCTGTGTGTGTGTGTGTGTGTGTGTGTGTGTGTGTGTGTTTTCTCTGTGTGTGAGATACTGGGGGAGGAGTCTGTATCGATGTATGGTGTGGCCTGGAAAGGCCTGTGCTACTTCACAGTGCAGTTTTTAAGAGAGCTCATTGAAGAAGTTCAGAGACATGGAACTTCTGTTAACGGGGTGCTGCCTGAGGATAAGCTTGTCTATGAATCACAACAAAAAGCACATCAATGCAGCTCAACATGAGTGCAATCACGTCATTACACTGATATCTCAGAATCCATGCTTTGCTTCATCTATTACTAAATGGATTAACTGCATGCACCCCATGTAGAGGGCAAACCATCCCCAGTAAAAAGTATGAGAAAAAGAATTTGAAGTTAAACTGATAGGGAACAGTCCGTCCCCCCCAACCCATTTTATAGTAAGACTGAGCCCTGATTGTGAAACGTACTTGAATAAATCATAACATACCTGTGTCAGTCCCATGTACTTGCTGACATTTTCTGACAGAAAGATCATGTCTCCGTCTTGTGTCACTACTGTAATAAATCCTTCTAGGGCTTTAAGGTACAATCCATCCATCTGGCAGTCTGACTCTGTTTCTTTTGGCCATGCTAAAATGGTAGACAGAACAGTTAAAAGAAGTCAGAAACTAAAAAGGAAATGTTCATTCTAGTACAGACTTAAAAGAAATGCATTTCTGTTCTCTGGTACTGCACTTTATTCAGTATATCTTGATAACTTATTTCATGGTCAGAATTTACACTGGAATTGTATTTTGCCCATATTTGTAGCAGGACTGATAGACGTATTAAAGAAACCATGATGCATTCACAACATCTAACAGTAATCCTGCTCTTATCACCAAACCATGACAACTTAAGTAATCACAGAATCTGGGTATTGCAATATCGGTGTTGCATCCTTTCTTTCTTTCTTCATTTCTAAGCATTACGAAACGTTATCATGTCTTGCCTTTTAACCTGATAATATAAATAACGTAAGTTATTAAGAAATATTGACATGTGCCACAATGTGCTGATCAAAGAATGTAAGTCTGGCCAAAGGCAATAAAGTTCAAATGTACAACAAGAAGCTATGAATTCATTAGACAATACACTTAGAGAAAATGTATAAACCAGTTAACAAGCAGATGCCTTGCAACCTATTCTAAGATAAATGAGGGCAGAAGTACATGACATGTAAAATGACATCACAGATCTGATGTCATTCTACATGACATGTAAAATGACATCACAGATCTGATGTCTACCACTACTTACCAGTGCTACTCGTCTCCAAAATCAGCACAAGATGACCAAATGGTTTTATTCCCACAAGGGATAACAGACCAGACTGTTGAGCACAGAAGGATTAATAATCAAAGGCAGTTAACATCATGAAGTGGTGCTGGTATCAATGTATCATACCAAATGGCACTCTAAAGGACCTATTCTTGTAGCATAAAGGACAATTGTCTCCCACTTATCAAAAATGTACGGTTTTAGTAGAGCGATGTTGCAGTATTGATTCTTAGGGCTTCCTGCTATACAGAAGGCTGCAACTGGCCTGATTTCTAGGGTCTTTACATCAAAACTAGCTGATTGTCATCCAAAGACTGAAGTCTGGATTTCAGGGTATAAGAAGGGTGGAACTGGCATCATCTTCGGGCCTTTCTAAGCAGTGAACAAGCAGTCTGATGACTGAGAATAACACAACCTCCCCAGTTGTCTGAATTTAAGTGAGAAGGAGAAAAAACATAAGAGGCAAAGAAGGGATGATGGAGATAAGAGGACTACTTGTAAAAAAACTCCTCCACCCTTGTACCCAGTAAGGGGGAGATAAGTGGTCAGCAGGTAATGGGGCCGGACAGTGAGAGCATGTACTGCAACACTGATGAACACAGACATCTACAGTTTTGTTAAGTGTGACAACTGCACTATGCACTTCATAGCCAATTCTGCAGTACTGATACTTGGGAGGACTATCAAAGCTAAAATTTGGTGGACCATCTGTATGACCTTAGCAAATAAAATTTTGCAGGGTAGTAGAAGCAAGACCTGCTCTATCCCTGCAGACAACACCTAGTTTATAGCATTTTGTAAAGGTGTGCACATAGTTCCACATGGCTGCCTACAGGATGGCCTGGGTGGAAAACTCCTTTCAGGAAAGCAGTAGTAGTCTCCTCATTTCTGGAAGTGGATAGATTTTTTTGTTGTGTATGTGTGCTGTGTATGTATATCATATGTGTCTTGACTGGTGCTATTGTCAAGGAAAAGGTTTTGACAAACGTAATGTGTAGGACTGAGGTTAGGAGCATGGGTGTGGTTAGTGTTAGAAAATATGAGTAAACTGGCACAGAGCGTCAGCACATATGAGTAAAGTGGTGCAGAAGGGTGAAGCTCCCCACCCTTACTCACATATGCTAACTCTAACACTAACCCAACAACTTCCCCCCTAACCTTAACCATACATATTATGCTACTAAAACCACTTTTACTACACTACAACCATTTAGACAATTGTGTCTAAAAGTTTGTGGTCTTTGTTGTCTGAATATTTGTTTTCCATAGGTTCTGTGTCTGCATTTTTAGCTTTGGGTAAGTGTTGACATGTAGGAATTGATATGTGTGTTGATGCATCCAAAAAAATATAAATATACATAGATGTACACACACACACACACACACACACACACACACACACACACACACACACACACACGCACACGTGTGCATGTATACAAGGAAGGCTCGGTACACTGGCACAGCAGTTATCATTACTCTCCATCTTGCTTGGATCTTGACTGTACTTCTTGTATGGGATGTCTTATGTGGAGTCTGTATGTCTTCCCTATATCTGCATGGATATTTAGTAGGTTCCCTAGTTTCCTCCCACATCTCAAAGACCTGCTGTACATGAATTGGTAATCTTCCAAACTGCTCACATGCGTGCCATGTATCAGTAAATATGTTATGTGCATTTTGTGGTGTGTTGGCTCCCCATTCAGGGCAAGTTTTTGTAAATTGTGCCCACTGAGTCATCTGGACAGGCTTTGGCCACCCCATGACCCTACACTGAATTAAGTGAGTAATTATGAGAATGAACAAATGAATGAATGAGCGGATGAATGAGTGAATGCCCCTTGATCAAAAGTCTACAAATCCCATTTGATTGATATTTGCCCCTTTAAATGACCATAGGATAAAAAGACAAAACCCATTATAATGGAAATCCAAAACCTATTTGTCCACACCGAGTCCCTTCTACTATAGCTAGTAGTTGTGTCACTTACCCCTCAACAGTGACACATGTTGAAAGACAGTGCTCATACATAAAGCATAATTTCTATTGCTGACATGAATGTAATCTGCAGAAGTGACAAATGCTGCCTGTAGCTCATCCATCTTGCAGGAAATAGGTAAGTTAGCAGCAAACTTATGCAACTCCTATAGCTGCAAAGTAGACAGAAAATGCACTGCTGAAATGTTACGCAAAGGTGACTCAACTTATGATCCGTAACTATTGAGCCATTAGTCTCACTAACATCATATGTAAAAGTATGGAATGCATGACCTCAAACCTCAGTAATCTGGACACTGAAAAATCTCTTAACAATTGACACCTATCAGTTTGGCTTTGTCAAAGTAAGGTCCTACCTCCAGCATATGAAGGCCTAGGCAAAATCTTTGTCACTGCTCCCCATGCAGGCATTATTGCCAGATATGCAAACTTGAAAATAACTCCATATGGTGTTTGGTGAATAGCTGATGGGACCACTGCAGTTAAGAGTCATAGGTTTCACTTCTGAAAGCAACATGTTAAGTTACAAATGGTGTACCACAGGACTCAGTGCTGGACTTTCACCTACCTGGCATCTATTTATCAAACTTTCAAGCCAAAACTCCTGACATATGGTTATTTGTATTTCTGGATGACACAGTGCCTCAAATATCTGGTTAAAGGAAGTAAACCTTTATCAAAAGATAAATAAGACATGTTCAAGAGAGAAATTTATATCCTAAACATAGTCCTCATCCTTGGAACAAACATCCACTACATGTGAATTGGAGTAGGATCCTTGAGGTTTTCAAGGTAACCCTAGATAATTAGACAGGCAGCCTCAAATTCTCCCCTGGTCTATCTTGTACTCCACTCCTGAACACTAGTGGAACATTTTGAATATGGTACATTAGCTATGCTTGTAATAGTCTGTAGATTGACTGCTTAGTACTTATTTATGATCCCCTGAACCTAAATGCCATGCAGATGTACCATGAAATCCAAACACCCTTTTCAGACCAATCATTGAGTGCAACACCCTTTTGGAATGTACTTGACCAGGCATATGCAACAACTGGAGCTTCCAAAGAGATCCCCCCCCAAAAAAAATAAATAAATAAAATAAAACATATGGTCTAAACAACATGCCCTACACAGACCCCCTCAAAGTTTTACCCATGTCCCCAATCTCCTACAGATTGCTTTGAGGAGATCTTTGCCTGTCCTACAAAGCAGATGGACCTGTTGCACATCTGCAAAACAAATAACATTAAAATTACCTGATCCAGGACATACATAGGGAATGTTGGAGGAACAGGTATGTGTCTCAGAGAATACCCCTTCTCTGGAACAGGCCTCCCATCCATGTGAACCAAAGTTCTTCTCTAATCCAATTCAAGTATAACTTGTAGCAGCTGATAGGGAATTGGAAATTTACCCTTGTTCCAGCACGTTTGTCTGTAGTAGACAGAGGCAGCCTATAAACGCTTGACCACCCATGCCCAATATATCTGGAAAGCATGGCTAGGCTTATACAGCCCCCCCACCCCCGGGATCATTAGTCTAGTAATCACCTATGAACCTGTGAACCTAAGAGAACAAAAAATATTCTCATCATTTGCAATATTATATCTTCTTGGTGAGAGTGAAAGGAAAAACTAGGAAGGGCTACTGTTTGTATGTTTTGGTACACACATTTGAAAGTATTGCTGCACACATTTAAACAATTACAATGTATTCCTGTCACCTGTCAATAATCAGCTCTGCTGTGTGCTGCACTGAGAGGGCAAGACACATTTAAATCTCTATATTTTTAAATAATTGCAAATGATACATAGCTAGCTTAATCCATGCTTTGTGCTGCTTAATTTTTATTTCTTCTAATTCACAACACATTCAAATAATATAAGGTAAGGATGAATGAAAAAAACTTTTATTTACATATGTATGCAAGTATATACTCATGTATACATGATGACTGTAGAATACGTGGTGGTGCAGCGGTAGCATTGTTGCCTCACAGCAAAAGGTTCTCCCGTTCGATTCTCGGCTGGAATGTGGGGAGTGCCTTCTGTGTCGAGTCTGCATGTCCTCCCCATGGTTGGGTGGGCATTCAAAAGACATGCGTAAATGGGCGTGCCTTAGTTGAAGGTTGAACGTCGAGCCGGCACCTCGGCGTTCGTGAAAATCTACTGCCAATCATTAGCGGACCAGAGTTCCGCTGTGGCGACCCTTAACCGGGAAAAGCCGAAAGACAAACAACATACATGATGTATGTTTTGATTAACAGGATACCCATTTGATTGAGGCTCAATATCTGTGGATGCCTGTAGAGAAAAGTTCCACAAAGATTGAAAACAAAAACACAGACATTACACGTGGTTAACAACAGATGAGGAGAACTCTCAGATCAGTTACGTAAGCCAGGAACAGTGTATATAAAAAAAAAATACATATTTCATAAAGCCAATGAAAAGTCATGCATAGTTAAAGGGTATTCAGATCATGCATCTATATATGTAAGTCTAGAAATATGTAGTAGACCTAGACAATAAGATGAAACAGGATGTAATAATATAAAAATAAACTGCAATATGCTTTTATTGGGGGATGGGGGAAGATCAGCTCATATGTAATAAGAAGTTAAGAGGATAGGAAACTGACTTTAAAAAAATTGTGATAATATTTCAGTTATCAAAACCCAGCTTACAATGAATTACGGTCAGTTATATTAAGAACATTTTTCTCTATGTTATTGTTTCCCTTGTGCCTGCTGGCCACCAAGCCTCCCTTTGACTGGACAAGACCCATATATTCCTTCATCCCCTTTGTAAGTGTGCAGTATTGCACACTAATTCTGAAGGCTACCACCCATTAATAGATTGGTGAGTCTAGCACCTGCCTCAAGGCCAGCCCACTGTTTTGTTGCCCCTACTCTGAGGGGAAATGCCAATGTGTTTGCCTGGCACCACCCCTTCCTCCCAGCATGGGCCTGCCATCCTCCCTGCAACTTGACACCAGGGCTATACTCCTCTATACCACTGGTGCTAGCAGTTAAATTAAAAACATAACATAACTGCAATGTTACACAATAATTTGCATAGTTTGATTATCAGAACTGTTCTCTAAATAAAAGCCTCCCTGCTTAATTTAAATTAGGAACTGAAATGTAACACTGCAGTACATATTATGGATTGTTTTATGCAAGGCTGGGTAACTATAATAAAGGCTAATTGAGAATCCAAATGTCTTTTTCTTTGTTAAGCTATTCTGACCATTTAGAGCTCTCAAGCACTTCTGTGAATTGTCTGTGCAAAAGCCTGAGTAGAGCAGCTGGATTTCATTGCTCCAACTCTTCATTCATATTATGCAATGTAATGCAATGCAGATAGATTCTAGATCACACGGCTGGCAGGGTGTCATAAAATTTATATATATATATATATATATATATATATATATATATATATATATATATAGATATATATATATATATATATATATATATATATATATATATATATACACTATTAGTCACTCCACAGAAATGTTGACATATTTTACATCAACGTTCTACAATGCATTGTCCAAGGCTAATCCTTGGAACATTCAAATATGGAAAAAGTGTTTTCTGCACTGAGACAAGCCCCTCTTCCAACCCCCTCCCCATGTGGGGCTGCACCCACTACATCCCATGCTAATTATATATACTAACTACAAGATTGCACAATGTCTGGGGAAAGGACATATCTACCTAGACAGGGTCTGTCGATCTTGCGCAGCTGTTGACCATTTCCATATGTCGACAATTCACTGGTCAGCCATCCAAACTTTAACTTACTCCAGTCAGACAATTATTCAAAAGTACCAACTGTCGTATTGAGAAAAAGCCAGTACAGCTGACTGAAATCATCTTATCACATGTACCACCTTTTGGTCAGTGTGAGATTGTGGTACAGTGGGGATCGGGGAATCTGCCCTTTACCCACTGTATTGTGCTCTCAGAGTTGGTATACATTAACATCATTAGCAGGAGGTGTGGGTAAGCAGCCCTCCTGCAAAAAAAGTACAGCTATGTAAGACTTAACCATAACAATAAATGTCCTATTGATGACTATTATAGTATTCCAGCCAGATGGGTTATCTTCACTGACACCTGGATATATAAACACCCCCCCCACACACACACACACACACACACATATATATAAATATATATACGGCTACTTCATAACATTGAAATTTCATAAAGTTGAATTTCATAACATTGAGACCATAACACCGAAAATTCAAAACACTGAAAACCCAAAACATTGAAAACAGAACTTTGAAAGTGTGCTTCATGACATTGAAAACTACATTGCATATGTAAATAACATCCCCTCCACCTATCTAACAAACACACTTTCTAATACGTTTCTGCCACACTCCCCCATGTTGGGGGGGGGGCTACCTTCCACACCCCCCATAAATTAAATATACCAACTCCAAAGCTGGACTACAATAGAAAAAAGTTAATTTCCTAACCTCAGTGTATGGTGTTCCCCTCCCCCCTGCAGAAACATAGTAGAAAGTGTGTTTGTTAGTTAGGTGTTATTATAGGTGGAGAGGGTGTTATTTACATATGCACTGTAGTTTTCAATTTTATGAAGCACACATTCAATGTTCTGAGTTTTGAATGTTTTGGGATTTAGATGTTTTGGTCTCAATGTTATGAAATTCAATGTTATGAAATTTCAATGTTATATATATATATATATATATATATATATATATATATATATATATATATATATATATATATATATATATATATATACTTTATATTACCTTCATTATGTTAATATAGTCATAAATGGTTTGTTTAGAACTTAATGACTTTGAGCCAAATTAGTCAATAATCTCACTGTGTACTTGAATTACAAAACATTACCCCTCAATAACATTTCCTTATAGGTTCATAGGTAGGTACTAGGCTATTGGCCCTAGGGCATATACAAGCCTAGCCAAAAGGCACCCTGGCTTTTGCCACCGAAGAAAATTATTTTCCTGTGCCCCTGTCGAGCAGCGCCAGAGAAGTGATCCCCGGGTGAATTTCCTATTTCCTATCCAGTCATCAAGATATTTCTTGAAGAGTGCTAATGAGGAGCTTTGTTTGATACAGATAGGTAGTTTATTCCAGAGTATGGGAAGTCTCTGGGACAGGAATCGATCCCCCCAGCATGTTCTGTTTATTGTGGTGACAAGGTTTAGGTCCCTAGAGCACATACATAATCTTTTTTCTTTCGTAAGTAAATTCAAGCCAAAGGTTAACACTGGACCCACTTTAATGGTGAATATTCAATGACTTTTGTTTTTTTGCTTGAAGTGCTGTTTTTCCATTTTAAAACCAGTAATAGGCCTAATCAGTCTCAATGCACAAACTCAGATTAAAACTAAACACCCCCCTTGAATGATGATGATTGTTTTTAATGTTCTTCTTCCATCTAAAAACAGCTGAAAAAACCCAGTTGTTAATAAGCAGATTTAAGTGTATTCCATCTGCATTTTTAATGCAGTTCCATCGTATTTTAACCTTTTTTGTCTGTGTGTATTACATTACTGCTCGCTTGGCCTGGGTCATGGCTGGAACAGGTTCTCAGACCAGCTCGCTTACCCATTTAACAAATATTAAATAATCCTTTAGATAAATTACTGGTTTGTATGCCCAACAGGTTTTTGTTTACTTTTATGTTGTTTTCCTTCATAAATGCTTGTATTTCAGCAGCTTTAACTTTCTGCTTCATATGTGCAGTAGATTGATAGTAATACACATTCCTGTTGCCTTTTTCTTTGTTAGTGAACAGAGGCAACAAAGCCACTCAAAACACTTTACTAAATGAATAAAGTTCCAGTTGTTTATTTATTTATTCTTTCTTCTGTGTCATTGGTAACTTCATGTGCACTTATTCATATAAATGCCAGCTTTCTGTGCTTAAAATAAAACATAATTTTCTAAAGCACATAATAAGAATGATTATATTAATGTAAAGTGCAAACAAACAATGCCAGTCAAGGTCAGATGATAGTAGTTTTGCAATATAGCCTTTTCACTATTATAGATTTAGTGAGGAAACAGCAGTACTTATGTAAGACATTAAAAGTGACAGTGCAAAAATGCAACCTTATTTATTTAAGTGGGACTACTAAAAGCACCTTTACTTATGAATATTTGCTAATGTACAAAACCTCAGCATAACGATTAGGATTTAAAATATAAAAAGTCCTAACATACTTGCAAGTAAATGGAAAAGGGGCTTTTCAACAACAGAAATAAAACCATTAGTTATTACATATAATGAAGAAAAAATGCAGTACAATCTGCCTTGTCAAGTGTTTACAGAAATGGTCCTGCATTATGAAATTCATGGGCATATCGTGATGTTATTTTTCCTGTATCTCTAGTATCTACAGTCACTTATTTGATGTATTGCATTTATTTGTTGCTTTCAAGGCCAAGCAATCACCACTGAAACTCCATCTGGGATTTTAACTTGCTGGCAGAAACATTAGCGTATGGGCTTAGAGACATGTAAGGCCACAATACTGTCTATATAATGGAGTCTATCATCATTAAAAAACTGATGACAAAGACTTAATATGCAAGCAAACATGGACTGAACCTAATATTTGCTATCCCCTCAGTCATGTCATCAAATTTGTCATAAAAGTGATACATGTAAGAGCCCACCAATGAATTCTCCCAAAATAGACTAATCATTTGTAATAAGGAGAAATAACCAAATGATTTATTCTGCCTTACAACACGCAAGTACTCCCTTCCTCCTTCTCATTGCTATTTGACCGTGCAGTGTGGTTTGCTCTAAGCCACTTCTTCCCATGAGTCAGTTGATAATGTTTTGAAAATAGGTTTTGGCTGCTTTGCCAGTCAGGACGTCTTTTACTGATAAGCAGTTAATTCAGCCTTTAGAAGGGCATTGATTAATATTCTTCATCACAAGCCAGGAGCTGAAATAACTCTCTTTCATACCACTGGAAAATGTGCAGTTCAAAAACTCTCTAGGTTTGTATTTATTCATAAAATACTCTGAAGTATGACATTCTATGAGAATCTTGGATTGCACAAATTATTTTTGCTGTGACATGAGATAGATCTTTGCACCCACATCTGTTAGTTTTAGTTTGTTCACTTGAGACAGTCACATTAAACTGTCCTCTTTAGCCTCCAGTTATGTCAACTTTAGCAATATATAAAACAGATACGCTCCCTGAAAAAGGAATGCAGAAGAGGCATATGCACAATCAAAAGCAAAACTCAACTGCCATGGATGGCTACATGGGTAAGTAGAAACAGTAGCAAGGGGAAGAGACAGACACTACAGTATTTTAAGGAATGGAGTGGAACAAGTAAGAAAGCTGGACAAACATTTGATAAGACAGACATCCTGTAGATGAATGAAAAGGGTGTACATATGCAATCAAGAGAGAGTGTTCAGAAATGCCACTGGAAGGGGAGTTCAAAGGAAATGTATCTGAAAATTCACAGGGATCTGAAGGCAGGTGAAGGTAAATTGAGGGGAGAAAAGAGGCAACAAGACCTGAGAACAATGTTGGTCTATGTTATGATAGGAGAATAAAATTGGCAGGGATGAGGAGGATTGACTCCCGTGGAATAGGATGAAATCAGCAACATTAGGGAGTTTGATGGATAGCATGGAGAAGGTAAGAGATGCCACAAATATGAAATTAATACACAGAGGTGAAGCTAGAGTAGATCAAAGGGAGCTGTCCTGGGCGTAAGGTGTTGGAGGGCATGACTGATCATCATTGCAGTACTAGCATTCAGAATGGCACAGGCTGTGTTATAACATTAGAAAAGGAACACAAGAAGATCCAGGGAAAGCACAGCAGGATAGGGGGTAATAAAAAGGTCCTAAGGACAGAGGTTAAAGTTATAGTATGACATTGCTGGCACTGAGTAAGACAAGGCAGAGATTGTCAGGAGGAAGGACTTTTGGTGATGAAAAGTTGATAAACTAGGCAAATATTTGTCAAAGAACCTGAATCAAACAAGGAAGGCGTGAATACTATACAGACTGAGGAATAGGAAGGGCAGGTGCTGTAGTGATAAAGAGATATCCCCCAGTCAGACATTATTGACAAACTCACTCAGCTAGGTATCAACCCTTATATCATTAGAAGGGTCTCTAACTGTCTCACTGATAGAACTCATATAGTCAAAATAGGGGAATCCACCTCCAACAGCAGACATGTAACATAGGGATCACTCTACTATTTGGAATCTATTTCTCCAAAGTACAAGCTAAAACTACGGGTCTGTGGTTGACAAAGTTTGCTGATGACTGAAAACTGGGAGCGGTCATAGAATCTCCAAATGATATCAATATCCTACAAGAGGGTCTTACACAAACAAATGATTGGTGCCAATGTCCTGGTCTTAAACTAAATGCAAAAAAATGTATTATCATTCCTTTCAGTAAAAGCGATGTTCCTGCTAACTACCACATCAATAACAACACCCTAAGTACACACTCAGTGGTGAGAGACCTGGGCACACAAGCTGACAGTAACCTTACCTGTGATCACCATGGTTCGACAGTGGTAAGAAGGGCATTCTGTATTGCTCATCTCATAAGTAAGGGCACTACATCCAGAAATAAAGAAGATATAACCTCTCTGTATTCTTTCCTCATCAGGCCAATAATTGAGTACAGTGCCCCTTTTGGTATGTACCTTTCCAAGCACATGCAGCAATTGGAGAGACCACAAAGGTTCCTCACAAGTAAAATTCAAGGTGTTCAGCATCTGTCCTGTGTGGATCATCTGAAATCACTGTCACTTTATTCTGTTTCATACAGACTACTCAGAGGTGATCTATGCCTTGCATATAAGGCAATCTATAACCCTGTTTTATTGGAAATGCTGCATATCCACAAGTCAAATGGTACATGGGTTACTTGCTCTAAAGACCTTAACCTGGTATGTGACATCAACAGAACTTACTGGAGGGGCAAATTTGTCTCTCAGAGGTTACCATACCTTTGGAATGGACTCCCACTTCATGTCAAATAGAGCACCTCATTGGCCCTCTTCATACTCAGTCTGGACAAACTGGATGGGTAACTACAAATTTATCTCCCAGGTTTCACCTGTGTCCCTCTTGGACAGGGGCTATTTGTGCTGATCGTTGAAATAAGGGTAGAACTTGGCTACGCTTGAAAGGGCCCCAATGCCATTAGTATAGTAACTTCCTATGATCCTATGATCCTATGTAGGAAAATGTCCACTTTTTGTGAAACACTGTACGTCACCAGAATGCAGGGTAATGGAGGGGGATACTGAAGCTGGAAGGAAGGATGAAATGCGTTTCCTCCTTTGATTAATTTAGTAACAGTAGGTAACTCTTTGGAAACTGTGGAGTTACATCCTTGCCAACAATCTTTTTTTTCTGACGGTTTTTAATAATTTACACAGTGTAAATAAAGTAGGTAAGGATATACTGGTCATGAAGTCCTCTAAAGTAGAGAATTACCAAGAGCATAATGTACATCAGTACTGATAAGTTACTTACAACTGGGTTCTTCCAAGAATGTAACTAAAATGTTCAATAATCTCATAACCAAACAGAAAAAGAAGGCAACGACTAGGGTACTGCAGAGTACCACCAAGTTTCGGCATTCACTGCATGGTTATTAATCAAATTTCTGCCGTAATGAAGCTAAAGTTTGGGCCTGTGATCAGGGGTGTTTTTCATCTTAAGGATTTGTATTTTTCTGCCTCACTCATTTTGGAGGTCATATCCACAACTGCTGCATTGAATTTGTAAAGTTTTGTTGAGAAGTCTGTTGACTGACGACTGAATTAGTGGGACATTCAATAGATACCACAGTGTTAAGTGTGCAATGAACTAATGTTTAGTAGGTCTTGGCCTCTTGTCTGCTTTGAACAAGCCAGAATTATGTAACTGTTCTCTTTTGCAGGAGGTGTCTCTTTTGTGTGACTGGAGATGGAGAGGTTTATTTATATCACTGAAATTCTATCTTTTCCACATAATCATTCAACTAAAAAAAAGAAAAACAGTGAGAAAAGAGAAGCCAAGTGCAATGGAGTGCAACACAATCAAATGACTAAACCTGATCAAGTAAAACAGCGGTAGCTGTCAAACTGGTTCATGTAAAACAACTAAAGTTCTAGTAAAGTGAGTACATGTAAAACCAAGTTCTAGTAAAGTCAATACATGTAAAACAATTAAAGTTCTAGTAAAGTCAGTATATGTAAAACAATTAAAGTTCTAGTAAAGTCAGTACATGTAAAGCAATTAATGTTCTAGAAAAGTTTAATATAAATGTATACAAAGAAGATATAAGCAATTGTCAATAAGTTACCTCTTAGCTGAACATTGGGAAAGCTAAGGTGATGCCACGATTTCTCAGCACAGCATCTTGAACATGGGGAACCATCCCGAGCAGTTATACCCATAGTGCACTGTGGCAACTCAATTACAGCTGATCCATTGTATTTTACAATCCTAGCAATTATGTCTGCATAACACTTTGACATTCTTAATGACGCTGGATGCAGTAAACTTTCAAAATCCCAGCAAGTACCACAGAACTAGAAAGAACGTTATTAGTTTCTCATTACAAAATTTCCAATTTCATTATAGCCTAATGAACTCTGAAAGCACAGCAATTCTAGCTATACAAACTGATATATTCCCAGTAATTCTTTCTCTATGCAATATATTTTAGCAGCCCAATAACCAGGCAATCATATAGATAAAATGAGCACTGGCTACGCCTCTAAAGTAATGTAAGGGAACAATGGCATACAGTGACATCACACATTTTTTAGCTGAAAAAGCTTTTCTGAAGGTGAAAGTTCTGTTTAGTACGCAGTGACTATAAAATTCCTTGTTTGTAGTCAAAACTGTTGCACAATCTAGCAAACAAAATAAATAAATCAATCACAACATTTCATTGCTAAATGTACTCTGACATTTCAATCAGATTTGGATAAACTAAATTTGGAATCACAGCAATGTTGATAGCAGTTTACTATGACTATCATACCACTTTCAGTGACATTCCTATAAAATTTGAAAACAATTAAACCAAACAGCTGCAATTGCTCTAAATAAAGGGAACATTGGTAACACTACTGCAGGTTTCACACACACACACACACACACACACACACACACACACACACACACACACACACACACACACAAAAACAAAACAATCATTGCAAAACATCACTCAGTTTTAGCACAACAGGAACAGTCAACCTCTTTGTATCAATTGCTGTTTCCCTGAAAAATGCATACTGAAGTCAGTGAAAGCACAGAACTGTGGAGATAAGGAAATTCCTTCTCCCCAAGGCTGAGAAATTTCAGACATGGCACATTTAGTGAATAGGGACACGAGGGTTGGGATGCAGCTCCACAGGTGGAGTGAAAGGGTATTGGCACCTTGGAAAAGCTTTTTTTTTTTTTTTTTTTGTGAAAACTGGTAATTTGCTTTGTTGATTTTCTGATTTACATTTATGATTATGTTAGTCGTCTTTAATGTAAGTTCTTGGTTTAGCCATAAATCCTTTATTTTCAGTCTGGGCAATTCTGCTCAGAATCTCGACTCTCCCAGTAGTTCTTGTGAAGTCCATCCTCTGGGCCAGTAATCAAGCAGCCTGAATCCTCACCACTGACACTGGAGAAGGGTGTTCACTTGTAACAAAGATAGATAACACACATTATTTACAAATGCAGCAATTTGCACCAAGCACAATTTCCCTAAAGAGCACACAGGGAACACACTCAGTCTAGGGTCTGGGTTTTCCTCTCTCTCTCTCTCTCTCTCTCCAGACCCCCAATAAGACTCCCCACTGGCACAGCTATAGAGTTGAGTCCTCAGCTGTGTCCCAAGCCAAGTCCTCCACCACCCTCTCTATGAAACCAGTGCTCTGTGTCCCTGCTCCAAGTAGCTCACACATACACACACACACACACACACACACACACACACACACACACACACACACACACACACACACACTCACACACCTGGGAAAGGCAGGAAGGCTATAAGGTAGATACTGCCACAAGGTCACTCCAAAGCCAGCTACTGTAAGTCTCTTACAAGGGCACCCAATTGTATTGAGTAAAATTAATACTAATACTAATACAAATGGTAGTGTTTAACCAATGCATGTGGCTTTCAGGAGTGGCCACAGTGGTACCAAATAAATAAAAGTACTTTCAATGTTTACAATATTCTCTGAAAGACCAGCCACAATGAAAAGTTTAAATGTACTTAATAATAAATAATAAAAGAACATGAAATATTGAATATCTATTTACAATAAACACCTGAGTTTCAGTCATAGGAAATATTAAAATAACAGAGATGAACAGATTCATACAAATACCAGAAAAACAGTACATAACTAATCTCACTATATTTTCCTGACTGATCTAAAGAATTACTATTCCCTGGTTACTTACTAAAGCAAGGCAAGATGAAGTAGATGGGTGATCCTTCCATGACAGGTTTCAAAAACAGACTCCACTGAGACGTCTGTCTCATCTAGAATTAAAACATAATTTCAGTGCTGGATTAAAAAATGACATCACATACATCTGGTCATCTGACTTCTGGTTCCCGTACTACCCCCCTTTACTAGAAATTGAACCAGAATCTTACAAATATGTATTACCATACATACAGAAAGAGATTTGATAAGATGTGCATCTGGAAGCCCTAAAACCATTTCAACATTTCCACACTTCCAGGGTAGCAATTAGTTCACTGCTAATGACAACACAGCAGGATTTCTAGCCCTTGTTTTCACAGACATTTTGTCTGACTGCAGTCAAAATTATAAGATATAATCTTTATGACCTTCCAAGTAATTTAATTTCAGACCTTTTTCAAAGTTAGCTCGACTGAGATTAATCTCTTCTCTTCCAGTATCCTCTGTTAAAATGTATTAATCCCAACAGTTACAATACAGTCTGACATACAAGTATATTTCTTTTCTGTCCAGCAGGACCCCACTGTTGGTACAATTTTAACACACACAACTTTACAAATATGTTTTCAATACAAGCACCTGTACAAATCAGCTTGATATAAAAATGACATAATTCTTTACAAAACTCCATCTAGCTATAATGGCATATGTTATAGATCCACTGCCTGTCTTTTCCTGGTATAGCTGACAATACCTTACATCATCACAGTTCTGGATGTGACAAATTATGACAGTCTTAGCAGATTTGAGAGCAGTACAGCATTAGACACAGTGAACTGCAAAACTCTTAGTAATGCTGGCTGCAATGTATTTTTACCAGTCTCTGCATTTCTACCTGCAGTATACATTGGCAACATACACTTAGCTATCAGGTTTTTCTTAATGTTTGTAAAAATATTGTTAAATAAATGTGCAGAGAGGGGAAATTCGCATTCATCAGCGGTAACACTAGTCAGCTCAGGAAGAGCAGGCTACTGGTGGCCAACCACTGTTCAGTAGTGCTATTGTAGTCTGTGATAATGAAAGGTGTTTCACACTGACCAAAATGCTAAGCTACTGGAAGGTTAATTTAAATGTAATTAGTGTGTAATGGGAGTGGCACAGTGCTACAGTGAGTAGCATTGTACCTCACAAGAGGTTCTGTGGTTCAGTTTTTGGCTATGATACCTTATGTGCAGAGTCTGCACATCTGTTGTGCTCTAATGGGTTTTCTCACACTTCTCAAAGACATGCAGTAAGTGGAGGTTGGCTCTAAATTGTTATTAGGTGTGTCTGTGTGAGACATGGCCATCTACATTTGTTCCAGAGTTGCCTAGTAATGAATGATAGTGGTCATTCATAGGGTCACTATAGGAATTAGATGAAACTAGACAGCACTGCACAGATTAAATATGAAATGGAATGCTGTAATCATTTTATCTATATTAGTTATCTATATTAGTGCAATACATACAAAAAACAAATACAGCATAAAAGACACTGACAGCTGTTTGACATGCCAAGGTTCAATTATTACACAAAGAATGATGCCAAATGCATTCCAGTTCAGTATATATCTTTCCTTGGTTTCTTCATAATATACAGAACTGATCATTATGCAGAATCCAGGGAAGAGTTTCCAACAAGCAATTTTGTATCCAAATTACATAACCATTTCAGAGTAAATGGATAGGGTGTGCAAAATATGAAGTGTCCTGGTTAAGCTCCATTTACTGCATTTTAGCTAAAAGGATGGTAACATACCATCATGCTAAAAAACATGCACATAACATGCATGTTATTTAGTTTTAGACAGAGCACCCTCATAAAATTCCTGCCATTCGTTTTTTTTTTTTCAGAATGCAGATGTTTCCCTAAAAACATAGGTCAGCAAAAATCAGGTATGTTTTTATTCACAGTTTGTATATTTAAGGGAAGTGGCTGGATTTGACCTCCAGTCCCCCATTACAAATACCACAAACTAGAACAAGACAGACAAAATATGTTTGCAGTTTTTAATGAAATGTGTTTTCATCAAAATGTTCTGTGCCTGTTTTTATCGCGCAGCAGTGTGTGAAAGTCTGCCAACAATTTATTTCAGTGGTAGCTACATTGTTGGCAAATCACCGCCAACACTTCACATACTTAACAGAACCCCAGCTGCAACTCATAATGCACAAACTAACAAAGTAAAGTCAAACTAACAAAGTAAAGTGATGCTTTATATTGACTTTTGTACAAACACATGGCTACTACCACTGAAGGACAATCTTCATGCTATATTTTAAGTGAGCTCTGAGACCTTATTTTAACAGAGCAGTTCATTTCCCTTTATACACACTGCTCAAGCTGTACATTCATTATCCATAAGTAATCTTCTGAAAAGAAAAATGCACACTAGAAGTTTTGGGGGAGTACCCCGCATACCCATGTAATGCCTCGTGTATGGTGGTATTACATCTAAGAGGTCATGCACTTTTGGGAAAAGGGACAACTGCAGTGGTCTTAAAGTTCTTGTGCTCTGGAGGTGAATTTCATGGTATCCATGTCTTGAAAACAAATAAGCATGTTATGATCGATGACCTGATCACAATCCTCTACATCTGCAGCAGATGTTGTCTAGGTATACCATCTACTTTCTAATCTCAGTGTGCACAGTTTTGGCATTACCACAACAATAAAGTTGAAAAACAAAGGCAAATCCTGGTAAAGTAACAAGAAAATGAGAAACCAAACAAACTGCTGCACACCAAGAGCCACGTGGAGGAAACTTTATTAAATCCAAATCCAAAGAAACACAACTACCGTCAGAGCTAAGAAAAAAGCACTTTCTAAAGTCATTTTTTTTCAAAACAGCATCATTTACAAAGGATTCTTGGCAGTGTTTGAATAATCTGAAGGATGTCAACTTGATAAAATGAGGAAGGAATTTTATTTTTAACGGTTGATGTGAGATTTTTACAAATTACCATACCAGATGAAGAATGTGCACAATATATTAGAAAATTTGAGGGATTAAATATATTGCCCTATCAACAAGAGAGGTTGGTACTATTCATATTTTGTTAAAAATAGTTTTATACAACAGTATGTTTGTATTTAGGAAACAAAATTTTTGCAAACAAGGGGAGTGGCCATGACAGCACTGATTAATTCAACTTAAGCTAATTCAATTTTAGCCCAGTGGAAAAGAGCAAATTTATAAAGCACGTTTTTAAGAGAATGTTATATTTTATTCTAGACCTGTATTAAATTCAATGTTTATTGTAAAAGAAGAAAACATAAAGGAATATTTTTATTAATATTAAAACAAGCACTACTTTAAAAAAATACACATCAAATAGTGAATTGTAAAGTTCTTTTTTGGGGGGATATTGAGCTTTATTGGTACCATGATGGTTTTCTGGAATCAAACATTTTAGGTGGGAGATATTCTCTAATAATTATCTGCATGTTAAAAGTCACCACCCTAAATACATTAAACATAATACTGTGAAAGGTAAACTAATTTGTCAGAGTAACTTAATAAAATAAATGGTGTATAATATGTTTATAGTTAGGGAATATCCCAGTGTTTAATACAAAGATTGTTTCTAAAAACACAATGGCAAATGACAAGTTATTTTATATTCTGGTATAGGGCAAAGAGAGGATATAACGGATGCAAATTATGCAAAAGTTTGTTCATAGATTCATGGGTTCATAGGTTGGTACTTGGCTATCGGCCCTAGGGCCTATACAAGCCTTGCCATAACAATTCCCTGGCTATTTCTTCCCACACTATTTACTTCCCTAGACGTCTGGCTAGCAGGGCAACTGATGTGATCCCCGGGGTGAATTTCCTTTCTCCCATCCAATCGTCAAGGTACCTTCTGAAGAGGGTCAAAGAGGTGCTCTGCTTGACATGTATGGGCAGTCTATTCCAAAGTCTGGGGAGTCTCTGGGTCAGGAACCTATTCCTCCAGCATGTTTTGTTTATTGCGATGACAAGGTTTAGATCCCTGGAGTGTATGGCTCTGTGGGACTGGGATTTCCTTTTTAAGTGTAGCATGTCCAACAGCTCTGGGTTTGACATGGCCTTGTATGTTAAGCAGAGATCACCTCTGAGTAGACGATATGTGAGACAGCGTATAGCTGGAGTTTTTTTAAGGTGGTCAGCGTAGGGCATCTGCTTTAGGCCTGTGATTCTTTTAGTGAGGTATTTCTGTTGCCTTTCCAGTTGTTGCAGATGTCTTCAGAGGTACATACCAAATGGGGTGTTGTATTCTATAATGGGTCTAATAAGGGATGAGTACAGTGTGACAATGACCTCCTGTTTCTGGATGAAAAGCCCTTAGTGATGAGGTGTGCCACATAGAAGGATTTCCGGACTGTTGTGGCAATGTGGTTATCGAAGCTGAGACCACTGTCCACCTGTGTCCCTAAGTCTCTTATCACACTTTTTAGTGTTTAGTGTACTGCTACCTATGTGGTAATTCACGAGTACATGTTTTTTCCCAAAGGGGATATCTATGCATTTCTTGGCACTGAGCTTGAGCCGATGGCTCTGGCACCAAGCATCTGTTTCTGTAAGGCCTGTTTGTAGAGTATCCACATCATCTGGGAATTCAATAATGGTTCCCAGTTTGCTGTCATCTACGAACTTTGCTAGCCAGAGTCCCTTAGTATTGGCCTGTACTTCAGAGAAGTAGATGCCAAACAAGAGCGGTCCCAGGACTGAACCCTGAGGTACTCCACTTGTCACTTGTCTGGAGCTGGATTTGGAGTCATCTACTTTTACAGTGTGGGTTCTGTCAGTAAGCCAGTTGGTAACCCATCGAGTGACATAGGGATTAATGCCCAGCTTAGTAAGTTTATCTATGATTCCAGAGTGGGGGGTGGTGTCAAAGGCCTTGGCGAGGTCCGGATAGGCTGTGTGGACTGCCTTACCCTCGTCCACGCCTCTGGAAACTGATTCAAAGAAGTCAGTCAGGTTCAGGAGACAAGATCGATCCTTCATGAACCCAAACTGGGTGGGGTCCAGTGTTTGAAGGTTGCCAATGTCTTTGTTTATAAGTTCCATGATAATACGTTCCATGGCCTTGCAGATCAAGCTCGTTAGACTGATGGGGTGGTAGTTCCCGGGATCCAAGGTGGATCCCCCCTTGTGAAGTGGGATAACTGTAGCTGTGCACCACTCATTGGGCACAAAATCTGAGGTGAGGCTGTGATTTATTTTATTTATTTATTTTATTTTATTTTACATTTGTTAACCGGGCTAGTCTAACTGGATATATGTCCATTTTCAGTAGAGGCCCGGGGAGAAAAGCTCCAGTAGTAAAAATTTAATTAGAAATTTGAAATACAATGCAAAAGATACAAATTATAGTTGATACATAGTAAATGAAAGTAGTTCAATAAAAAATTCAAGAAACAGTGAATAAAAAATGGAGATGAAAGAAGGTATTTACACTAATATAAAAGTGACAAATGTGTGTGTTAAATTATTTACAAGATATAAAAGCAACAAAGGGTATGATAAAAAACTGAAAATAAGAATGTTTTGTGATAATCAACAGGATAGATTCCACCAGTGTGTTCTATTGTGTTCACCAGTTCCTGTTCTGCATCAGAAGTATGCATTAGAGTTGGGAATACATAGTAGGAGGTGGAAATAATATTAGCAAAAGCCAGAAGGTTAGTCAGGGTTACTGCAGGGGCATAACCAGGTTGTTTTAAGGTGTCTTTTGAGGTTTTGTTTTAAGAGAAGCAAGGAAGAAAGTAAGGTTAGTTCGATGGGGAGTAGGTTCCGGTTTTTTCCCACTGTGTTAGAAAACAGGGAATCACCAGCTGTGTTGTTAGTCTTGGTTATGCTAGCTAAAAGTTTGCTAAAAGAGAGTACGGAGTTTATAGAGTTTTATAGGGGATTATGAGATTAGAAAGTATAGGAGTGCTGTTAGGTTGATAAAATATCTTGTGGGCAATGGTTAGTTGGGAGATTTTCAGATGGTTTTGAAATTCAAGGCAGCCTAGCTGCATTAGATTTAAACAGTGGCGAGTTCTAAAAGGATTGCCAGTGGCAAATCTGGCGATGTTGTTGTAGGCATGAGCTAGTTTGACAAGGTTATTTTTTTTGAGGTTAGTGTATATGGGGCATGCATATAGAAGAGTTGAAATGAAATGGGAGTGTGCAATCTTGGTTCTTGCTATTGGTGTTAGGAAGGTTTTGATTCGGTATACGGAGCCTATTTTTCTGTTGACAGTTTTTATGGTATTATTTATGTGGATATCAAACGTAAGGTTATTGTCAATAGTAATACCTAACAGCTTGGTGGTCGAGTCAGGGTATATGGTTGTGCGATTATTTGAAATGACAGCGAAATCTATAGGGGAGGACTTACTAGTGGGTGTAAAGAGAAGGAGCTTGGTTTTTTAGCATTGAGAAGAAGGCAATGTTTTGTGAACCATGTTTCAACTGTGTTAAATACATTCTGAGTCAGAGAATGTAGTTCAGATGGGGAGCTTGCTGAGCATATTAATGTTGAATCATCTGCATATTGAATGCAGATGGCTTGTGGGATTGCTACATGGAGGTCATTGATAAAAAGAGAAAATAGGAGTGGGCCTAGAATAGAGCCTTGAGGGACTCCGAGGGTGACTGGTAGAAGGGATGATATATTATTTTCCCAGATGACTGCTTGTTGTCTATTGGTTAGGTAGGACATGAACCATTTAATAGCCAAAGAGTCAAGGGACAAACATTCAAGAATGTTGATAAGAAGGGTATGGTTAACCATGTCAAAAGCTTTTGAGAGGTCAATAAAGAGTGCAGATGAGAGGTTGTTGTTATTTGATTTCTATTTATAACATCTGTAAAGGATAACAGGGTGGTAGTGGTGCTATGTGATGGCCTAAAGCCATGTTGGCACTTAGCTATTATGTTATTTTGAGTTAAATGGTTTAAAAGTTATTGGTGAACACATTTTTCCAAGATTTTTGCTAAGGGAGATAAAAGAGCTATTGGCCGGTAGTTAGAGTAATCATTTGAGTTACCACCTTTGTGAAGGGGGATAATATGGGAGATTTTCCAGATGTCTGGAATGATTCCTTCCTTAATGGTTCTGTTTATGAGGATGGATATGGGATATGAAATTACTTTGGCTGCTTTTTGGAGGTATTCAGAAGGTAGCTGGTCGGCAGAAGGAGTACAAGGCTTCAGTATTTGAATGAGTTTGTAGATGAGAGTGGTAGAGATAGATTGCATATAGAATGCTGGTAGAGTGCTGGGTATGGAGATGGGAAGGCTTGAGTTGTCTGGAGTAAGCTGACTTGCTAGTGCTTGTATGGTTTATGTAAAGAAGAAGATGAAAACATTGGCAGTTTGATGGGGGGTATCTGCGTCTGCCTGAAGTGGAGTAGGTGTACGAGATTGCCCTGGGGAAAGGAGTTTATTTATACTAGACCAGAACTTCTGGGTGTTGTTTTGGTGATTTTGTTGTAGTGTACAGTAGTAGTTCTTTTTATCTAAGAGTATTGCCTTTTTTGTACTATTTCTTAGTTGCTTAAAAATTTGTTGATCAGAAATACTTTTGTTAGCTCTTCACTTAGCCCAAGATTTATTCCTAAGTAAGATTTTTTTGTCTAGTTTCTTTGGAAAGCCAGGGGGCTGGTTTGACCTTCATTCTGATGGACCTTTTGGGTGCATGCCTGTCAAGGATAGATAGGAATTTAGAGTTAGATAATTGACAGCCTCTTCAAGTGGTAGAGTTTTTAAGGGGTCCCAGTCACAGGCACTCAGTTCATTTTGGAATGATACTGGGTTAAAGTGTTTGTTGGTGCGTATGATTCTGTATATGGGGGGAACTGAGATGTCATTTTTTTGCCTAAGGATGTAGGTTAAAGTATGATCACTAATATCATCAGGTAGGGTTCCTACACTGTAAGTTTGTTTATGTGTATTAATGAGTATCCAGTCTAGGGTGCTCTCTTTTTTGTTTGGTTTATTGATTCTGGTTGTAGAGGTGATAGTTTGACTGAAGCCATGAAGGTTGATATGGGAGGAAGGATTATCAGCATTGACAGTTTTCCAATCAGTATTAAAATCACCAAGTATAATAGTTTCTTGGGGGTAAGTTGAGGACACCCAGCTTAGAATATACTCTATAATACTAATGTTATTACCGGGTGGTAGGTAGATGCAGATGATATATAGAGATTTGTTTTTGTTAATTTGAAATCTGGTGATAAGAACTTCTGCCTTGCTATCTTGAGGTGGGGAGAAAGGTAAAGAGGAGATCTGAAGTCCGTCTTTGAATAAGACTGCTACTCCCCCACCTTTACTTTTTATACGGTCTTGTCTCAGTACATTATACCCTTGGGGAATGATTTCATTATCTTTGGTCTCAGGTTTTAACCATGTTTCTGTCAGATAGAGGATGTCAAAGCTATGGGTATCTAAAAGGGCATGGAGATGGGTTACTTTGTTATTAAGGCTGCGGATATTCAGATGTCCTGTTAGGAAAGAGTTGGGGAGTATGGGCTGGGTTATTAGGGTAGGTGGACTGGTAGGGCCAGGGTTAGGTTGGATGTCACCATCTTTTAAGGAGGGTTTAATGAGTCTTAATGCAGAGTTATCAATAAAGTTGGTTAGATATTTCACTTTCTTTACTGTGGGTATATTGTATTTAATGTGGGAGAGTCTATGGTATTTAGGAAGTAGATAGCTGGGAGTTGAGTTGATGTTTATTTGACTAATAGGTAGTATAGACATGTGTATTGCTGTCTGTTTAGGAGAGTAGTTAAAATGGTAGTAGTATTGTTCTTCAAAGGAGGTGAGGATATAGGTATAGGTCAGGGCATTTGATAATATGGTTATGAGTATGGATTTGGTAATGCTGGTTTTTACTGTTAAAGGCATCTTTAGAGATTATGTATAAAAAGTTTTAGGAGTTGAGTAGAGATGTAGGAAGCAAGGAGGTACTGAATGAGAAGAGTAGGAGTGGAGAGGACAAACTGTTAGTGGCTGAAGGAAGAAGAGGTGTGGTAAGTAACAATGAGGAATGGCTTGTAGAAGTAATTGATAACTGGGATGGGTGTGGATACTTTAGTAAATAGGTTGGTGAATATGATTGGTAAGATGAGGGAGGGGGTGTGGTTAAACATGGCACTTCGGTGAGGTGCCAGTTCATTTTGTAGTTCATGTAGTACACAATCCGGGATGTCATCTGGTCCCATGGATGCTGTATTATTAGCTTTGGAGAGTGCGTTTTTTACCTGTGTGGCCGTTATTACCAGAATTTGGCAATCTTCCGGTATTGAGATGGGCCACTTAGGGGGTGAGAGAGGGCTGAAGTTGGCACTGAATTGATCTGCTAGGATATTGGCAATATCCTTGGGATCAGTATATTTAATGCCATTCTGTTGTAGCTCAGAGCAGATCTGAGCATTGCCACTTAGATTCTTGACATAGTTATAGAACGCCTTGTGGTTGTCTTTGGAATCTTTGGCAATTTTATTTTCATAACTAGCTTTGGAGGATTTTATGAAGATTCTCAGCTTCTTACCAAGGCTGGCAAGGGAATTTTTTGCATCCTGGCATTTTCCTCTTTTCTGCAACAGTTTCTTCCTTTTGTTGTAAAGTTTGGCAGGGGACCACCAGATTGTTTTCCTTTTTTTGGAGGAGAGCATCTTGGTTCTATTTGGGATGGCACGATTCATGCATGAGTGGATGTGCTCATACAGTGCCTTAGTGTAGGCTTCAGCAGTCAAACTTTCAGTTCTCATTTGCATGGGTGTCATAAAGTTTGTCACTTCTGACTTGAGAAGCATGAAGTTGGCTTTGGAGAAGTTTTTTATTAATTCATATACTGCAGTGGTGCAGCGGTAGCGTTGTCGACTCACAGCAAGAGGTTCTCCCGTTCGATTCTCGGCTGGAGCGCCTTCTGTGTGGAGTCTGCATGTCCTCCCCATGGTCGAGTGGTATTCAAAAGACATGTGTGAATGGGCATGCCTTCGTTGAAGGTTGGGTGTCGGGCTGGTACCTCGGCACCATAAAAATCTACTGCCAATCATTAGTGGAATGGAGTTCCGCTGTGGCAACCCCTAACAGGGAAAAGTTGAAAGACGAACAAACATCATATCACTATTAAGGTTATTATTTACATTGCAAGGCATTTTAGAAAATGAAGATATTGTAAAAACAGTAGGAAAACAAACTTTTTATAAATAAGAGGAGAAGAAATATGAAGATCATAGGGCATAAAAAATCTTAATGTGAAGTGTGCAGTTCATGTGAGTTTATAAAGTCTGCCACCTATGCAGAATTGGAAAGACATAAAAGGACTGTCCCTATACAGAGACATTATGTATGTAATACTGAGGGGGTAGTTGATAAGGTTTCTTGTTTTAAAGGGGAACTGGAATACAAAAACATTAATATGACAACAAACACAACAGAAAAATATATTACATTAACACAAGTATTTTATGTGAAGGATTTAAGAAATCTGTTCTTTTGTGTGATGGAAAAGGTAGCTCTAGGATTAAGGGTGCTGACTATGAAAGTCACTATCAATACAGGGAGGTCTGTAAGTAGTTATAGATGTATGCTAGTGAGTTCCTGAGCCTAAGCAATTGTATAAATATAAAGTGTGTTTTGAATTTAAAGCTACTTTATAAAATGCAAAAGGTTTGCATTAAAAAAAAAGTTTTAATAACTACCCTTGACTAAATGTCTCCTTTACAAAACATATATAAGGTAGAGTTGTATCTTGGGCAGACTTTCTTTTTTTTTTTTTGTTTCTTTTACTAGTGCTTACTATATAAAAAGCATTAATAAAAAAAAAAAATAAAAAGTCTGCCAAAATGAAACCCCACTTTGAAAACATACCATGTTTTGTAAAGGCAACATTTACTTGATTTAGGTCAAGGGACTGAAGTTTCTATGTCTCATATGGCTGTGCTAGCACACTTCTATATAAAGATCACTAACACTATCAAAGGCTTTGACATAGTCATACAGGCTGTGTGAATGCAGTGAACATTATTCATGGCTTTATAGACCTTTCTGAAGAAGTCTGCAAGTAGAGAAGACAGGATGTGCCTTTGAAAAAGTCACATTGGTATGGGTCAAGGAACAGGAGTTTCCTATGTCTCCTCTGTTTGTGGTAATAAGCTCAGATATGATGTACTCCATACTCTTACATATAAGTAGTAGCAAAGATAATGGAAGAATAAATATTCTAGTGCCAGTGTATAAGAACAAAGTGGACAGTCACAACTGGGCAGTATACAGGTGTTAAACTCCTGCCATACTACAGAAAAGTGCTGGAGAGGGTGATTGATAAACAAATAGGCAGAAAGTAAGAGGGAAGATTTAGATCAGGATACAACACAACCGACATGATATTTGTAGTGAGACAGACAGCTGAGAAGAAGCCAAAGATGAGGAAAGAGTCCAACTGGATATTCCAAGACTTAGAGAAAGCATATGACAAGGTAACAGGAAAGCTGATTTGGGCAGTCTTGTGATGGTTTGAAGTCTTGGAAAACATTGGTAGAGTTAGTGCATGTTTTGTGCAAGAAAGCAAAGAGAAAAGTACACACAATGTTTGGACACATAAGGGTGTTCCTAGTGCCCACTGTTGCTCATACTCTAACTAAGTTAGCTACAGATCATTGGAAACAGACCAGCAAAGCTGCTGTATGCAGGGAATGTGGCATTACCAACAGACTCTGAACAAGAACTTCAGCAAAGGGTAGTGGAATGGAATGCAAAACTGAAGGTACGTGGGATGAAACTGCTTGTAGACAAGACAGTTGTCATGGCAGCATATTGTGGAAATCAGAAGAAGCTGAAAACTGAGGCAGAAGGAAAATTAGTGGAACAGATTGACAGCTTCAAGTATCTGGGAGGGGTGGTTGAGGTGAAGAGATGTCTGAATGAGTAGATCGATGCTAGAAACAGAGGGGCTACAGTTAATTGGCACAAAGTGTCAGGGACAGCATGTGACTAAAGAGTGACAAAGAAACTGGCTATTCAGAGAATCAAAGATCATGAAAAAACAGTTACATTAAGCCTGCCATACATTACTGTCTAGGAGGAGGAACAGACATATATACCTACTACTGATGAAAGCCACATACTTGTGTCTCAAACTTGGGGGAATTCACACTGGTAGCGAGTAAATGCAGGTGCACCACTGGTCAAGCTTGTGATCATACCTGTATATTATTCTACAGTGCACATTCAAACATTATGGTTGCAATGTTTATGCTCAGGTATGTTTCTGCAATGGCCCACTCACAGGTACCACCGGATGTCTGTCAGTTTTTCTGCCTTTATACTGTTTCCATACATTACACTTTCTCAGGTAAAGGTACTACTGCCAGATCCTGGAGCTCTTCCTAGCTCAGTACCTGGTGACACTAGATACAATTACACTTCCACATTCATTTATCCTGTAGAGTCACAAGAATGCGATGCCCACGATAATATTCCTGGCTATTCAGAGAAGCAAAGATCATGAAAAAACATGAAGTAGATACCAAGATAACCAGATAACTAAATAAATCACAGAAATGCCAAGTATGTTTGCCATTTCAGGCAGAAATCGAACTGAATGGTTTTACTTTAAGGCAAAGTTTTACTTTACTTTTTTAACCTATCTTACAGATACACTAATAAATCCTAAGGGAGGACCTAAACAATTGCAACATCTGGTAAGAAAGTTACAGGCACTCACATCACTGTGTGGAGTTGTATTTCACAACATTACTCACTCGTCATGTATTACACTTATCTATGCCATGTCATGCCTTACTAGTTGCATAACTGCTTAAGTGATACATTTCAAATAAGCTCTATTCTACTGAATTTTGTTTCATTCTTAAAAGTCAACATATGAACTTTCCAATTCTGAGGAAGAAACTTACACACAATGCTTCTTTCCAAGTACCTCCTCAGAAAAAAGCATGTGCCAAGTGGGTCCTAAATTACTAAAATCTAAATTAAAACAAAAATTCATTGTTAACTACTTTGTGGACAGGTGGATTTTAGATGTTCAATCACAACTCAATAACTCTGATGGCAGATGAGGTGTTTGGTTAGAACTCAAACGAAGCATGAAATGTGGAACGTATAGTAGGAGAGCCTAGCGGTCAGACAAGGTTATTGAATTACCAAAGGAACTAAAATGCACATGAGAAAACATAGAGGGGCATACCGCACAACCACAGATAAATATTTATTTTGATTTAAAAAGGCAAGATTAGTAAAATGAGGTATGACACACCACCAGTGACAGAGGCTAAGGGGTGTCTGTCATTATGAAATGTCGGAGTTGGCTCAGGACCATCTTGCAAAATGGTGTGTATGTGTGTTTACATCATGAGCTCTAAATGCAGTTACAGTAACTGAAGGAAGCAGGCTTGACATAGGGGATCTAACATACAATCACGACAAACACATCTGACCTAGCACTTAATGGCAGTAAGCTTTTGTTGATGCATTATACTTATGCCAAGATGTTAGAAAACAGAAATGCAGTTCCTTACAGATGCTGCAAAAGTATTACATTAAGCACGATCTCTACATCTCCATTACCAGCAGATGGCCTCTATGAGCTCCATAAGAGGAAGGCATTGAAGTCATAGAAAACAATTCTAGGACATACCTAACTAAATAAGCAAAGGTCATCTCTTTATTGTTTTAAAGAGAAGAGTGAGGTAACTATTTGCTGGACTTAAAACTGCAGAGA
This sequence comes from Protopterus annectens, assembly GCF_019279795.1. NCBI lineage: Eukaryota > Metazoa > Chordata > Ceratodontiformes > Protopteridae > Protopterus > Protopterus annectens. The sequence goes on from NC_056725.1 coordinate 292,634,538, forward strand.
TGATGAAAGCGTGGAATGCGCAGATTCTACTGCACATTAATATTTCAGTCACTTGGCTTAAAAACATGAAAAGTTATACAACAGATGGTGCAAAATAATTTTTAATTATTTTTGATCGTGAGAGTAAAGTCACACAATAATTTAAAATTATTTACAAACTGCTACATGGCATTTCATGTTTGCTAGCCAACTGAATGACAAACTAAGTAAACCTTGGGATGGTAGGCAGAAAATGATAACAAGAATTACATTTGTTTTCTTCACCGTTGTTAATTACTCACACACATTTTTGACAATGGTTGAGCGTTAAGTCCCTGAGAAGCAGCGGTCAAAGGAAAACATTTTTTTTTAATTTATTTAGCCTTGCTCATGGCACTGTCCCAAAATAAGCTGTACAACATCCTGGTTTTCAGCAAGCAAAACACTCCCTGACCTTTAACCAAAGGCCTAAGAAGTATTTACTTTTCTGGTATGCTGTTTTACAAGCAATACATGCCAAAAGAGAAAATATCTGTGTTGCATAAGTATTGCCTTCAACCTTATTTGTTAAAAGAACACGTTGGACCTAAACATAATATTTTTGCCCTGCTCAGAATGTGAAGTAAGAGGATATAACATGCAGTTTATTAATATACATGCAACTTGTGGCAAGTATCCCGTTTATTCTTATTTTACTGTATTATTTTAAACATTGTTAGATATTTGCTGTCCCTGCCAACTTTGCTCAGCTGAATTAAAAACAAGTATTTTCAAATTCACATTTCAGTCCAGGATTATCACTGCCCAGAAGAGAGGGTGGGGGATTATAGGCTTTTACCCAGTCTATACAGATAGTTTATGGAACAAAGCAATGTGGGTTATATTCTTCATAGGTTCATAGGTGTGTACTAGGCTAATGGCCCTGGAGCCTTTACAAGCCTAGCCCATAGGACTACCCTGGCATCGTGTAATGTGTGATGTTGAAACTATCTTCTCAGTAAAGATGCAAGGGCTTATCAAAGAAGTGTATAGCTTATCAAAGAAGTGTATAGCATAGACCCTAGTTAAACCTAAAATCACATCTACAGGCGTTAATTATTGACAGAAAAGCTGCAAACATCATATGTATGGCATAATTAAAATAGCTAATGGATCTCAGAATACTCAAGAAGAAATGGAAACCATGAATAGACACAACATTAAGCTGTTTACCCTGGTATCACTTGTAGAGGAGCATAATTTGAGAACCAGAAGACTGCAAAGATGTTTTTACCCTATTCTTTAAAAAAAGAAAAAGAACAGTTGGACAGTGATTTCATTAAAAGATTAAAAAAAAAACACAAAACATGAAATAGATGCCAGAAATACATGACTGGGGGGAGGGGAGTCTGCTCTGATCAGCTTCTTCAAATCTACACCCATTTACACTGTTTACTGATTTTCCATTCAAGCAAGATATTTGTATTTAATCTGGTAATCAGAACACTTGTATGACAATTGTGCTTTCATATCTGATGATTATGAGCACAAAAAGTTAATGTCTGTCACAGGTACCAAAAATTAACCAAGTAACCCCCCTACATCTTAATTACCACCACCCTGCCAAAATCCCTGTGAATAAAACACACCACTTCAATGGTATTTATGTTTCTGTACTTCCTTGAGATAAGGAAACATGACAGCATACACTGAAAATACTTCTCTAGCAATTTCTACTGTTATTTACTTAACCATTTAACCTTTCCAGTTTCTGGTGCCATCTTCTCTTTAGTGGTCAATGACAGGAAATCTCTTTCTTCTGTTCAACAAGTAAAAAGCTGACCTTTTTAACAACTAGGTGGAGAAGGTTATGGGTCCCTCCGTGTGGAGAGTATAATATTTTCTTTAGCTGAGGTTCATGGCACACATTCCATAAGTCGAGCCATACATCCTTAACTATGAAAGGCTATGCCTAGTAACCAGAGTTAATGGTTTCCTGGTTATCTTGAGAGGCAGTTGGTAGCATACTTCACAAGGATAGGGTTTACTGTCCTTCTTAAAGAATAGGTGGGCTATGTGCTAATCAAATGGTTCAAACGTAAATCCATCTCATGTCTTGAAATGTTCTCATAGTGTTGGTAGCAGAACGTCTAGTCTCCATTATTGGTCAATAATGCATTAAATAAATATATGACTGCTCTCTTTCCAAGAAAAAGCACTGTCCTGTATATGTCAGTACTTAATTATTCTGCTGTCTCTACACTGGCTGCAGTCCATTCCTGAAGTTAGATTACTGGCTTTGTGCAAAAAAAAATAGTTAATCTGCCAGTGGTTTGCCCATATGTTTCTCCATCTCTCTAGTGCAAATGATGCATCTTGAAGCACACAGAATACTCTCTGTTTCTTAGTTGCAGAGTCGACCAGAATAACATTAAAATTAGGGACCATCAATGCTTGTATTTCCCTCACTATCTTTTAATGCAAACTTGTCAATATTCTGTACCAATTATTTGACTCAGTCTGCTGCTAGGACCTGCCTGCAGTGCAAGTGTCTTGCTTGATGCTTTTGCATGTCGATCTTTATCAACTCTTATTGCTTTAGACATACTTTGAAGAAATCTGAAATGTTTTTGTAAAGTTTATTAGTTAACTGCAAAGTCTGTGTAGGTATTTTGAATTGAAAAAAAAAGTCAAAAGTGTTTAGATGTAGTACACCCTCAATGCTCAATATGTTATTTTATTAAAGGTATAAGTAAACAATACATTTCAGACCAGTTAAAGACAATTTTTATGTTCCTAATATCTGACCTGCTGGTCAGAACATGTGATTCAATGTCTTTGTGCCTCTGCACACCTGCAGTTTCTACCTAGAGGGCCTGCAGACTCCTTACTGAGCTCACACTCCTTCCTTCTCAAATTGCAACAGCTGCAGCACCTGTCCTTCCCCCACTTGGAGCAACTGCAGCAGAACCCTGCTAACACCCTCCCCAGTCGATAGGTAAGATGACATCAGCAGCATACTGCCATACATCCATGGCTGGCTCCTGCAGTGCCAGGGCCACAAGAATGAACCCAAGTTATTTGAGGCATACTTACAGTAGAAACGTGTGCTCAATGATACTGACTTTTTTATGCTTTTATTTTAACAAACAGCTTTCCTAGATGCTTAAACTTAATTTTCCAAATCTCAGAAGCACTGGATTGATACCACAGCATTAATGCAAATTAAAACAAAAACACTCAGGAGCAGACAACATGGACTCCTTACAAACTAAAATGATGCTGCTGTGAAACTTCTTACCAGCTCCTCTGTGAGTAAAATACTGGACTGTACTTATAAATAAAATTTTGAGCTACTGCAGTTTGACAGTGATATTGACAGTTGCCAAATGAGCTATCAAACCATATCAGTTCAAAGCTGAAAAAAAATCTCATAAAATAAGATGGGGTACTAGTATACCTGACATCTTACACTTACCAGAAAATATTTTTTTAATTGACTTGTGCAAATATTTGAAATATAATGGTGTGACAACTGTCAAAGCAGCTGAAAAATGTGGCAGTTCAAAGCCAAAAGGCACACTTAAAATTTGTACAACAAGGAACTTTTAATGCCAGAGCACATCCTGCCTGCAATAAGAGTACTTTACTTCTCCATTTTTTCCACTGTTCTATTGGGCAGTGAAAACTGACAGAGCTCCAGTTGCTGCCCCACCTAAATGTCAGAGCTCAAATTACAGAAGTAAAGTACTTCAAAGTATGGCATAATACCATGCAACAGTACATTGGTGATGCAATGTGTGTTCCATGGGATTAAATAAAATGCAAAATGACAATCAGTTAAGTACAATAATGCCAAAATGTTGCTTCCTGGAATTATTTAAAAATGCATGCATACTACACTCAAAGTCTCAAACAGAGACGCACACACACACACACACACACACACACACACACACACACACACACACACAGAAAACTCACAGTAACAGACACAAAGACACAAATAAACAGATATGAGCACTCATACAAACACACAAATAGTGAACAGACACAGAGACATAATCATGAAGATTTGCAATCAAACAGACAAACTCACTGAGTGTTATCTATCCATTTTAAAAAGCATATGAAATGTAACACTAAACAAAGAAAAGGACTGCATTTTCTAAAAAAAAAAATCACCAAAAAACAAAGAAATAATTCTACAAAAAGTACAAAAATCACACAATAATAAAATAAAGATATAAAAACAGAGGGCATTTGCTACACACACAAGAATGACCTTTAGGGATGGTGATAAAGGGAAATAACAGAACTTTCAGGGTTGGGGAGGACCTCCACCTGTGGTGCCAGGTTTCACAACACCCTGGAAGATCTACTACTTCCCTGCAATGTTCATCCTGAGCAAGTATGTAGACTGGAATGCCAGGCCCCTTTTCCACCACAAGCTAGTTAAAGAAAAAGAAATAAACAATAGCATATTGAAAAAATAACTAATAAAATGTAAACAATGCAACAATAAGAGCAATTTGTACAAGGTAAAAAGGTGGAAGATAGCATATAAAACTTAGCCATCATACAAAATAGTAGCACAATGCATGAGCAACAGTTTAATAAGAGAAGAAAGGAGAAGGGAACAGGTGCAAGGAAGGGAGAACATTGGAGAGACGGAGTAAGAAAAAAGCAAGTATGCCCATTCCAGTGGTGCGAGTGTGACAAGGGACAGCATCAGCACAGACAAGTCAAAAGAGTTTGACAGCAAATGTTCAGAAAAGCAGTGGCTGAAAACAAGTATAGAAGAAGCAGAAGGTGGCAAAATGAGAGAGAGTCTGTGTGACCCCAAAAATGCACCACAGCTAGTAAGAGTAGCTAGGTAGGCTCTTAATTCTCACTTAAAGGATCCCAGACTGGAAAGGCTACAGAAGCTATAGGGGGTGCTTTACATGTATATAGGGCAATAAATGAGAAGCCCTTTGATTAGCATTTAAATAGTAGTTGGGTACACTAATAGTGTTTTGATTATTGGGAATGAAGCAGTATAGAAGGATAGGAGGCAACGAGCAAGGTTCTAAATGATGGACACTGATATAAGTTCAGACTCCTCTAGATTAAAGATGTATAAATGAGGGCATTTCTAAGAGAAACTGGTAGATATGGAATACTACAGTTTCTCATGTCACATTTTGTTGATTCTTAAAGTGTCTTATGTCTTTATGTGAATAAGTTGCAAATTCAGTGTATTGGCTAAGAAATGTCACACATTGTACTGACTGTGCTGCAGAGATTAGCAGCATACCTGAAGGAAAAAAGATGAAATTGTTAAAAAATAAAAAAAATAAAACTAAGCTTTTCCCTGCTTCTAACTCTGCATGACCTTGGAGGTGGATGCCTCCAACTCTGTGTGATCATGGAGGTAGATTAAGAATGCGGGGCATCGCCCTGTACTGAGGTTATTGAGGATTGCTATGCGACACTTAAGATTTTACACTCTTTCTATTCTCACTGTTTTTAGTTTATGATATTCCACATGCTTGACGTTTACTGTACAAGGTTTTGAGTCTTGTCATAACAAGTTTGATATTCAGTTATGACCCCTGAGTAGACAGCTCGGACTGGCCAGTACTTGGTGATACTGTTGTTATTAGTACAACTAAGTATAGCTGGTACTCTTCATATTATCTCTCTTTATTTTATAAGACATCAGCATCAATGACAAAATGTTTTTCTCTATTGACAAAGTGGTTACCTTGATAGCAACCTTTGAGAAATGCTGAAATCTGGTTAATTAAACCATATGTTATGCCCAGGTATTTTAAGATAGTAACAGGTTTTAAGATGACACCGCAAAATTAAACTATTTTCCACTTTCAATCACAACAGTTGTTCTAAACATCACTTAGAATTATGCTGCAATATGAACAAAAGATTATTGACTTCAACAATTAGCTTAGCTTCCAATGTCAGTCACGGGGGAGAGTTCCAATATTTATCAGCCCGAGAGGAGAAATTAAACGCTCCTAACTGCTTTGCTAGGGATGTCTTACATCTATCCCCCCCAGGCTTTTGTGTATTGGATAAAACCTTGTCTACTCAAGTAGACCTTTTTTAAGCAATGTCATGCTAAAAGCTTCAACAAAAATCTCTCCCTCTACAGGCACTGATTATCCTGGAATGTATCGAAATATGCACCATCATACAGAAGTGGTTCAAGACCACTGAGAGCACTCCATCAGCACAGGGTTTCAACACCTACCAGTTCTGGCTGATTGCACAAGAGAAAGGCACTAAAGATGACATAGTTTTTATATTCATAAAACAAAATTTCACCTCCAGGCTCATAAGACAGGATAATGACCTGGAACTCCTCAATGTTCAATTTACCATTAAAAAAATACCATTACTGCATCATAGCTAACTAGAGAACCCCCTCTATGCCACCCTTGGACCATGTTTTCTACCTGATTAGCATAGAGTCCCTCTGTATTAGGTAAAACATCATTCACCTATGGGACTTCAACTGCCCTTATACAACCCTTAACATGTATGTTCTGGACTTCATAAATACAAACACTCTGGATTAGCTAGTCTGCACCCCAACTAAGGGAGATAAAATTCTGGATTTGGTCCTCACCAATATGGGGCAGCTCTGTTCATAATGAGCTGTATCATCCTCCCTAGACAAAACGAACCATAAATCAGTCACATTCACCATATGACTGAAGCCAGAAGCATATTCAAATGCTCAGTATTCAGAGGTTATGCGATGGCTAATGTACTAAAACTGATTGATGACCTGGCTAAATTTGGCATCTTCCTCCTATCTGATGATCCTACTGCATATGCGGAATCCTTCCCCACCAAATTCTATACACATGTGATGCAGCTATGCAGCTATTCACATGTGCATAGCTGCATAGACGCATCTGCCTATCCCAAAGTAAATAGAATGCTAAATTTAAAAATAACTGGCTATGGTGCAACCTAAATATAAACAGGATGTACAATAAATGAAAAAATTAACAAAGTCTAGATATCAGGTAAAATAGCAACCTAAACAAAATAGAACCTTAAAGCCTTCTTTAACTTTGCTAGAAACCTCAGAAACACTGTCCAGAACATTCTGCTGACAGAGTAAGCCATGAATACATAAAATGTGCTTATGATTGTTTTTGTTGGGGTTTCTGATGTAGAGGCAGATTGTCAGTGTTTATGTTAATTTGAAATATTCTGCTATTTTCATGGGATTATGGGGAACTGAAAGCTCATTATTTTGGAAAGTTGTATGGATTTGTGTGCTGCAAGTTTTGGTTATTTATTACTCTTGCCGTGGAACATTTCTTTTTTTTTTCTTTTTGACAACTTTATGTACTGATTAAGAAGAATCAGAATTAATTAAATTTAAATTGCTATTTCAGCTGCTGTGGTACCTTTGGAAAGTTTCTTAAGCATCACTTTGTTCATCAGTTCAGTCTAAGGACGACAAAGCATCCCATCAATGTACCTTACATGCCCTATGCATCACAGAAATCTAGCTTAACTATTATGCCCACATCTGGTTCAGTAACAGGATACTGTCATTTTTTGTACTTTTTCCTTTCTAAAATTCTTCCTTCTTATTTATGCCACCAGATTTTTTTTCTTTATTGCTGCAAGCCTCTGTGATAGTCATCAACTGTTCACACAAAACATTTGCTGTTCGCACACTTTTCTAAGATAACGATTATTAAATGTTGTATGCCTCCACTGACTGAATGTTATTATTTTTATTTTATTTTTTTTTGGGGGGGGGGGCTGTTTGAAACTGCCTCATCATCTAGGTGCACTGGGATGTGGTACGAAATTATACATGTATACAGCAAAGTTGAGAAGATGCTTCACTGCTGCAGGTAAATTTCCAAGAGTCCTAACACAATAAGCAAGATCAGCCATAAGTGACAATATTCTGATGCTGCAACCATAATGTACCCTACCTGTCATAATTAATACTTCTGACAAAAATGTTGTGTGTATTCATTATTATATGATATTTTATGGTGGCCTAACCGAATGCTCATAACAGAAGGAAAGAGAGGGGGACAGGAATTGCTGCTTTACAATCACTTTTTCAGATTCAAGGGTTTGGCGCAATGATGGGAACATTTGGCATAATAATCGAGGCACAAGGTACAGAGTTTAATTCTGATCTAGGGTCATTGGCTGGCTTAAAATGGCCCTTCAGGGGAGTCAGCCTAGTATTCAGCTATGAACCTATGCACCTGAAAAGAGCTAATAGCAAATGACAGATATTCTACTAGTGAACAAATTTGCACACCCCTCCCCCTACATTTGCAGATCACAATAGCCTGCATCTATATGTCCTCCCTCAAATCTTACAAGAACAAGTCCTCAAAGCACTTTCCAAGGTTAAGCACATTGCTTCTCTGGGTACAGACAACATACTAGGCTGCCTACTGGCCAGGATGAAATAATACCTGTCAACCCCCCCCCCCCCCCCCAAGGCTGTTCAGTAACAGTCTCCAAACAGGCTTTGGGACAGATGAATGGAGGACAGCAACAGTCATCTCCTTCACAAAGGTGGGTCATCAATGGGCTCAGGTAATTATAGATCCATAAGTCTGACCAGTCTCATCAAAAAGGCTATGGAGTGGATCATTCTGTAATTACTATATAAGGTCATAAGTAACCTACAATCTCCTAATCCAGGCCAATTTGTTTTTGCCAAGGGCAAATCCTGCCTGTTTAACGTGGTCAGTTTTTTTCAGGAAAGGATAATGAAGCAATGGATGACGGAAAATGAGTACACACCCCATATCTAGACATTGCAAAGACATTCAACACCATTTCAAACTCAGGCACTGTTGATAAACTCTCCCAGCTAAATAATAATCCATATGCAACTCACTGAATAGCAAATTGGATAACAGACAGAACCCTGATAATTAAGGCAGTTGGCTCTACCTCCGCCAAAAGATCTTTCACTAGTGATGTATCCCAGGGTTCAGTGGTTGGACTCTCCAGAATCCTCAATATTAAAGAGGTTTAAATGAGGGCTATATTATAGGAAGCTAGTATACATGGAATACTACAATTACTTCTCAGAAGTCAAGCCAATGTTAAGGGTTTATGGCTGACAAAGTTTGCTGGTGGCTGTAAAGTTGGTGTCATCATAAACTTTCCAGTGGATAGCAAGATCCTCTGACAGGGCCTTTCCAAAACAAATAGCTGCTGTCATAACCATGGACTAAAACTAAGTGCCAAAAATGTATAATAGTCTCCTTTGGCAAGCATTATGCTCCTTGTAACTATCACATCGAAGACACCCCTGAAAATCGATCCTGGAGTTAGGGATTTGGGAACCTATTTGGACAGCAAACTTTGCTTCGATAATTATGCATCCGTTATTGTCAGAAAGTCCATTTTCATTGTGCAGCTTATTAATAAGAGTATGGCATCTAAGCCCAGAGATGTGATTATTCCACTGTTTTCAGCACTTATTAGGCTGACCATTGAGTATAAGGCCCCCTTTGGTATCTACCTTTTCAAACACTTAACACAACTCAAATGAACACAATGCTTTATCACCAAGAAAACTCATAAAAACTACACTGACCATCTAAAAGCCTTGTCTCTCTGCTAGGAATCATACAAGCTATTCAGGGGCAATCTCTGCTGACATAAAGTGCCTCAACAGACCCTGTCCACTCAGATCTAGTGCACATCCACAAGTCCAATGGTGGCATAAACAGCCGCTCAAGAGATCTTAATTGCTTCAACAACATAAACAGAATATGTTGGAGGGATACATATATATAACAGAGAATATCACTTCTTTGGAATCTTCCTCTCCACATAAAGAAAAGTAATCCACTTACTCTTTTCAAATATAATCTGGATGAATGGATGGGAAACCTTAAATTTACCACTCGTTTAGCACACTTGCCCCTTATGGATAGGGGTAAAAAGGAAATGTTCTGTCCGTCTCTTGATCACTTGTACTTAAACTACAAGGGATAAACATTTCATCACAATGCAAGGGTAGGCTTCTAAAGATCACCACAGATAAACAGCCTTGCAATTGTCTATGAACCTATAACCAGTGCTCCAAATATTTATTCTGTCATCATTCAACTGCAACTGTTTAGTTTCTAGACCAGAAGATGGGGTGGAGAGGTCATTCTGGAGTTTGACCTTTATCTCTTCTTGGAAAATATCTGCTGTGAAGATAGCCATGCAATCAGCATAACATGGGATGTGCTGATCTGTAGATGCCAGACCAGTACTTGCCTCTATGGAACCTCTACATACCTGGAAAGTGGTGGCAGAAGGTTCTGGAAGCAAACCCTGGATGACCATTTGACTAAGTAGCTGGTGAGCTAGCTGATGGCCATGGGACCCACATCATGAGCTTAAGTCTTATTTAAGACAAGTGGGGAGAAATAAAATTGAAAGTTTGTTAAGGTCAGTGAATATGGATTTTGTAAGCGCTCCTTTCTCCATATCATAATAGATTTTAGGTAACATATAGGATAGCTGTTATGGTGCTGTGGTCTTGTCTACAATCCTGCTGTGAGGCAGGTAAGAGACGATGTGAATAAAGATAGGTGGTAATTTGAGTCTCAGCAATTTTCTCTAGAAGTTCAGTTAGGGTGAGAACTATGGTGATAGATCAAAGATTTAACATGGTTGTTCCGGTGACACATTTTGGAATAGGTATAAATAACAGAAGATTCTTCAACTTGGCAAAGGTGCCTGAAGGGAGACAGACTTCTGACGTGGTTCATGGGGATGGCAATACAAGTTTCTCAGGCCTTTAGAAACTCAGGATAGAGGCCATCAGTTCCAGGACAGCCAAGGAAAGGGATGCATTTTATAACCTGGTGGTGTCTTGAACACAACTACAAAAGGAATATGAAGGAAAGACAGAATGAAGGGAGGACAATTAGTGGTTAAGGCTGAAGGCCCCTCCAAAGGAGATATTTGTTTTTAAATTTCCACATGGAAGTCAGCATATGCCTAGAGATCACTAACTAGACTGTCTTTTAGAAAGGAAGTAGGAGCTTGAGGTGGGGTTTGCCCTACAACAGAGAATCTCCATTAAGAAATCTTTGGATTCCTGAAGGAGTGGATATGTTTTGTCTTTCAAGAAAATAACCTTTGCAGCATTGGCATTGTATAACTTTATGCAGTGTTATTCCAATGTCCCCAATCAACTTTATTCTTTATAAATTTGTAGATAAGACAGTCTTATCTCTTGGTCTGAGAAAGAGACAGACTTAGTTGGAGTGGACAGCTGAGCCAATCCGAATGCAGATGAATGAAATGTCTGGTCTTGACAGGGAGGAAGAGATCAGGCAGCAACACCAGCAGATTGAGAAGCGCTATTAGCACTTTGTTGCAAGTTACAGATTTCATTGCAAAGTTAGCACAGACCTATCCATAAGAATAAGCCCTAACTGAAAAACTTGTTCAAAGTATTTACAAGGAATTGTGTAACTCACCGAGCTACCACATGATGTATTTTTTTTTTTTTTTTTTTTGCTGAGAGTGGCAAACACATGACATTGGTCGGTCAAAAAGTGGATTTAGAATGTTAAGAAAAATGAGTATGGATGGAGTATTGGTCAGAATGCAGTCAAAGGTAATGTGATTATTTGTTTTAATATTAGGTCATAAAACAGGTGATCAGATTCTGCAGCCCATAGATACAAGTAGTATCAGCTGACAGTGGACTGTTGAGTTTAAGGCAAGAAGATTTAATGTTATAGAGTATAGACCAAATAAGTCTGGCATGTACTTTTTTATTCCTAAGTTCAACCTGGTATACCACTTAGGGTTACTCAGTTAATATTTTAATTTGGTTTTAACCTGACTAAAAGTGCAATGCAGTAAATCACATCTGTGACCCTCAGATGCTAATTGATAAAATTATAACAAATGACATAATAACAGAGTTGCAACATTCTCAAATGCAATTCAGTTTCATATAAAAACTGTAGATCAGAAATGGCTCAGACATGAAAGGGAAACCTCCAAAAATGCTTAGAAAAAATATAAGGAAGCTATTTGGTATAATCAATGAAATACTTGTCTACTAGATGCAGTACTGACTTCTGTGTGAAACACAGCCTGTGATTCAAAGATAAGCAATGAGATCATTTTCAAGGTATTCCCTAGGTAAAGTACCTCACTGCAGACATGCATTAGGCATGCACCAGTGTACTGACTAAAGGGCCACACAAGAAAATATAGGTCTACTGATAATGCACAAATATAACAGTACTAGCCTGCTGTATGGCAATAATAGAAGTACAGTATGGCACATGGCTGACACGAAGGACATCACAGCTATAGCAGACTAATCCATCTGAGCCAATGCTTGCACAAGACAGTACGGCACGTGGCTGACACAATGGACATCAAAGCTACAGCAGGCTAGTGCATCTGAGTCAATGCTTGCAGAAGTACAGTATGGCACCTGGCTGACAGGATGGACATCACAACTACAGCAGGCTGGAGCATCTGAATCAATGCTTTCAGACGTACTGTATGACAAGTGGCTGACATGGTGGACATCACAGCTACAGCAGGCTGGTGCATCTGAGTCAATGCTTGCAGAAGTACAGTAAGACACGTGGCTGTCACGGACATCACAGCTACAGCAGGCTGGTGCATCTGAGTCAATGCTTGCAGAAGTACAGTACGGCATGTGGCTGACACGATGGACATCACAGCTACAGCAGGCTGGTGCATCTGAGCCAAAGCTTGCAGAAGTACAGTACGGCATGTGGCTGACACGATGAACATCACAGCTAAAGCAGGCTGATGCATCTGAGTCAATGCTTGCAAGAGTACAGTACGACACGTGGATGACATGATGGACATCACTGCTACAGTAGGCTGGTGCATCTGAGTCAATGTTTGTAGAAGTACAGTACAGCATGTGGCTGACACGATGGACATCACAGCTACAGCAGGCTTCTCATACTCATCTGGCAGAAGGGCAATATGGTGGTCACCAGATCTACCAACACTGGAGTGTACAGCAAAGTTCCTGCTTCATTCACTATATAAATGGGAAGGAAATGGGGTAGGTAGAACAGCAGAAGTGAGACAGAGCCGCAAGTAGAGGTAAGCACAGGGATAACAGAAAAATGGCGGGAGGGAGTAACACAATTTTTAATTTATAGATTAAGAATCACTCCTTTAAGATTTATAAAAAAGGGCAGGTGGGGATGTTAGTGTTGGATGGCTGTGGTTGTGACAGTGGAAAAGGGGCAAGGAGCAGGGGCAGACAGACAAACACAGAACAAGGACTGAGACAGACAGACAGGGGTGATATACACATAAAAGGGGATGAAGACAGTCGATGGGCACATACTGAGGGTGGACAATGGGTGATGGGAAGGGTTAGACAAATAACAAGGACTGGGGAATGATACATACGGGAGGAAAACACCAGGATGGGGATCGAGTAGGATTCTGCTGTAGCTGGACACCAAACACAGGCATCACACATCTGGGTGTCCAATGTTATGGAACAACTGCTCTATTTGTGGCCTAATGAGTATAGCCTGACAGACAAATGACTTCACTATGCTTAGCCCTGCTTAAAGGTGTTCTACTTTGTCGAGGTAGGCATCCAGTTACTAGTGCACTTTGCCAGTCACCAGCCTCCATAACTTGTATCAGGAATCCAGGGTAGGACTCCTCTGGTGCACTTTCAGAAGGGGAACCTTCACCCCTTCCAACACACATCTTGAGAAGTAGACATGGAGGGCACTGCTGACCATTCTAGGTCATCTTCAGCAGGGGAATCCCTTTTCCACTGCTGTCCCCTTGCTAATAGACATGTAAGACAATTGTAACCCAGCACCAGAGATATTGGAGAGCAAAGGCAAAGGTGACCACAGTCTCACCTCTTCCTCTTCCACAGCTAAACATGCAAAAGCAAGACATAATGGGAAAAATAATTATGCACATGCCACAAACATGACTGCAGTTCGACTATTACAGGTGTTAACAGACATCCCTCTGGTGGGATAGCAACTCCTCTTACTGTTGTACTCAACAATATTCAGCTGTTGCTCTTCTGCTGCTGGAAAACAAAGTAGGTACACTTGCGTATACATGTAAAAGATTTAAAATTGTAGAAAACATGCAGACAGCACTAGTCTGACCCTCTGCCTTGTTCTGATAAAGAAGGTCAGAGTGGCACCACCTCAGGTTACTTAACTAAGCTGGCACTGCTCATTAGAATAAGCAATACCAAAGGCATCATTCTTTATTCCAGCAAGCTCATGTCAGGCATCCTTCTTCCACAATGAGCCATCACAGTTGCCTTGTAGGTGCTACTTGAAGTTCCTTTGTAGAACAATAAACTCTTTCCCTTCCTGGCACGCCAAGCTGGAGCCCTGTATTCATCAGTTCCTGAAGTAGCCATAGCCAGTTACATAGATGCACTCAAGTAGCAATATTATAGCCCCATAACTGGTCTGCACAACAGGTGTGAAGAATGATTAATGATGTCATTCTCAATGGAATGGTCAAACCATGGGACACTGCAGACAGGTCCACTACATGCAATAGGCAGCCAGCAATGAAGCTGCTCACGGAGGTAGACGTTTTTGGCATCACTGACCAGACAGGGTGAGCGGACCCTCACACACAGACGTGGCTTGGATGTCAGAGATGTGCTGGCACCAATTACTTATGAGATAGAGGGAAGTATCAGGTTAGTAATGTTCATCATAGTGATGTATAACAAAGTTCACGGAATGTTTGAGGGGATATTCTCAAGAATATTTCCCCTTACAAGCACCTCTGATCTGCGACTGCAGCAACTTTCACAACAGAGTACATCTATCCATGTATCCTATAGCTGTGGACATCCCAATGAGGACTTAACAGACATATGGGTACAGACTGACAAAGATGTTATGAATGTTCCTGATTTCACAAGTTCCATTAGTGGAAGGCCTAGAAAACCATAATAACATAGACCTGACAGCAGGAGGGTACTTGTGGCTGCTGAAAACAAACATGTAACTGGCTAGCTCTGCAAATTACAGGGGAAGGGCTACCCACATCCACCAGTACCAAAGCTTATGCAGAGTTACAGGTTAGCATACAGTATCAACACTGCATAACAAACATCCTGTACTTAAAAATCCCAAACACCAAGCTTCCTCTACATGTCTCAGCTGTCCCTAATATAGTAGAATGTCACTGATTTTGCCTCATATTTTTTATCTGTTCCTGATAAACTTTGTGATATTTTGACTAATTTTTGAGGACATGAGCCACTAAATAGTAATAGTAATTGATATTTGAGTTTCAGACTTAGCATTCTTCAGGAAGTACATTGCAATGCAAACTTTTATTCTAGCACTTTCTTTCCACATGAGCAATATTTAAAATCTGTCCTTTATTTTGGACCTTTGTCTCTGATTCTTGAACTAAGAGGTTGAGAGGTATGGTTCCCAAAACACACATGCTGTGACATCAGTGTTGATATCAGCACTGCCTCTGAAGTGCACATACCCAGCACAGCGAGAGACACAGGTGATGGCATAACTGTCATGATTCCAGGTCTGTCCCTGCTATGGCTATGACATGCAGCATTGACCACTAGATGTCTAGGTTAGTGATCCAGGCACAGACAATTGCTATCCACAGTACTGTATAGATGATGAGTGTGCTCCATAGCTTGGGATAATGCATACTGACTCAACAATGACACAGACTGCCTGGACAGACAGCATACAGTGATGCTGAGTTTGCTGGTGGAAAATATTGCATCCGTAAGTGCCTCCAAGACAAACTGCAACTGCCATCTGGTCTAGATTTGCAGACCATGCTGTCTGTGATCACAGGAGGGTCTAGCTGCAAGGGGATGAAGCTCAGGCTTTCCCAACATAGACTGCAGAGATTACCATTGTTACAGAATCACTGGTTCCTGTCATCACAATGCCTACCACTCCTGTTTATGAACATTTTTGGCTGTGATGTCACCACTCCTATAGCTCAACTTAAGGGACACTTCACCACAATACTCACTTAGAGTTCCACTGTTCTACCCTTTGTCATCTGTGGCCACTCAGTCTGCCACCCCTGTTTATGGGTGTCACCCAGGTCATGAAAGATGCTGCTCATCGTGTTCAGCAGGTGAGACACGCCATCAGGGTGAATGCGCACCTTTCCACCCTTTTCCTGTTACTGACTGCACTGAACCCAGAAATCAATCATAATCCAACACAATGCACACCACCAATGGCTGCATCATGGTAGCTAATCATTACCACTGGAGGATGGGGTCCCTAACTTCCCACAACCAGCCAGAATACACAGCTAACATGTTCACCTCCCATGAGCCTAACATATATTACAGTCTTGCAGTCACATGTTACTGTGTCCCCTTTCCACCTGTGCAACAGATGACAAGTGCACCCTTCCCACCACCTAATCTGTGTGCTTACAACAATGTCTGATGCACAGTATGTCCTGTGTAGCCTGGGTGTAATATTCTATTTATCATTTTATTATTTGTTGTTTCTGTCATAGCCCATGACTTTGAGCCAGACACTACTTCTTTTGCCAGTGCTGCAAAGTATTTCATCTACTTCTGCACAGCTGTGGTAATACTGCTGCATAATCTTCCCTTGTTCCTCCACCCTGTCCTTCTGATGCTGCTGCTATGACTGGTATGGAAGGCTCTGCCAGATGAACTGTTCTTCTGCTGCTCCATTTGTTTGTGCATTGTCAAGTGTCATGCTCTGCAGCATAACATACAACAAATGTCTTGCTGAATCTTGATCCCTTAACTGTATTGCAGTGACCATCCTGTCAGGCAGTCACCCCTTTAGTAGTCCATACATACACACATATTCCTGAATATTCGTGTTTCCACATATGCTGTTCTATAGGTCATTTTCTGAGTAGTCTGGGGTTGCATATGGGGTGGGGGGGTAGTCGTGAAACAGGCTTCACCTGCAGCATATAACAAACAATATATTGTATGTGGCCTGTTCCCTGCTTGCATGCCACATGTGTGTATAGACCTGCCTATCTAACATGTGTGTGCTTCTATCAACCACATGATCATACTGGAAATCATCATGAAGAAACCTTTTGTATAGGACAGGCATATACCAAATGTGTGAAACATGTACATTTTTCAGGTGGCACATGGGCATGTTATAACTACTGTTTAAAGCATTACAGGTCAACAACAGTTCAGGGAGTGGAAAACCTTCCTGTTGCAGTATTAAAGGTACACTGGACCAAATGGGGCCCTGATGGCAGAATAGGTACAACCTGTGGTCTCAGGGACTCAAGTAAATTGACTATGCCATAAAATGATAACATGGCACTGGTCTGCTATTTTGATGTCTTGGAGAAAGAATAGTTGTGTAAAATCTTACCATAACCATAGATGGCCTTCTCTTCCATATGCTGCAGCATTCATAACACGAGGGAGTCCACCTCTGGTTGACTCATACATCCGGCCAGTATACAAAAGTCTATCGCTACTCTAAGGTACGTGCAATGTCACACAGTATCCAAAATATATATTGGTCATAAACTGATGTCGGGAATAAAACGGTAGTCAGCATGTACTACACCTCAGAACTGAATGTCTCCAAAAAGCACCAGCCTTATCCAAGGTAAGGAAAACATGCCACCAGTAGACAGACAAGCATCAGAGAAGGTGGTGGTGGTGGTGGTGGTGGTGGGGGGGTGATACTACAGCATATAGAAGAGAAGGACATCTAGATTTTACACAACTATTCTATGTCCTTCTATTCATATTCTGCAGTACTCATAACATGAGGGAGAATACCAAAATGCATGCAGAAGAAGAAATGGACGGAAGAGTAGAAACATTCTCCACAAACCCATGCAGAATAGCCTTGGCAAAACCAGCTCCAGATCTGGAAATGTCATCAAGTTTATAATGTTTTGTGAAAGTATGAACAGAGAATCAAGAAGCTGCTTCCAGGATAGAGGAAGTGTTCAGGCCTTTAAAGAAGGTACCAGAGAAACAAACTGCTCTAGTGGAAGGTGCCCTAATAAGTGAGGGTAGATTTTTTTCATGACCCACATAACAGAAGGAAATAGTTTTGGAAATCCAAGTTAAAATAATCTGCTTGGAAACATGTTGGCCCAGGGCCCTTGGGTGATAGGAAACAAACAGGTAGTCAGATTTCAGAATTGACTTGTTTTAACCAAATGATATCTGAGTTGCCTGTGCACATCTAAAGCATGTAGGATCCTCTCGCTAGAGGATTGAGGAGCAGGAATAAAGGTTGGAAGATTGATGGACTGATTGACAGATAAACCACCTTGGGCATAAAGGAGGGGTTAGTGCATAGGGAAACCCTATCTCTGTGGAAAACTGTGAAAGGGGAGGAAGACACGAGAGCCTATAACTCAGACACCCTTCTGGCAGAAGTAATAGCCATGAGAAGGACTGTTTTCCAGGTGCAGTGTTGCAGGGAAGCAGAACTTGCTGGCTCAAAAGGGGTCAAGGTAAGTTTATCTAAGATAAAGTTGAGATCCAAAGACAAAGAATTGGTTTCCTTGGTGGTCTGATATGAAGGACACCTTTTAAGAAGAGTTTAACTTCCAACTTGGAAGCTAAAAGGGGAGACATAGGCAGACATGCAGAAATAGCAGAAAGCTTTTACTGAGGAGTATCACAGCCCACTTTTCAGTAATTCACACAGGTAAGACAGGAACACTGGAACACCCACTAACAGTGATTGTAAATTCTTCTTAAGACACCAGATGGAAAACCTTTTCCATTTGGAAACATAGGATTTCCTAGTTGTGGGTTTTCTGGCCTCCTAAACAACTTGTAGCACATACTCTGAAAAAAGGTGTCTGAAGGAAATCAAAACCCTATCACCCACAGAGTCAGTTGTATTGTAGCACATATTCTGAAAAAAGGTGTCTGAAGGAAATCAAAACCCTATCACCCACAGAGTCAGTTGTAGGGTTGACATTTGTGGGTGAATTAAGTACCCTTGTCCATTCTGTGAGGTAACTTGTGGTGATTATCCCCGGCTAAATGCAGAAGGGGGAACCAATGCTCTCTTGTCCAAAAGTGAGTAAGCAGTAAGATTTTTGGTTGCTCCCGCTGGATTTTCAACAGGACCTTTTGAAAATGTGGGAAGGAGGGAATGCATAAAGAAACATCCCCTTCTAAGAGAATGATAGGGTGTCCAGCTTCCATGCCAAGGGATCGGGGACCCTGGCACAAAACTTGGGAAGTTGCCTGTTCATGGGGAGGCAAAGAGATTTGCCTGAGGTATACCCCATCAATGGACGATGTCCAGAAACACATCCCTGTGTAGCATCCATTCGTGGGATTCATGGACCCGCTCAGTGTGTCTGCCACCACATTCTGAGTTGAGAGAATGTAAACCACCTGGAGGGAAAGCTGACCCTGAACAGCTAATTCCCAGATCTGTGAAGTCAGTCTGCACAGGAAGCAAGACTTTGTCCCTCCCTGTTTGTTGACATACCAGAAAATAGTGGCATTGTCTGTAAACCATCTTAAATCCCCAGGGACAGATGAGGTTTGAAGATTTGTAGGGCAAAGATTGGGACCCTCATCTCCTTTATATTGATGTGCTCCCTTTTCTGGGCTGGAGACCAAACATCTCTGACCCTCCATGAGTTCAGAGCTGCTCCTCATCCCATGTCTGACACATCCGTGTAGAGGTCCTGAGTGCGAGGAGGTAGTGGCAAGGGTAAACCTGCATTCTTTTCCACATGTTGGATCCAGCAGTGTAATTACCTTTTCAGGCAAGGTAGGAGTGGGATATCAAACTCCAGAGGGTGGAAGTGTTGTACCCAAACTGTTCTCAAAAAACACTGGAATTTCCTCATGTGCAACTTGGCTAAAGGGAGCAAGGCAATTGTGGAAGCCATGAACCCCAGGAGACAAAGAAACTCTCAGGCAGTCAGGGAGTGTGGGAGCAAGAGATCCTGAAAGTAGGAGGTGAGGAACAGGGCCTTTTCTAGGGGTAAGGAGGCCAACATCCTGTCTGACTGAATCCTGCAGCTCAGAGAGATGTGATCTTGGGAGGGAAGCAGAGAAGATTTCTGTTAATTGATTGTGAATCCTAGACTCTCTAACAGTGACACTGTAAAAGACAGGTTCTTCTGGAGGATGTCTGAAGTCAGAGCCTGGAGAAGGTGGTCATCTAGGTATGGAAAAATGTATTAGGAGCTAAGCATTTTGTGAATACACTCAGGGCCATAGACAAACCAAAGGGCAAGGCACAGAACTGAAAATGTGATGAAGCAATAGCAAAGTGAAGAAATTTCCTGAACCACAGATGAACGGGAATATGAGGACAGGCATCCGTGATGTCCAGTGACACCACGAATGCCTGAGGAAGGATAAGAGGGAGAAGGGTAGGTAAGGTTAACATACGAAAGGTGGGAACCTTCAGCAAGGTATTCAGAAGGGAAAGGTCTAGAATGGGTTTCCAACGGCCAGCCTCCCTTGGTACCAGGAAGATCCTGGAGTAGAACCCTGTTCCTACTTGGGAGGGGGCACCACCTGGATACTGCCCTGAGAAAGGAGGTTGGAAATGAATTGGATAAAGAGTTTTAGATGTTCTTTTGAAGGATGTGGAATACCCCTGAAAGGGGGAGGAGTCTTCCACACCATAAAGTATCCTTGTAGGATGTTGGAAAGGATCCAAGTGTCGTGAGTTATCTGTTTCCAAGCAGGGAGAGAAACAGAGAGACAAAGGGAAAGAGATGTAGATGGCTTGGGAGACGGATAGTCACAGACTACCTGGCTTAGCCTGAAAGGGCTGTTTCTGTGTGGGAGTAGATTTAGAGGAAACTGTTTCCCGGTGTACCTCTTACCTTAGGAAGATTGGGGCCTTACAGACTTTCTAACAAAGGTGGTCTTGACATGATATTTTCTCTGGAACCTAGGCACTGTGGAGACATGCTTCAGGTCTTGCAGCTCTTTACCTTCTCCTGAAGAGACTTGACAAGTTCTGCAGCTGAGGTACTAAACAAAGCCTTGTTGTCTAGAGGAGCATCCATAATTTTTTACCTTAATGTCATCAGGCAAAGGTTGCAACCTGAGCCAAGAATACCTCCTCAGGACTGACCCAGATGCAGCCATGCTAGCTGATTCCTCCACAGTATCATAGCTATACTTTATGGGATGCTGTGTAACCTGAACTGAGGAGTTAAGAATGGAGGAAAGCTTAGCCTTAGTGACAGAGTCAGGAAGGTCACATAATACTTTGCCAGTATCTGCAAGAACAGCCAAAGAATACTTGACTATATGGGTCTGATAGTTAACGGCCCTGAAGCCCAAAGCAGCTGAAGTATAAACCTTTTTTCCTATTCTCTCCTTATCTGAGGGGAGCAGGGAAGTGGAAGGTAGCATATTGGATGCTTTGTCTGCAGAAACTGAATTGGTAGCAGGGTCTGCAGAGGGACAATTGAATAGAAATTCGGAGTCTTCTGGCACTTTACAAATTCTGTCTGGCCTTTTGGGTGCTGGAGGTTGAGAATCTGGGCACTTGGAAGCAGCAGCAAAGGCATCAAGAAATGCTGACAGGACTGGGAGTACGGCAGATGGGGAAGGAGAGTCCATCTGTAGCAGGTCATAGTACCTTTTTGGATGTCTGACACCTGATGACAATCCCACTTGAAAAACTCCCTCATCTTAAGAATAGTTTCCCCAAATGAGTTATTCTCCCCTGGGGAATCAGTGCTATTAGATTCCTCTTCTGGGGAGGCATACCCCAAAGGGAATGAAATTTAGGGTAATTAAGCCAAAGATTCATCCCGAGGATTTCTCGTCATCTTAGGAAAACTCCTCAGAAGTTCTCTTTTGAGGGATAGATGAAAGAATGGAAGGAGAAGGGAGAGAGAAAGAGAGAGAGAGAGCTGAGGACTGCCTCAAAGCCATAAAGGTGTTGAACAGGCCTTAAGAGAAGGCCTGACAATAGGCAGGCTGTTCCTGAAGGGCCGGAGAAACATGTTTAGTCTTAATTTTCTTTTCTTTTTGGGAGCCTTCATGTGGTGGAAAGTGGACGG
Organism: Protopterus annectens; assembly: GCF_019279795.1. NCBI lineage: Eukaryota > Metazoa > Chordata > Ceratodontiformes > Protopteridae > Protopterus > Protopterus annectens. The sequence goes on from NC_056725.1 coordinate 292,656,579, forward strand.
GCCAGACATCCGCATGCACTACACAATGTTGGTAGGATCATCCTCTCGCACGATGGTCTGGGTAATACCACATGGGTCCTCCATCACAATGAGCTGTGGTTCCCCCCTACACCCAAGTTGGATGCCTACAATTCCCTTGAGGAGGTGCTGGTAGGGTCCTTCATGGCCTCCAGACTGGTACCCTTTAAAGGAGAAGCTACTGACACCAGAATGGTCCCTGGGTCAACATCGGCCTCTGGAGAGATGTGTGGAACAGAAGGAGTAACGGGTAGATGAGACCCAGGCTTCTTGGCCTTTTTAGCTTGCAGCTCGGCTGAGTAGCTTCCATGTCACACATAAGATGCTTAAGACACTGATTTTCAAGATATAAGTTCAGGGAAGCTAAGCGACTATGTAGGATCTTTGGTACAAAGGCCTTATAAATAGCACACGTAGTATGGTTGTGATCCGGGCCTAGGCAAAATAAACAAAGGTCGTGAGCGTCCTTATATGGACTCTGCCTTCCACACTGACATGTGCCCTTCCCAGCTGACATGTAATCAAAACAGTACAAAGTAGCCAAAGATTACAATGAAAAAACCCCAACAGGGTACTTTTCCAAGCCAAGGTTTGCAACTTGGCTGACGAGTGATGACTGGAGCAGACAATCTGACAGATGGCAGAAAAGTTCTGAGGTCTGGTACGTGCTGATGTCATTTTATACCAGATGTCAATTTATGACCAGCCTACGTTTTGGATGTTTTAGTATCAAAGTGGTGAATGAAGGTTCGGGAACAAGTGGAATGTCAAAAATCATTATGCAGCATCCCATATTGCCAACCTTCAAGACTGTGAGCATTCCTTGTAGCAAATGCACAGTGCATTTGCACATATGTGGTTGACCTTACTACTAGAGATCACAGTACAGTGTGGATCGGGAAATATACTCTTTTCAATAAATAAAACCAAGGTGGATGAAGTGCCCAAATGTCCAAAACTAATAAACAAGATAAAATAAGGACTCCAAAAGAAACGACTATGATCCAGCACCAGAATTTTAATAATCGTACTAAATATAAAAATACACAAATACACCAAATCCACGAACACTAACTTTTTACAATGTTTTCTTCTTGCACAGTAACTTCATCAGACCTGTTGTTCCTTCTAGAGTGCTTATTTTATCTTGTTTAAATATACCCTTTTCCCCACTGTAGTGTGATCTCAGAGTTGGAATATATAATCTGTAGGGGGTATGGGGGCTTGCCCCCCTGCAAAAACTTCATGTCACATGATGTGCAGTACTGCACTGCATTCTACGGATGTTGACAAAGGTCAAATTCACAACCGGAAGTATCTTTGCGACATTCTAACTTCTTCAACATGCCAAATTTGCACATGTGAGTCAGTCTTTTGATCAGAATTTATTTTGATGTGCACTTACTTGATAGTAAACCATTCTGGATACCATGCAACATCGCACGTACCTCACAGTAGCGACAGACGTTTGTATACTGGCCAGACGTACAAGTCAGCTGGAGGCGGACTCCCTCATGTTATGAATACTGCAGCATATGAATAGAAGGATATCCAGAGATACACTCTCCCCTACATCCTGTAGCATAATGTCAAGGAACTTGTTTAGGATTTGTGAGGCTCATGTCTGTGATATCCTAAACATGTTCTCCATAGGTCACTGAAAGGTTCCTGCGTACCTTAGCATACAAAAGAATAGGCATCACTCTCATCCCCCTTGATTCCACTTGTGAGTGTTTTAGTTTGATTAGGACCCTTACAGTCACAGGTACTAGGCTAGATGCCCTTGTAAACCATTTCAAGCCTTGCCAGTTTCCCATTTTGTGCCCAAATTAACCTATCTTATGTGATTACAGATTGGCCTTACCCATCCCATGGTCAATAATTATATATTACCTCTAGTGTTAATAACCAAGATCATACCATAGATAATTTTAGGGGATCCATGCATGGGATATATCATTTGGGAGCTACCTCTGTCCATTAGTAGTAAAGGGGGCAGTCCTAGAGTACATTTTCTGTTTCCCATCCACAGATCTAAGTTGTGCTTGAATAGGGATGGGAAGAAACTTTGTTTTATGTGGATGGGGTGTCTGTCCTTCCATACTTTTCTGTCGATGTTCCAGAAGAGGTTTAGATCCCTAGACTGAGTACTGCTGATACCTTTTGACTTGTTGATGTGCAGTAAATCCATCAGTATTGTGTGATGGATGCCTTGTATGCCAGGCAGAGGTCACTTTTTACTGTCTGCCTGCTCACTCAGGAATGGTTCACAACCTGCTGGTCTGTGACCTAGTGGTATGTCAGGTGCTGCCTGTACCTCCTCTGCTGGCATGTATGGCCACAGCATGCATCATCGTGGCACTGGCTCAGACAGCAATCATTAATGCATGCTGCTGTGCAACTGCTACTGCTAATCCTGCCATTACTTCCATTACAGACACTATGTGTCTTAATTTTCAAAATGGGTATAAGCTAGTTTTTTGGCACGTGGTATAAATTGTAGCAACTGCAAGTAGTTTGCTAAAGTTTAAAAGAAAAAAAAGATTTTTTTTCAACCAACATCCAAAGAAGGGTTGGGGGCAGTGAACACAAACAGGACATGTTTGGCTCTTGCATTTCTGGAGTGCAATGCACCTGATCATGAACTTTTTTTTTTCTTCTTAATTGTTCCTCAGGTGAGGCGGTGTAAGGTGGGGTTGCAGAAACAGGAACTGGATGTTTGGTTGGCTCCTGAATTTCATTGCCACCTTCCACCAGATAGTGGATCTTTTTTTTCTGATTCCAAGCCAAGACTAGCTTTTTGCTAACATTTCTTTTAATTGCAGTGTAAAATTTCTTTATAGTCTTTCTTAAAATTCTTTAATTACTTTCAGGAGCAGTTTAAACTATTTTAGAAAAAAGGAATTAAAAAAAAAAACAGAAGTCAAACTTTGAGTGATTACTTTTAGGACAGAATGAAATTCAACTCCTGCTTCAATGTAATCTTTGTCTTATATCACAAATTTTGTTCTCACACTTTGTTGTTTTCATGTGTGTAACTTTGAATCGGATTTTCATTCTAGGTCACAATTGAAAACTGCCATATACAATTAAAATACTTGATTATCAAATGCAATAAACACAAATAAATAATCATTTTAACACCTGAATATTACATTTGAAGGAAGGTCATTAATTCATCAAGGCAGGCAGTTCAACACAATAGATACAGAAATAGTAAAAATAGTATAAACGTTTTTTCTGTATGTTTGAATTTTAACTTTGTGAATCTCTCAACTCATGTCTTCCAAGCTAAACATAGTCTGGACAGCAGTGAACAGTGAGGAGCTAAAGTTACTGTGAGATTTCAATTAGACCAGACATAATGGCAGAGTATTATAAGAAAACTGCTGACCGACTATGTGGTGTACAGGGATAGACCCTTGACTATGAACCAGATTACCTGAGATCTGCTAGCAGGCCCTGGTGCCAAAAGAGCTAGCTGAGGGTGGGAGAAGAATGAGAGACGGAAACCACTCACATCTCTAAGTGCAGGAAGACAGTGCGATACACCTGAGAATGCATGCTCTATTAGAACACCTTGATGGAGACTGAAATGCCAACTGAGGCATTTGCCTTAAGGTGTGGGGCATCTACAGGCTTGCATTATTTGAAAGAAATGCCCACTGAATGGTCAATTCCAGAAGTTTCATCTTTTTTTTTTTTTTTATAAAAATATAAAAGAAAAAAAAACTCAAGCAAATGCCTGCACTACTATTGTCACACTCACCCACTCACCCCTCACCCCAATAAGAATAGAAGAAGGGGAGGGTGAGAGGGTGGTATAATGGTTAAGGTGTTCACCTCCCAGACACAAAGTACAGGATTTGATTTTCACTTTGGAAAGAAAATTGGCTAGGATTAAAATGGCCCACAAGGGCAGCTAGTCTAGTACTGAACTATGAACCTGAAAGTCACAGGATTCTCACTCCAGGATAAATATGTGAATGGGTCAAGAGAGTGTATGGGAGAAGTTCAATGGTCAGTGGGGGTTTAGATCCCAGAATACTGATGGCAAAAAAAGAAACAGCTGTATTAAATACTACATTTTCCTAATCACTGACATGTATCATAGTTTTTTCTTAGTCTTTAATGACATTATCATAGCCATAACCAAGCTACATTCAAGCACTTTATGCATCTATTCCAGAACCTGCCCTTGCCATGACCCTACCTAGTCTTCCTTTCCTTTATGTACCCTCAAAAGGACCATACTTAGTACCTCATTACACCTCTCTCTCCAGTGTGTCTACTATGCATTTGCCCAATTTTATACAAACAAAAAATGTTTATTGTTGACCTACTGAACTATACCAATGTAGAATTGTTACTTAGCTTCTTTTTAATGCAACTTTAACTTTATGCATGTAACCCAACATATGTGAATTGTTTTGCTATAACTGCTATTATATCAATATTGTTTAAAATTGTATTTGTTTTAAAATGTATGACTGGAGCTTTTCTCCTCGGGTCTCCAATGAAAATGGGCCACAAGCCCAGTTGGACAAACCCGGTTAACAAATGCCAATAAATAAATAAATAAATGTAAACAAAGAACAAAAGTTCAGAATTTATGACAGCAAAGTTAACTTGATAACTGTACAAGTACTTTAGTAACCTGAGTATGATTCTATGACAGTCTAAATTGTACCTATCTATCCCATTATCTCTCAAACATCTGTCTTTCTAACCTTCTTGTCAGACATTTTATTGTTTTTTAGGATCACATTTATTTGAGCACACACCTGTTTGTAAGCTTTCTAACCTTCCTGATAGACATCTTATTGGGTTTTAGGTAAGGGATCACATTTGTTTGAGCATACACCTGTTTGTAAACTTTCTAACCTTCCTGATAGACAGGTTATTGGCTTTTAGGTAAGGGATCACATTTGTTTGAGCATACACCTGTTTGTAAACTTTCTAACCTTCCTGATAGACAGGTTATTGGCTTTTAGGTAAGGGATCACATTTGTTTGAGCAAACACCTGTTTATAAGTTTTGTCACTGTACTGCATACACTGCAGTATTGTTGTTTGTGCAGAACTATTGTGCCCTGTACTGGGGAGTTTCTCCTGTCCCTATTGTCTTGTTACCATGGGATTAATACACATAAGTAAGTGAGGAGTGGGAGTGTACTTGTTTGTGGGGTTTTTTTGTTTGTTTTTTTAGGGAAGCTGAGTTCTCAGACAATTTATACATGTGGAAATGGTTTATGAACAATTGTGTCTTGACTGTTCTTAGGGGATGGCTCTATCCATCTATCTATCTATCTATCTATCTATCTATCTATCTATCTATCTATCTATCTATCTATCTATCTATATCTGCTTATCTGTCTATCCATATATTTGTCGATCTCTCTCTATTTGATGTATCAGTCTGTCTGTCTGTGTATTACTTCTAAGACAAATTGAGAATGAGGTACAATAGGAAGAACAATAAATCCAGTCAAGAGTGCCAAGAACACGTGAGACCCAGAACTGGGCTATGAAAAACAGAGCAGTGAGCATTACGTGTTAATCCCTACAAAAGGACTGGAGACACAAAGTAGAACAGTATATACCTGCTTCAAACCTTTAATACAAGCAATCAAAAGTACAGCATAAAAAAGAAAAATAGCATGGCTGATGCACAAAATGGTGCAGAAAGACTAGGCCTACATCAGAAACTAGGAAACACTTTATTAGTTAGAGCGAGCTGGAAAAAGCTGATACAAAAATAATACCCACAGAAAAAAATATCCACAGTATACATGAAGGGTACAGAGCAAACTTAAATTAGATTAAAAAAAAAATGATAGAGTAGACTGCTGAGTCAAAGTAAATTACAGGGTGATGGTTAAAAAATAATAATAGGCACCATGGAGACAAAACATGATTCTGCACTAATGTTTTGCCACATTGTGCATTTAGTGGGAATATTTTACAGTAAAGAAATCATTGCATAAATATGTCTGCTTTCTTAGTCACTCACTCAGCTGAGTAATGCCATTCCATATCCAACACGTTTAAATCTCACTTTGTGGGATTGCAATCAATGAGAAAGCTGGGCAAGGAAAGAAGAGGGCAAATAAAAGGGGGACCAGGGAAGAATCTAAGAAGGAACTCTAGGAACTTAATGGACACAAGACATGGGATCTAGGTGATCAATACGCAAGTACCAGAACAGCTGGCAGCTAGGGAGCAGGCAATTCAAAAATTACCTGAAGAAATATTATTTCAAAAAAGGGTAGAAGAAGTCTGCTACATACTGCTCAAGGTGATGGCGTGTAAGCCAATAAAGGGTTTTATATATGTCTGGGGGTGGTAGAAAAAAGGAGTTGAATATGAAGTCAGAACATAAATTTTCTTCTACTAGCATCGTAACAAGTTCAGACATCTATATAAATCAGCATTGCTTTGTCACAGAATACTCACATTTACTTATACAGAGGTAACATGTTAAACACACTGAAGATACATACATAGCTAGATAGACACTGGAATGGGGCAGAAATGGCATAGAAAATTAATGCTTTATCATCCTATTTTTGGAGATGTATGAAAGGTCAAGTGGACATTTTAATAACGGATACTGGAGCACAAAGGCTGGGACTATTAAACTACTGGAAAAATATTTTTTGATAAATGTGTGTTGTTGAGAAACAGTATACAAAGTGTAATGAAAGGCATACCTGTGTACAGTAACGGTGCTGTAATAATGAGGACAAACCTAAAGCAGGCAGTACTTCCAACAAGCCTCCAAGACAAATGTAGTCATTTGCTGGGCCACAGTGCCTGGTCAAACTTACCTTATATTCTGCAAAGCACATAAGACAGGCAGTCAGAGAAAGCAGGATTTTATTTTCATTGCTTAATTTACATTGTGACACCTATCATTCCAGCTTAATATGAAGACTGTTTGTGTCCAGTTTAAGCTGTACCTTAACCAAGGTGCTAAGGTACTTAATCTGTCAGACCACAAAAGCAGGCACACTATTAGATGTAAATACCTTTATCAGATTTGACCTAGTAATGAAACCATTAAGCCACTAAAAAAAGCTAACTGACTACCTATTAAACAACATGCTGCCTTTACACTTGCCTCCCAACTATTGAAACTTATCAAGAATGACACCTTCCCTCCACTAGCTTCCAGACTATCCACAGATGCTCCGATATACAACCTTAGACATCCTCACCACTCAAGTCCTCTCCTCCAACCCCTCCCCCAACAACATTTATTTGGAGGTCAACTAACCACTATTAACTGTCAAAATCAGCTATAGTTTCAACAGTAATATATTTATAACTGTCAAATTCAACTACTGTTTCCACAACAGAATCTTTTGTATGTAAGCTGACAAGTCCATCAAACAGTGTGGGTCACAGGTATATTACTTTTGTTAAAACATTCAGACGTCTAGACTACATAGCTAGCAAAATGTCCTTTTAACTAAAATCTTAGTAAATGGAAAACCTTGACTTTATCCATTTAGTTATTTGTGTTGAAGGTCTAACTGCATTCAGTGGCAAAGGTTCTTGTGAGGTGTACTTTCATTGCTCAAAGACAGGAAGAGTAGAAAGGAATGCTGTATATCTTGATGTCTCTTCTCTGAATTAATGCAGAGAAATGCTACATTTCAAAGGTCACACGCATGAAACAAACACACAAGCTGAAACAAATGTCTTTCTGACACTAGGAGATATTATCTGTTCACAGGCATCAGATTATGTAGAAGTTTTTATTTAGAAAGAAAAAAAATCACAAATTCAAAGCCTGCATCATGCTACTAGATGTAACAGAAGCATGCATATTTTGTCAGGTTAAGATGAAAGAAATAGAAAAGGGGTATTTGTAAATAAAAACAAATTAAAAAAAATTACTACTTTTCACATCAATCACATTGCAATTTTGCGATTACAAGCAAATGCATTTACCAACATTTGCCAATTTTTTATCATCATGTTTTTACATTCCCTGTTTATTTCTTTTTGATGCATCTCTTACAGGATAGGGGCACTCCAAAGTTACTTAAAAGACACATACCAAATACCTGCACACATCAAAATAGCAGTCTCCCTATGCAAATCTTATATGTAAACAGTTCAGAAACTAAGGCAATGCATATTCTACAAGACTGCATACTAACCTGTAAACGTTTTTTAAAGGCAAAGACGTCTGTCACCTGTGCATTTATTTTGTCTTAAACATAGAATGATCAAAACTATTAGCCCTTTGATCACGTACATCATCAAAATTGAAATGCACTATAGTTATTCTTAATTTCAAAGTAACACAAAAAGTGGTTAACCACAGGATTGGGGGGGGGGGGGGTAGAGGTTTGATTGAACTTGTATGTAAGCCAATGGCTAGTCTATTCTAATCAGCATAAAAGTGAAGGTAGAATTAGAACAAAAGTGAAGGTAAAAGTCCTTGCCTGGATGGGCAAGAATTTTCTGCTCCACAAAACTCAAGCACACTGACAGAACCAAGCACAGAAAATTAGAAATTAGATGTGCCATAGACATGCAACAGATAAAGCTTTGCTCTCGAGTAGAATTTCTTGGCGTCTATGCCTTGAACACATAAATGATCGCAGACCTGAACATAATCCTCTATTTTATCCAGAAGCGGAATAACAGTCCCAGAACAGCAAGTACTATTTGTGGTTTGCAAACGATACATGTTTAATCTGCAGTGTCCCTATTCTGACTACTTGTATGTGTATCACCTTTTTTAATCCCTCTAATCAGACGCCACATCAAATTACTCACTTATCTCTGGTCCCTTCCAGAAACAACATCATTCACCACTATACCACCTACACCCACAATACACAGTTCTCAACTATGTAACTGATAATCCGAACTGAATGTATGGGTGCCTTCATCTTGTGCTGGATGCTATGTCGTTAAGTGGGGCAGTAGCTTTGATCCCTGTCCAATTTTTCCAGTGTCTGGGCTTGGCATTCACAGCCAGACTACTGGCATCATCGATGGTTAGGAAGCCTCTGTGCCAACAGAGTAAGCCATGCACATTTTAGATGTGAAACTTGTGTAGCGGGCCAGTGAATGAAAATTCACTTCCTCTTCCATACCTGTAAATGTACAAGCACAACGCTGCAGAATCATTTCACTAGAATCAGTAAAGGAAGAAATAACATGGAGAACCATATGAGGCACAATTATAAAATGTTTCTGCGGCTCTACAGCAAGTTTTTGAAGTACCTGAGATGCCTGCTATTTGACTAAACTGTGACAGTATTATTTTTTTCCATTTTTCTTATTTCAGATTTGATAACCAAGGTACATCACTGATTCCTCAGGATCCATTTTATCCTTAGCCTAGGACACAGCACAAGAATGTCATACAGTCATAAATTAATTATCAAAATACACAGGTTTGTTGAAATACATAAGTTAGAGAGTTGAACACTTTCAGCTATGTTCACAAGGCTTCAGATACAAATGAAAAGATTGTGAAATAAATTACAGTTTGTTGCTAAAGAGCAAAATGGAGAGCTGGATAGAATATATTTATTTTCATACACCATACTGTAAGTTTTTTATTTGTTTTCTTAGTATTCAAAAAGGCAATCATAAGTCCTCTAGTGTCAGGGTCTGACCCTGGAGAGAAAAACTGTGAGGCAGACAAGTGTCATGAAGTTACCTGAATGAAGAGGGGCTACAGAGAGGGCAAGGGTTACACTTTACATTTCTAGATCTATTACTTGTTAGCACAGATGATTAATACTAAAGATGCAATTATCACAACAAAGCTTTTTTTTACATAAAAGTAAAATAAAACTCAGTCATAGATAAATCATCCCTCCAAGACTTTTATCACTGGAAACTATGATGCAATCAGAATGCTGTCCACAATTACTGAAATAAATGTGTTCAAATAATATTAGTAAGTTCTATTAAATTATTAGCATCTGCATTAATGAGCACAAGGTGTAGAGACAGCTAACAAAATGCCTGTTTGATATAATTACAAAACTAAAAAGATTTAAAGCAGAAAAACATGATACTCAGCTTTCAGAAATTCCCCCTAATCACTTTTCTTACTAAATCTTGAAGACCAAACAAAAGCTTAGTTTAATCATAAAGGCTGAATCGAGTAAAGTATTATTTAACTGCATCAGAAAAATGAAAGGGAAATCCTGACTTTGATGTTACCAATAAAAGGGATATAATTATCAACCTGCAGGACAAAAAAATGTACATGAAGAAATATTTTATGCCAACATCACAATAATCAAAGGCATACATACACAGGTCATAGGCACAAAATGAGCTGTCCATTATGTTAACTTAAATTAAGAAATTAAAACTGCTTCCAAATGTTAAAACACAAGTTTTCTGAGATCAGATAACATACCTGTTAATTTTCTGTACAGGATCATGAAAAACATAAGTGAACTGTTAAACAACATGGCAGTATGCCCACATGCCCCAAATCTCTGGTGACCAACTGCAGTGATTAGGGACAGGACAATAAATCAGACCTAATAAATTTTACAACCCTTCAACCTCAACTGTATTTCACATAAAACTAAGGAGTCATAATTGAGTGTATTTAAAATGCTAAGGGGCTTAGTTTTGTTTAATGAACATTTATGTAGGAAAATAGGGTAGCCCATGGACCCTTTTCCATCATGGCATGGACCAGCAGGGTAAAACATGATACTCTTAGCTTTCAGAAATTGAACACAGTAATTAGGACTGCTCATAGAGATATATATACGATATTACAGAAATAAACAGGATATATTATTGTGCAGCTGAATTAATAACTGATAAAGTTCTACCACAAGAACACTGGGTAGTGAGGGAAAGGAAGGGGAGAAATCAAATACCATCATGGAAATATTGAATAGAGAGACTGAAACCAAGTTAAGAAAAGCCTCTAACTGGAAAACCCCAGGCCCACATACAGTACCTAAATTCTGGTTAAAAATATTAATATCTTTGCACGAAGATTTAGCCATGAGTAAGAACTATCTATATGCGCGTCCAGAACAGACAATAACCTGGCTAACAACAAGAAAAATAGTGCTCCTACTTAAGAGTGAACCTGCAAGCTACCCTAAAAATTATAGACCAATAACGTTCCTTCCGACTACATATAAACTATACACAGGAATTGATGCCGACAGAGTTTATAGTCACTTAGAAGAAAACTCAATTATGGCAGTAGAACAAAAGGACAATAAAAGAAAGTCATATGGAACAAAGGATCATTTGTTGTTAAATAAAGTCATAGCGGAGAACTGTAAAAAGGGGAAGAATCTAAGTATGGCATGGATTGAATACAAAAAGCATTTGATAGTATCCTTCATTCATGGACAAAAGTGTGCTTAAAAATGCATAAGATACACCCCATGCTGATCAGCTACATTACAGTGACCATGAAACAGTGGCAGACCACTTTGCAATTAAGCCATGATAAAGGACAAATTGTTATCCCAGCGATAAAAATTCAGAGGGGGATATTCCAGAATGACTCTCTGTCACTGTTACTATTCTGTCTTGCCCGTAATCCATTAAGCTGTTTACTCAACAGCTTAGGCCATGACTATAATCTGGCTCCTAGAAAACAACAAAGCATAAAGACTTCTCACCTTCTCTTTGTTGATGATTTAAAACTTTATAGCTCATCAGATAAGGAACTGAAAGCACAACTGCAAGTTGTCAAAACTTTTTCAGATGATATAAGAATGTCATTTGGTCTTGATAAATGTGCAAAAGCAACCTTTAAAGCAGGAAAACTGCAGCACCAGGAAGACATCAGTTTGGGACAAGAATGTGATATAGAAGAACTTGAGCAAGAAGGAGTGTATAAATATTTGGGAACTGATGACAGATCATCAATCAAACATGAACAAATGCAAATAAAACATAGTAAGGAATACTTCAGAAGACTTAAATGAATCCTGAAAACAGCACTGAGATCTAGGAACAAAATCCAAGCTAACCAATTTGTTCTTCCTGCCCTAACTTACAGTTTTGAAGTGACTGACTGGCCCCAAAATGTGTTGGATAGATTAGATAGGAAAAGGATGCTTCATGCTCACTAAATGATTTATAAAAATCAGTGCATACCAGGGTTATATATATCGTGTTCTAAAGAAGGGATGGGCCTCCTTGAAATTGATTATATGTATAAATCTGCAATTGTGGGACTCCACACATACCTGCTAACCTCACAAAACCCAAACATAATGAAAGTTTTGAAACATGAGGAGAACAAATCTAAAATTACTTCTCTGCTTAACATAGCAAAAGCTTATCGGCGTCAAGCAGGAATAGAAATCAAACCAGAAGCAGAGAAAAATCAGGCAGCAACTGAATGTGCAAAAAAAAAAACAGAAAAAGAAAGAATATAAGGTGAAGGATCAGATGAGAAGGCAAGAAATATGGAAAAGGCATAAATATAGTTGCAAGTATAGAAAACTTCTGGAAGAACCTCATGTTGATCAGGAACAACCACAGGAATGGTTAAGGAGAGGCAAATTCAAACCAAGAGATGAAAGGTTAATATTGGTGGTCCAAGACAGTGGGCTACGTACACGTTTGCTTATAAAGTCCATTGAACATGTGGGAGAAACAGACAAGTGTAGGTTTTGTAAAACAGAATTGGAAACAGTTGCACACCTTGTTGGTTGCGACACACTAATGGCAGAAGGACTGTATAATGGAAGGCATAATAATGTGGTGAGACTATTGCACTGGGGATTGTGCAAACATTATGGTACTGAAGTGGCCGAAAAGCACTGGAAATATGAACCACAAAGCATCAAAGAAAATGATGAAGTCTACATCACATGGGATCATCCATTACCAAGATTTCAAAAGACAGATGCGAAAAAAATGGATATAGTGGTCCAAGAAAAGAAGACAAGATTAGCATTGATCATTGAAATTACCACACCCAATGACTACAATGTCTTGCGTACAGAGAGACACAAAGTCATAAAATATCAGGATCTAAAGGCAGAAATGAGAACCATGTGGAAGAAAGATACCCAGACAGTTCCAATACTAGTAGAAACAATAGCTCTTATAAAAAAGAATTTACAATCTTATTTAGATATGTTACCAATACATGTAACTCCATACGAATTGCAGAAGGAGTCATTAATGGGCACATTGTGGATGCTACGAAGAGCACTTTTGGCTGACATCAGAGACTGAAACAATACTAACTTCATGAACTTTAATCGCACTTTGACTTAGGAATGGGGTCCATTCCCATCATGGTATTAGAAACTCAAAAGATTTGGAGAAATTAAAAAAATGTAAAGCCAAATACAACAGATATGTATAATTTAGTACAGCTGATTAGTCAGCATGTTTTGAAATCTGGGAGGAAACCAGAATACAAAGAGAAAGGCTATGCAGACACAGGGAGAACATACAAGCTTCACACAGAGAGCAACCATAAGTCAAGAATGAACACCGGGTTCCGGAGCTGTGAATGTAAGACCTTATCAATAACCCACTGAGCACTTCTGCTAGATATAAAAAAGTATGAATTTGTTAAGGATAAAACCTACGTTTTGAATCCTGAAGCATTTTTGAAGAGGTAACAGGACCACTTGATTAAGAATAACAGTGCACACTGTTTATTTTGACATTATTCCACATAAGAGAATAATTCACAAATTAAAAGCATTATGACTACTCATACAAAATGTAATGGGTAAAACACTGGTTAAGGAATGGGACACAAAATGTCAGAGTAGGTGGTTATCAAGATATCTATATGCTAACTATAATGGTAGTGACCGGTGGTGTTCACAGGAGACTATCTTACAGTAATTTCTTCTAAACTATTCTTCTCAGCTTTAAAAATGAGAAATAGGTTCTGGACTTCAAACTGGCTTGCAAAATGACTTCAATAAAAAAAAATGCAAACGATCTCCAAGATAAGGGTAGTAATGATCTCACGTTTAATATTAATAAATATATCACCATAAGACTTGACAAAAAGATATTTACTTTATTTTATATTTGTGTACCAGGGGATACACTGATCACAATTGACCACTTGTAGGCTGCCTCAGTGAAAACACAAATTATGATTACATAATAAATGGTCAAATCACAGTATAATAATATTGTCATCAACTACTTCAACTTCTACTTCTAGGAACAACGGTAGAAAGCATTCTAAACTTTGACTACCTTGTACTACTAAACTTAGAAAAGCATATTCTGTAGTCCATCTAATTGTAATGAGCTTGTCATTCCATGGAGGTAATTGTATCATTTTACCTTAGTGAGAAGGCCCATTACCGACTACAGTGCTGAATTTTTTTTTTGGATTTGAACAGACTCAAAATAATTTGAAACAGTACACTTCTTTATTAGAATAGCTATATGTTTTTTTTTTTTTAAACGTGTTATTTAGAGGTAACCCCTGATCAACAGAGGCCATTCCATAACAAACATACCCCCATCAAACCTTTAGCAACCTTCTAACTAATATACCCCTCCAAACAAATGCCCATCTAATATGGGGACACAAATGGGTTGGTTTGCGTGGCTAGGCTTATGAAGGCCCAGGTGGTTGGTTGCCTGATATACCTATGAACCTCTACTTGAACTATAAGGTAATGTCTGTTATGGTTTTATGGGAAAGTCTATGCCTGGAATGCATGACTGTGGAATACAACACCAGACAGGGGGCACAATATTAACAATTAAAAAACAACATGCACTATACAATACCTTTCAAAATTGCACAATAAGCTTCCCCTAGTTACAACAAGTTATTCAATAACGTCCTTCAAAAATGTTCTTGATATTGTATTTTGTTTATTTGTTAACCAGAAATCCCCACCCAGGAGTACTCTCTGGTTAAAGGACTTAGCCAAAGCCACACAGTAGGCAAAACAAGAAAGTATCAACATAGGTGCAACCATGTTAAGGTCATGGGTCACAGGCCATAAGTCTGACAGTCAAACCTATGAACCTCTCTGTGGTTCTGGATGCAAGGCCTTTATGACAGTATCACCAGGGTCTTGAGTGGAAAACTCTGTATTGTCCGTATGCACACCCTTCAGCAGCAGCTGCAGACATAAGCAGTTAATGATGGTGCACTTATAGGAACTCGTATTACTTTTATCATTTTTTTTATTTCTTTGAAGTATCATTATTTGGACTGTTGGCTAAGGCACCCTTAATTGTTTCTGTGCTGTTCCTGTGTTGAAGAAGTTAGTAATTTAATAACAGTATGGGGGTGTTGTTTTTTTTCTAATTTTTAACTTCTTTGTTTTAAGTCAATGAATACTTGACTTGATTTAATCTTGACTTTTATAATCTTCGATTTGGAATTCTCATGTTAGTTCTACATTATTTCAGACTATGACAAGGAAACTAATATTTCTAAGTTACACCCTCAATTATTCTTTAACCGCAAATGAATCATATACAATTATAGGCAGTTTTGCAAGTATATTCACCATTCTAAGGTTAGTACTAATATTATTACTTACATTAGTATTGTTACTCATTCTGACTGTATTTTTCACATCTTAACTTTAAGATATATTTAGTGTTGCGTAATATACTGAATACTGCTATATTAGTATGGAGCTTAATAGTAATAGTTTTGTGCTCATAATATTATTTTGTAGGTTTAGTCTACAAATTTAATAGCTTCTTGAGTAATTTTTCAGTCGTCCTTATGGTTTCAGTTATATCTTAACTGACCCCTAATAGTTTAAGGATTTTCAACATTAAATTTTTATCTATAATCATTCGCCTGAGTTTATAAGCAAATTGTGCAAACTTATGACAGTGCTACACCTGTGAGTTGCACTCTAGCTGCAGGACATGTTGGATTGTGATCAGAGCTTATACCATTCTTATGATGCTCATTTATCCTTTTCTAGACCACAATGCCTACCTACCTAATCACTCTGTGGTTCTGCATAGTGAGGAGGACCACCAAGAACAAAACAAAGCAAGGACAGGGAACTGAGACGGAGGTGTATCCAGCAGCCAGAACTCTGTTGACAGATCTTGTATAATAGTAAGTATACATAACATTCATAGTTGATGTCACAGAGCTGAAGGCATTTATAACACTACCCCCAGTTGCATGGGTGGCAGTTTCACAACAGCATGCTTTCAATCACTATAGCTCAGAAAGGAGAAACATACAGTATCTGCAAGCTATATCCAATTTCCAGTTCTTTGCAAAGACGTGAAGGGACAACTGGGGTGGACTACACAGTTGTGATATTAAATAAATCAACAAATGAGGTATTAAACAAGAAGGCTATGAATGCAGAAACAGGCCTTGAAGAATCTGCCTTGGGATGAGCCTATAACACATTCTCATGCTTCTTGTAACAAAGCAGGATGCAAGCTGGCAGTCACGTTAGGCAACATTTCTACCTCTGCAAACTCCAGTGAAGAAGGCAAACAGCTGAGCAACTTTTTGCATTGAATCTTTTCTGTCCATATGACATCTGAGTTCTCTTATCCATTAGTGTTCATCCTGACAAGCAAATATCCCATATGTTTGAATACTGGGCAAAGAATGCAGGCAGATGCACAGCCTGATTTAAGTTTCATGCAGTAGCTACCTTACATATAAAGAGGTTTCCTTAAGATCTGCTACAATGATTCATAATTCATAATTTTTATAGATTAAAAAGTATAACTCAAAAAATGTAAAAACAGAGAAACTTGTTTTTTGCAAGAGAAAAGCATCTTCTCCACACTCATGTTGGGGGGTACCCCCCACTCCCATAATTTATATATACTAAATCGACAGTCACAGTACAGTGGGGTAAAATGCAAAAAGACTGCAGCACACTGACAGCTTGCTCCATAAAAGTCAATGTGGTTTCAGTAAGCCACAGACAAAGAAAATTCTGGAAAAACTGCTCAACAAAAGTGCTGACGTCAGAGTGGAAGCATTCTGGCAGAAAGGTGGGCTTGATATACAGTGAAGCCCATCTTTGTGGAAGATTAAGTATGCTGGAAAGGTTTACAGTGCCTGCAAGTCTGAAATCCATCTAGCAGCAGTAATGATTGCCAGGGGGAAGGTTTTCCATGATAAGAACTTTAACTGCCTACAAACTGCGGACTCAAATGGAGAAAGTGTTAGTTTCAATAATATGACATAGTTCACAGCAGAGTGGGATCCTGTACTGGTTGTGTTGAGTAGGAAAGTTATCACTGCAGACCTTGGAGGAGGCCAGGGTTTGGAAGGCTGGAACATAATGAAAATGAGAGATTGCTGCTACATTTACTTTTATCAAAATTTAACTCAGCCTGGTGCCAAAATCATTGCATAACTAGATCAGAACCACACCAAATGGGAATGAGTGTGGGTCTATTCCTTAATCAGAAGCTTGAGTGAAGAACGTCTTCCATCTGATTTGTACATAATTTGTAATTGGCTCACTGAGCTAAAGACAGTATAGATATCACTCATTCTAGAAATGATGAAATGTTTACAGGAATTGGAAGAATCATGGTTTCAGCTAGAATGCATATCAGGATGGATCCCTGCCTGAGGGGTGTGCTGGCAGCTGGAGGAAATGAGGTAGGTAAAGCAAGAACTTTCATAAAACTGGTGCTCATTGTACATAGTTCTCATCAGACTAACCACTGACTATATAACACCCCATTCAGTAAGTACTTGTCCAAACACTTGTCACAACTGAAGCAACCACAACACTTATTCACAAAAATCATCAAGAGACTAAATCATAAAAACTAAGCAGACCATCTGAAAGGCTCCCTATTGAAATGTCGCCACTCAAGATGGCAAGTGATAAAAAGCCAGAAAAAAAAAAGACTGAAAACAAAGGAGAAGACAGAATCTTAAAAATTAAACTTCTCCTTTAAACTTCTTTTTTGTAAGAGGGGGCAAGCCCTCACCACCACCTGAACTTATATATACTACCACCATAACTCACGGGGAAAAGGAAATATTCTAAGAAAATGGCATCTTGTGGTCATTAAGTCTCCACATTTTGGGATTCAAATGGTTACCTATCTCAAAGCCTTATCTGCCTTTTCAGAATTACACAGGCCATTAAGAGGTAACTTCTACTCAAGTATAAAGTGTTAACAGATCCTTTCCTAACAGACCCATTACATGTTTGCTAGTCCAGTGGAACTGTCTTCCACTCCACATAAACCAAAGTGTTTCTCTTATTCTATTCAAACATACTTTAGATGAACTGATAGGAAACTGCAAATTCATACCCAATTTAGCAATCATAGATGGGGCAACATGTAACTGTCCCAACATATCATTGTCCTGTTAACCTTTGGGTTATTCGTACACAAAATATAAGGTCTAAAAATTAAACATGAAGAAACAACCAAGGATCCAAATGTCATGTAACACAATTTATTAAAATAAAATGTAAATAAAAAGGCAAAGCTTTTTCAATTCTTATGAACTCTATATATTATAGACACAGTTTAAATACTTTTCAAAATATCCTGCCAGCCAATCTTCTCAGTCAATGTCATAATTAAACAATCAAGCAATTAAAAAACTTAAAGCGAACTCACAAAAAAAGAACAAAAAATATAGAACTTGATATAAATATCATAAACAAATTCTGTACATGATAGTATCTATCTTTTAGTATGGGTTTTATGCTACACATTGTATTTTTCCAGGGGGTATAGTCACCCTGAAATAATTAATCCATCTGTTCTCAGCCACCTCTGTCTTATTTACTATATCCTACCTCTACCTAGTATATCATGGTTGTTTTTTGTTCAAGTTTATTCTTCCATTTGAATCTGTTTGGGTGTTTATCTGAGGTTTTGGTTTAGGTCTAAAAACTACCAAAGGAAATGTAAGGCCAAGGTATGTTTTTCTTATCCAGTAAGGTGCTATGACAATCAGTTTGGCTCATGACTGTTTGACTTGGAAGAGAAATTCATGAGTAGGGGAAGGAGGAATGGCATGGACTAGGCCTTTTAACCAATGCTAAGTGACAATGTTCTGGCAGAGAAGGAATCAGGATGAAGGCGTTGCACTTGGCATTGGAATGTGGCACAAACAGGTCAAACAGAGGGTGGCTTCCACTTCTGAAATATTTTTTGGACTGCTATGAGTGCTCAAAAGCATTCACAAAGCATCAGAATGTTTTTACTCGGCTTCTGATTCAGTGAGCTGGTTTCCCCTCAGAATGTGGACTGCTTCAAGAAATAGTTTGTTCTTGAATCCCTATACCCACATCCATAATATTTCCCTGCAAAAACAGTACGAATATGCTCCCCTTCTTTGTTGATGTACCACATTACAGTCATATTGCCTGACTGAAGTGAAATGTGCCCCAGAAGGTGTTTGAAGCAAAAAAAAAAAAACAAATACTGGTTCCACTTCTAATACATTGATGTGTGTGACCTGGTTTCTTAATCTGATCATAATCCTGTGACTGTGCGATTCTGGAAATGCCCCCTCCCCTCCACACACACACACACACACACACACACACACACACACACACGCATGCACGCACGCACGCACACACACACACACACACACACGCACACGCACGCACACACACGCACACACACACGCGCACACACACACACACACACACACACACACACACACACACACACACACACACACACACACACACACACACACACACACACACACACAAGTGATGGCTAATCTATCACTTTGGTCCCTGCCAGTGGTGGATCAACAAACAGCTTGCCTACTCACAGACTGAAAGGGGAGGTCCACAATATTAAGCAACCTATGCATGTCTAAGATATCTTGATTGGCACAGCCATTGAGTCCATTTCTTGTAACTTGTAATCATTAAACTGACAGTGTCTAGTGAAGAGCACTCATTGCATGCAACATGAAGCATTGTTGGAGTGGAGGCTACCAACCTGACCAGGAACCTAAGGCAATGGATAGCGATCACTGTGGGGGCATACAAAAGATGAAAGGCTGATAGTAAATCTGGTAATCATTTTAAGGGTAAAGAGGCCCTACAGATCCTGGTATCCAGGAAACTATCTATGAATGCAGCCTGACAAGACAGTTTTAGATGGAACTTTGTAAAGTTTACAGTCATACTAAACGTGTGGCTGCAGATACTCCCTCTGTTCAATGAGACCAGCTGGGGAGTCAGAAAACAAGGCCAAATAATTTATGTAAGGAATTATTCTGGCTCTGTACATCCTTAGGGACATGGTCCCACAAATATGAGCCTACTGAATGTACCAGGTGACAATATAAGGTTGAATGACAGCTGAGAAGACCGACATAGCTCCAGAAGATCGAAGAAGAAGAAGACCGCGAAAATCGCGGGTTGCAGAACATCGACAATGCAGAAGACCGACACGACGGATGACAACACCAACGCCGAGGATGCCGACATGGGGAAAGGCTGTGTGATGCGTGGTAGTGACGGACGTAGGGTGCGAGGCAGGTAAGTGTGGAGATTGACGGTCTGTGGGGATAGGGGTGGGTTAAGTGAGTTAGGGTTAGGCGATAGGGGTGGGTTAAGTGAGTTAGGGTTAGGGAGTTAGGGTTAAGTGAGTTAGGGTTAGGATAGTGACGGACCTTAGGGTTAGGGTAAGGTTTAGTGTGGGCTTGTAAGGATTTTGGTGTGCTTGTGTTGTGTGTGTGGTTTGTGGAATGGGATGTGTTTT
Organism: Protopterus annectens; assembly: GCF_019279795.1. Taxonomy (NCBI): domain Eukaryota; kingdom Metazoa; phylum Chordata; order Ceratodontiformes; family Protopteridae; genus Protopterus; species Protopterus annectens. The sequence goes on from NC_056725.1 coordinate 292,677,290, forward strand.
GTTTTGTATGGGGTTTCGTGTTTATGGACTGTCGAATATGTGGTGTCGGTGATGTGGTTGTCGGTGTTGTGTGGTTTCGATTATGTCAGGTAGAACCGGTTGAATATATCTGCTGCCTGGCCCTAATAAAAAAATATAGGCACCTTCTAGACTACTTCACTATCCTGATCTGTAGGTGAGCATTTCAAGAGTCCAAAAACTACATCCGATCTCTGCAGAAGCTACTTACGTGTCAGTGTGAAAAGACTTACTGCGAATGGAGATGATGAGACTGCTTAGATCTAGAATGTGTATTAGGTCCCTTGATTTCTTTGGTACTTAAAATAATCTAGAATACTATCTGAGTCTGTACTGATCTTGTAAGACCAATGAGATGCTTCTTTTTTTCAGGAGGTTAAGCCCTTTTTTTACTTGCATTTTTTTTCCTGGTGTGGAAGAATGTCAGTGATAACATGCAGAACAGGAATAGTACAAAAGAATAGGTGATAACCTTGGTTTATTAAGCTCACTGTCTGTGGTCCAGCAGTAAAGCTGAAGCACTGGGAAACACTGAGCTAGACATCATATTCCCATAACCATCCCTTTAAGGAGATGGGAATTGTTATAAACTTGTGTGGAGATGCACACAATTCCACTGAAATAAGAACCATCAACTCTATCCCAGCCATACCTCTCATATGTAGAGATTTTCACAGAATGTCTATATTTGCCTCATATTTTTGATCTGCTCCTCATATAATTTGTGGTATTCTGGCATTTCATCCTACAGAAAATGCTAACACAAAACATGTTATCCCAGCAAGTTTCTAAGAGAAATATTTAAAATCTTTCCCTATTTTTTTGCCTTTTGCCCTACATTGTTTTAAGCTTTGTCCAAATTTCATCTGCCAAGAAATTGAGAGGAATGGTCCCAGCTTCCTTGCTGAACCAAAGACTTGGACTGGTCCTGGCAATTAATAAATGTGTTGTTCTGCATTCAAGTTGTAGAACCATGGTATCTACTAACTCATCTGCAGCATACTGTAGGTACTCTGTGGAAGGTGAAACTAAGCTCCTCTCCTTCGTAGTTTTTAGTGTTTATTCAGTTTCTGGATCAAACAGTGGACCTAGAAGAAGTTCATAAAGGACACTTCGATGTTGGCAACTATGGATCCAGAACATTTTACAAAGATGAATGCATGAGCCACAGTCTATCCGTTTAGCAGCTCTGTGGAGCAGAGTGGTGGGGTCCTGACTGTGATTCACGGGGACTCAGGTCTGAATGGTAGGCCTGGTCTCTGTAGGAGCTGCATGAGGACAGGATGGGAATGTGATGTTCCTGTCTGGCTACAACCCTCAGTGGAGGCTGTGAATGAAGACTCTAGCTCTAGTCCACAACTGTGATGGAGAAAGACAGAGAGAGACAGGAGGTCAGAGCATATCTAGAGTGCACATGGATTGTAGGGCTACCACTGTATGACATGCTTGTGGGAAGTTAACAGCCAGAAGGGAAAAAAGCCTCCATCATTGTCAGGATGAGCATGTACCAGAATGTTCTAACCTGCTGTCTGTCGTCCTGTGAAGCCTTGATACAGTCAACAATACATAACACATGGTGGTTGGCAGGGGGCACCAAACAAGTTGTTAAAAAAAGTTTTATCTCAACTCATCAGATTTTTTTCAGACACCTTGAACTTTTTTTGGTGAGCATATTGGGGAGATACAGATTCATGTGGCTCGCAGAACTAATCCAAATGAATCTGGATCAAAGGATAATTCCATGAACCAAAGCTTTGGATAGTGTGGGTCAGTCTACTGTTAACAAATGTTAATAACTGGCAGTGTCCATATCATGTCCATTTCATTAACAGTTACCTGTTCAACAGGTGTAAACCTATGCGTTATTGCAGGTGTAGTTGATTTTAACACTAGCCACTGTTTTTACTACCTGCATTCAGAGCATTTTTACTGATTGTAGATTATTACTCAGTCAGTTTCAGAATAAGTCATAGGAAACAAAGAAGGCCAGGAAACAAAGGTTGATTATAAAGTCAATATCCCAGGAAGTCCTGGAAACAAAGTTTAATGCTGTTTAACACTATTATTAAACACATGTCATCTACTTTTACAAGACTACAATATATGAAAAAAATAATTTCACAGTACATTGATAGATAGCCTCTGGACTGAGAGTAGCTAGACCTATGACTGACTGATTATGCATAATTATTACAAAGCTTTTCAGGGGTAAACTATTCTGACATAGATTAATTAAAAATAATACAATTAGACTATTAATCTGCATAAGAAATGCCAGCATCACTGTGATTTAATCACTTGTTCCTTTTTTAAAACTAGCACCCGTAAACAAGCTTTGATTATGTCTCATCAACAGGATGGACCTGTCTTGAAGTTTGAAATGCTTTTTTCCGTAGCTGCTTATTCATTTCCTCTTAAGAAGTTATTCTGAAGCATAAGCTTCTGTAGTCCCAAGAAACAGACTGCTTATAATTTCCCCCAAAATGGAATTCTTAAATAAATTCCAGTATTAACCATAAGAGCTATCCTGGTGACACAGATGTAAACAGAACTTTTCCTTCATTTGTAACAATTAAAACTGAACAATGCTTACATGCTTTTGATTCAGAAAGACTTTAACATAACTCTCTGTCTCTGCTTCTGAAAAGATAACAATTCACATTTATGCATGGAAACCAGAAAAGGAACATGCAGAAGCAGGAAGACATGTTGTAATCATGATCAGCAACTGCAGTGTTATACAGGAAAAGGAGAAGGATCCTGTACTGACAGTCTGTTTCATATACACTGTGTCCCCCAAGGTGGTGTGCAGACAATAATAAAGTCAGTACACCAGCTACAAAGTTTTAAGAATCAGAAATGGTATGATGGTATGACTATGTTTGTATAAATGTCTCTGCATAGCCATAAAGTTTTACTTCCTGTTACAGCTATGCATAACTTCATTATGCTATGCATGCTAGTTAACCACCCAGACTCTGTATATGTAGTAATGCACATATACACACACATATAAACACACATACACACACACACACACACACACACACACACACACACACACACACACACACACACACACACACACACACACACACACTAGATATTTCTTAACCAGGCAAAACTATTTTAGAGGATGAAGAATGCACTTGGTGCTTAAGCTACGCTACACACATAAGCTTCCTGCAGACAGACAAACTGCTTGTACTCACATACCTATTTTACTTCTTGCAGAACTTACTGCACAAGTATTAAGTGTCAAGGGACCAGTGATAAAATGACAAGTTCTCAAAGGTTTTTATTTATATTTTGCTTACCTATACAGGTCAGTACAATGGCTCTGTATTTTGGAGCACAACACAATCACAGTGAAGAAGCTTTGCAGGCAGGAAATTGGAAAATAAAACTTGGTGAGATATGAAAAAAATCATGCCAAAAGTGTTGCATTCTTGCCAACAAAAGGGCTATGGGAGGCAGAGGATGCAAAGTAAGCTTCACATGCATCTGCAACCTGTGCAGAGGCTGTAATTCTATACAAATGGCACTCCAGGTATATCACATACCCTTGTGCATTTGTACAGTACGTACCATTTACAGCAGCCACTGCCTGTGCTCTCACCTCATATTCACTGACAGGATTACTAAAGCTGTCAGACATGGGCTGCTTGTTTTAGCACTGTCAGCCTTTTGTGTCTGTGATACAATGCAGCCCAATTTCTGGTTCAGCTATAATGTGACATAACTGATTACATCATGTGCTCAGCATGGTGAAAGGAGTTAAGACTAACATGTATGTCCATTCTTAGTCATTTGGTCCAATCAAGACCCAAGATTTGTTTATTAAAAGGGAGTTTGAATGTGATGGATGTATAGGCAAAAAAAAGGAGATGATTTACTCAGCATTACAGACCACTACACAACATAGCTGTCAGAGAAATATTCAGTTATCCATTAACATTGCAGAGAGGGAAGGAAGATCTTGGTTATACCAAATCTGTAGCCCCCTTGGGCAGAAAAACAGACTACAAAAAAAGGTGTGCTAACACTACATATTAGCTATACTGCCATATGCAAGTCCATCTACAGGTAAGACTAGTCTATACAGATGTGATAAAGAATGGAGAGGCAAGTGCAGATACTCAGAAAAGGCTATAATGTTAGTGGTTACAGCACAGCATGGTAATATGAGAATATAAAGGAAACAGCATACAGAATGGTGGCACTTCCAATGCCCATACACTCTACACAGCTCATCCACATTTGTATGAATGCAGGCCAGTGCCTGGCCTTTAATTTACTTATTTTACAATTTCATAACCAGGTGTCTACACACCATTTTCAGTCATGACCTGGACACAGCAATACTTGCAATACTTAAGGCCACTACAATGAGTAAAGTTTAAAAGCATGTAAACAAATATAAAAGTGCAACTCGGGATATAATTACATTAGAAACAGGGTATATATGAACTAAAAATTAATAGAAGAAAGTTAACAATGCACTAAAATATGTATTAAGATTTAGACATTAGACATGTACAGATTGTCTATGCACAAACTATACATTACTAAAGCTTGTAGCATGAAGGAATACATGCTGTTACTAGCTGCACAAGCAATAAGCCAGTGTCTCTAAAGTAGGTGTTTTTAGTTTTACTCTGCAGATGCTACTTGAGATGTTTTTTGAATGTGTGCAGGGATTCTAAGTGTTTTATGTGTGTAGATTATTGAGTCCATAAAGCAGGCCCTACTCTTGAGAGGTCCCTTGTCCTGTGGAAAGTTTAAATTTAGGTCTGATTATGGTGACAGTACTCTTGGCTGATTTGGCGTCTTTGGTATTTGCAGATTATCTGATGAGGACAGGATTAACATCTTTTATATGTATGAAATCTACTCACAAAGAAAGGAATTTGCTCTGCGGCACAATCTCACATCATAAATTTGCTTGCTGGCATTTACAACTGTACCACTCAAATAGATAAGGAAAGCAATACTTTATATTGGACCATACAGTCAAGGAAAACTCCAACCCCAACCCACAAAATATGCCAAGCCTGAAATTTTGCTTTCTATATAAGTATGATATTCAAAACAGATTTTTTTCTGAGAATGCATAATATTCAAAACAGGTTTTAATTGTGTTAATAGAAAACAGAGATATTTTAAGTTAAACTGGACTATTTATTTCAGGACTGTCTGACAAGTTCTGGGCCTACTGATAGAAAAGGACAGCTTACAAGACAACTATTATCTAAAAACAGAAAAAAAAATACTTCTGCAATTGCAATGTCCAAGTGTTGCTCTAAGTTATTATTCATTTCTAATTTGTTATACTCTAAAATACCATTAACTGATATTCTGAGATTTATTAGTGCATGCCCTGGAACAGCCAGACTGAATGATTGATTAACTCCAAGACTGCCTTTTCTCAGATGTATAGTGATCTTAGAGTTGGTATTATATAATTCCAGGGAGTGTGGGCAACATCAAGGAAAGGGTTTAGGAGGCTTACCCCTGTAAAAAGCAACGTTAAAGAAGAAATGCAACATTACAGATTCACCATTTTCCTGCAATGTAAGATTCTTTTCCATAATTACTGGGTTCACACTTATGAGTGTCAGAATTACAATAGGAATCCTAATATGCCTGATGCGAGTCTGCCATGCTACAAATTTTTGATTTGCCAACAAGGTTTTCATTTCCTTGACATCACTTTATGAGAGAAGAGAGCATGAAGGTGAAAAGAGTATTTAGTGCAGTTAGAGCTCCCTACCAATACACAATGAAGTTAATTTGATTTCCTGCCTATGAATGCCTGTGGCAAGAGTGTCAGTTTGCCACAAGGAATCAAATATTTCCTTTTTATATTAGTGGGCATCTCTTATACAACATGTTATGTTATATCTGCATGTTAGGCCTGAAAAAGTAGCAACTCATTGTTTTTGTTCAGACTCAAAATTCCAGTACAAAGCCATGTTTTTCAGCCAGGGTGTCAGAGGTTTTCATCTGTGAATCATAAAACATACAAAAGCAATGACTGCAGTCATTGCCTAGGCTAAAATGGTTTACTTATCCTGCAGCTAGAATTAGTGACCCTGCCTATCTGATTTATGTACCTACCTCAATTAGCATAAAAAATCATTTTCATTTCAAAACACTACATAACAAAGTGCCAAAACTAATCAACAGAGATAAGAAGTCATATTATTCCCAACTTCAACTCCAGCATAAAATCAACCCCAGTAAATTTTTGCACTCCATATCTCCTCTACTTAACCCTGGAAGAAATGGAGAGCACACCCTATCAACTGATACCCCTCCATCACAATTAGCCAAAAACTTTAACAAACACTTCATAAAATCAATTTCAGACCTACTAACACCCCTAATTCTGGACCCCCCACCCTTCAACCTATTCAGACACTGACCCCAGGCCATCAACTACTTCTAACCCTGTCCATAATGTCATACAAACCCCATTCTCATTTCAGCCCATACCCACTGACACCATTAAGAAACTGCTACAAAAACTAAACCCTGCTCTACTTCAGCTGACAATCTCCCCCTATACTACCTCAAACTGGCTGCTAACTCAGTTGCCTACCCAATCAGTATCCTTATAAATAGGTCTTTATCTGAATTAGAAGTACCTACCATATGGAAACAATCTCACATCACCCCCATCCACAAAGGAGACAACTCTCTTGATCCATCCAGTTTCCGTCCTATATACATCTTGTCACCCATATCCAAAATTCTTGAGAGAGGTATCCATCAGCAGATAATGCAATAGCTATTGCAAAACAATCTTTTAACCAAAACCCAACATGGCTTCCGACCTAGCCACAGCACAGCTACAGCTCTATTATCTTTTACAGACACCGTGAACAAGGCCAGAGATACAGGATGCTATACAGCCTCAGTATTCCTTGATCTCTCCAAGGCCTTTGACACAGTGTCTCACCCCTTACTTTTGAAGACACTGTCTAACCTACGCTTTTCACATAACACAGTAATATGGTTTCAGAGCTACCACAAGGATTGTACACAAGCAGTGAAATGGTCCAACAAACTCACCCTTTCTCTGCAACCCTACTGGAGTCCCCCAAGGCTCCATCATAGGACCCCTACTCTTCATCATTTTCACAAACAACCTTCACACTGCCTCTCACCCTGGGACCCTCATTCAATATGTTGATGATTCCACCATAATCTGCACTGTTCAATCACTACCAGAACTACTCTCAAAAACTCAACAGTCCTTTACTGTAGTTGAATCCTGGATAAGAAATGCTCAACTCTTTCTTAATCCAAAGAAGACAAAACTAGTGCTCTTTCATCCCAAAAACACCTTCCCTTGTCACTGATCATTTCAGCATCCTTGTATCTGACAACACTGCCATAGAAATAGTGCAAGAAATCAAACTTCTAGGTGTTATCATTGACAATAAACTTTCATTTGACCCCCATATACAGCAAAATATAAAGAAAAATCATTAAAAACTGGGACTCATATAGAAACAAACATTTATTTACTGTAGCAACCAAAACTACCCTGGCAAAAACATTTTTCCTTCCCTCTCTTCTTTATGGTGCCCCTATCTTAACTAACTTACAAATTTCTACCCTAAGCAAGTTGGAACAGTGCTACAACAAAGTTGCAAAGTTTGCCACAAACTCTATCACACACACCACTGAAAACCACTCCTAGAATTAAACTGTCTTGACCTCTCCAACCAACTTGCCTTTATTCAGCTATCCACCTTGCACAACCTTATTTTCAAGCCTACTGCTTGCCCTGCATTAGCCAATCTAGTCACACCTTACACAACAAATTGATCCCTACAATCAGAAGACAAAAATCTCTTAGCTATCTCAAAACCCACAAGAAAACCTGGTCACTCTCTGTATTCATACTCTGTCTCTATACATTGGAATTCACTACCTCTAGCTACCAGGTCTATGCCTGGCCTAACCCATTTCAAAGCCTCTTTAAAAAATCATCTCAAAAATACAAGGCTCTGCTCCTGCAGGAAGCCTGCCAAATGCTCAGGTCTTCTTCTTCTGTCACATTTCAATTCCTCACAGACTGCAAGATCCTAAAGCTCTTCTAACTCCTTCTCTGCTTGTATACCATATCCTTAAGCTACTGCTCAGGCTTTATTGCTTCTATTCTTCTTAACTCTCTCACTATGTCTGCATCACTAACTTTCTAGCTGCTATTTCTACATCATGTCTGATGAGCGTGACTATTATCATCTGTAATGTTTTAACTGTATAGAACTGTTTAGATGTGTAGTAATATATTACATCTTGTAGCTGTTTGCTCTTTCAACTTATTTTTGTATAGTATTTCTAATGTAATATTTATTGTATCGGGTTATACTGTATTTGTAATGTACTGTATGTGGAGCTTTTCTCCCCGGGCCTCTGTTGAAAACGGGTTCTGTAGATCCAGTCAGACCACCCCAGTAAACAAATGTCAAATAAATAAATAAATAAATATTGCCACAGGTAATGTGAAAAACACCAAAATGGAAATAATATGACAGTTCACAAAAGGTCAGACTGGTAAGTATGGAAATAGCTTCAGGTCTAAATGCAGAGCTAGGTTAAAGAAAAGGGAAAGCACTTTTCATGAGAAAAATGTCATGTTTATAAAGTTCTCCTGTAACCCCCCATATCATTTTCAGATTTCTGCTGATTAATCTGACTTCAGTGAAACTATTAAGCTTATTTAAGCTCATCATTGTAAAAACATTTCATTTTCTTCTCTACATGCATAAAATACCTTAATTTACATAAATACACATTCTGACTGTCTGCTACACATGCTTCATATCCTCTCAATGAATGTGTTTTCTTGTACACGGTTAAAAACTGCTTCCTCGGCATAATTTTACAATCTAATGCTCTGCTGTTATAAAAAGGCAGCCTTCCTAAACCCCATGCTGTACCAAAATCATGACTGTCAAGTCTAGTGTCAAAAGTCTCACGATTGTTCTCCTGTGGTACAATGAGATACCTGATGGGACATGAACACAAATTTGGTGTCAGTTTTTAGGAATGTCTACATTTTTTGTCAGACCAGTACTCTAAGTAGGTATCTTGCCAGCATGTGTTATAGCTATAGGTGGTCTGCTTACATCATTCAGAGTAATGTACCTCTGTCTGTGTATGTCTGCTCCCCACTAATTCTGCTCATGGCTTCATGTGATTGATGTTCCTCTGCAATGCTTCTTTCATTCAAAGTGAGAACTTGATCAGTATTCCAAACAGGTTATCATGACGTGTCACTCAGCAAACCTCCTCTAGGCTCATTTGATCCAAAACTCCCTTCTGTGTACCTTCTGGATTTGTAGCTGCTGGACATCTATGTAAGGTTCTCGCCAAAATAGAAGTGCCCAGTTCTATGCCACTGACACTAACTCTGACACCTTATAAAGAATTCCAAGACTGTCTCTGGAGCTAGATAACCTTTCCAGAATGCCCACCCTGTCATAGGTTTATCAATGTAGTCAAACCTGCCCTTTTCATTTCTTTAGATTCCAGTTAGACAATAAAGACAAAAAGGAAAAGAACTGCACCCCTAGAAATTTAACTAGTCATACTACTGTGATAAGTGAGAATGTGATCATAGTAACAAAGCATATCTGGGCTGGGTCATGCTGGATTTACTATCATCTGGTGTTATGGTTTGGTCATAACAACAATGCCTGAGTTAACAAATCCACTGGTCAAGTGAAAATAATAACTGATATTTTTCACTGTTTACTACGTCACAAAAATTTTTTTTTTCTTTTATTCAGTAATGGCAGTGGTCTGCAGCAGTGAAAACTAATCCTTATGTTTATTTAATAGACAAACAACCAATGTATCAAAACAGGGATGTTTTCTGAAAGCTTAAACTATTGATATAAAGGATAAAGCCTTGACTACATTGAGTAATATGTAAATCAACATTCTGTATCGTAGTTTGTACTGTAAATTATGGTCTGTACGGTCTGTATTTAACTCATCAATAAAATGCTAGCATAATTCACCATTAACTTTTGAAATCTACTGGTATAAGTTTTTTTTTTTTAACCTTGTACATACACTTCAGGCAGTGTGCTCAGATCTTTGTATGATGGGATTGACATATCCATGACTATGCCTCTGGCCAGCGAAATGTGAGGTTGGGATAGTAATTAAAGATGTTATGACACACTCATGGACATGATCTTATGTGACATGACAAAAACCCTTGTGTAACATTTTACTTGTCGTGTAGTATATTGTAGAGTATTATAATCGGATCCAGAAGCCTAACCACCTTGCTTTGTGCTTGAGACATGGATGTCAACAAATTTACATTGAGTGAGGTTTGAGAGGTGAAACTTAAAATCCATATTGAGACCACAATATACGCTGAGGTACGATCAGACAGACCTGATCACAATTCTTTATCGTGCATGAAGCTTAGCCTACTCCTATGTACTACAAAAGGGGTTGAAAAAAGTGTAGGAGCACTAATTGTGTTACAGCTTTAAAAGCTGTAACTCACAGACAATGAACACAGCAGAAGAGCAGCAAGAAGTTCAAAGAGCTTTAAAAGCTGTTAAACACTTCATTCCACCTTCTCAAAGAGGCTGTATGAGGTGTTGGGAATCACCTGATCAAGTCAGCACTTGTGTCAGGAAACCATACTACTTCCAGAGTCTTCCACTGCAAGGCGCTCTTCTCCATATATCCTGTTTTCATGGAATAAATTTAGCTCACTCCTTTTGCTTCTTAAAATTCGGTATCCCTGCCTCCACCAACTCAAACTACTCATTCTGACTTCAATCACAATTTCTTATCTTACAGAAGACTTCTGCGTATAATGCTGACTGCTTTCTAATTTTGTGTTGAACTTGGTTCTCTTTCATCTGCAGCTCAGCTTTTTTATGTATCTTTTGTTCTCTTCTTCAGAACTTAACTTTCACCTGCCTAACTGAATCTGATCATTAATAATATAGCCGTATCCCACAGCCATTCTGCTACCAGGATCCCTTATGCTACCTCTCCGCCTGAGCAACTACATAGTTTGGCAAACCTTTGGGTGGAGAGAATTTATCTATCCATCTCTTGTAATGTTTGATTTCTAAACTAATCCTGCTACATAAGTACTTATAATGGACAGACGACCCAAGTGGTCGGGGTTATCTAGGAATTAATCTATTAGTGCAGACTCCAGGTGGGATGGGAAAAAAGCACTGTGCACGAATGAGGTGTTGCACTCTTTCTCCCAAGTGTTGTCTATGAACACAGTGCAGACAAATTTATGCAACAGTCCTTCCATGAACCAAGTCATGCAATGCTAGTTGCCACATAGCCTATGCAAATGACCAGTGCAGTTGTACAAGTGTCATTCACAAGTAGGTATTGTTTTCATTTACCCTAACCCATATAAATGGATTACCACAATGCTGGAAGTTAAAGGATCTTTTCAATATTCAGTGATAGGCATTAACACCCTATAAACTCACCACTGAACTAAATATGTCAGTGTGACGATCAGTACAGCATAACTTATAACACTACAGTCAGATGCCAGCTCAGAAAAGTACAATGTGCTAACTGTAATGTGCAAGCTTATTCAGAACTGTCAGTCGGTAATAGTAGCATGAGATAAGGGAAACCTGCTGTTGGCTGGTCTGACTTAACAGGAAGCATGTCAGGTGATTCTGACAGGGATATGATGTGCTGAAAGAGTGTATAGACAAGACACTAGGTATACACCATAAATACTGTCTACAGCGGCATGATCAGGGAAAGTACACTAGCTATAAGGTAAGTGCATTTTATTTTACTCTACCACTTGTGGCAAAGAGGAAAAAATTAATTTTCACACAATGTGTTGCTCTACACAGGCCTGGACTAATGGGCTGTTTGCATGGGTGGTTCTGAGAACACAAATCATACTCTGTCTGATGAGATAGGAGTTTGAAACTGATCCTGACACTATGCTTGACCACCCTATCTATAACAATCCCGCTGACAGATGCCTTTAAAGATTAAGCTACATTCATGTGTTGACAGTAGCTCTAATTTATGTTATTTTAGCAAGATCTGTAATACCATAATAAAATAGGCATGCACTACTAGTCCACTAAGGAACCTTTAAAATAGCAGGACACCTATGCATTGTGGTTCTAGTCATGTAATAATGCAAGCATTTCAACAAATGAAAAACAGCTTATAAAATTAACCCAGAATTTTGCAACTAATTCAATGGTCATACTTGACAGTTATGTTATGGATTTTGTTTTAGTCCAGTCGATATGCCTAAGTACTACTTTCGTACAATTGCTATTTGAGTTTCCTTGAAGTGAACTGCATTTTATTATGTTATTTTATTGCTATTATTATTCCAGTGATTACAATGAAAAGGCACATGAAGGGTCCATGAAGAACCTCCTAATGCATAGCGTAATAACCTTACTGAGAAGTATGTCATAACAGAAGACTATTTACACAAAATTGCCAAGTCACAGTAAACATAACTCTGCACTTCAGATGTGACTCCTGAAACCTTGTACTTTGCTGCCATGGTACTGAATACCTTTTGAGTAGCGCAATGATATGTAAAGTTAGATGTAGTTTGAGAGAGAGAGAGAAAGAAAATGCTAAAAAAGCATACAGAGGCATTACTGGTGCCCTCTCTGCATCACTGGCTTCCAAGAAAAAAACAAGCAAAGTATGGTCCCTGGGACACGTAACAGTCAGCCACTGGGGCCACATTGTATAACTAGCAACTGTCAGCCCTGATATTACAGCACAGTGTTGACTTGACATTCAAGAATCAGCAGTAATGTCTGTATTACACAGCAGGATGCTTACTTGTATTCCAGTATATTCTATAATGTGTTTCACAGTACTTACAAGTGTAAGTCTACAGCACTGGTTTGAACTAGGCAGTAGTAGTGGCAGAGAGACCACCAAGAATTACAATCCGCCACTGTTACTATCACCAAACTGAGAAAATAATATTAAGTAATCTGCACGTTTTGTGCTGTAAAACAGACTTCAATAAATCTCACCAGAGTCCCTCAGCAGTATATTCATCCACCTTTCTCCTGAGGTTACTGATTTCATGAATTGCCCTTGGAGTGCTAGTCTGGCTCACAACAACCTATACACACACTGAGAGACTAGCCTTTGCACTCACTACTACCCATCACCTGAAAAGATTATGCTTCATAACTCCCTTTTTGCAGTCCAAACTGTACTTCATGATATTTCTTTGGCACTTAAAATGAATTTTTGCAGAAGTATGATTCTTTGTGTATTATAAAACTACAGGCAGTGGTACTTTTGTTTAATATTCTTTGTAAAATACTGTTAAGAATGCCTATTAAATCGTGATGATGTTTAGTGCTCCAAGAGCCCTTAGACTGCACTGAAAACAAATTGTTGCCACCCCAGCCAAAAAAAGCAATGTATTCACACTGATGTTTATAAACATTGTGAATATGTTATCTACTTCACCACAGCCCAGAATGCAACAAAAATATCTTGCAACTCATTTTTCTCTTTTCAGGTGAAGTGATTAGAAATGAATGTTTTAGACATCTATCCAAACTATGCAGCACCATCTCAGTAGCAGACTGCAGAGAGTGGAAACAAGTAGGAAAATGAGCAGACTAAGTGACAACGTATTAACCACCTTGGGTAAAAACAAAGGATTAGTATGAAGGAAAACCCTGTCCTTATGAACTACCAAAAAAGGAGGGCAAGCCATAAGGGCTTGAAGCTCAGACACCCATTTTGCAGAAGTAATGGCCAACAAAAGAACAGTCTTGCAAGAACAATGTTGCAAGGAAGCTGAAGCAGCAGGTTCAAAAGGGATCCCAGAGAGGAGGAACAGGCTTCCTGGGAATTCTCATATGAAGGACTCCTTTAACAAACTGTTTAAACTCAAATCTAGAAGCCAAAGGAAGATAAAAAGGCAGACAAGCAGAAATAGCTGATAAGTGGAGCTTAATAGAAGAATAGGCCAAACCAGCATTGAGCAACTCACAGAAATAAGACAGAGCCAGAGGAATATCTACAGTAAGTGGGCCCAGGCTATGAGAAAGACACTAAATAGAAAAACGTTTCCATTTAGATAAGTAGGATTTCCTAGTAGTGGGCTTCCTGGCCTACTGCAGGACCCTCAGCATCTCCTCAAGAAAAAATGTGTCTGTGGAATCAAAATCCTATCACCCACAGTGTCAGTTGAAGAGTGGACAGGTAGGGATGGACAAGAGATCCCTTGTCGTGTGTGAGTAGATCCACCCTGTGAGGTAACTTGTTATGATTGCCCTTGGCTAAATGAAAAAGGAGAAGGAACCAATGCTGTCACAGCCAAAAGGGAGTCACCAACAAGATTTTGGGAGCATCCTGTTGAATTTTGAACAGGACTTTTGAAATGAGAGGAAGGGGAGGGAATGCATAGAGAAAATTCTCCTTCCAAGAAAAAGAGAAGGTGTCCACCTTCCACACCTGAAGCATCTGTGAACAGTTCCTGGGAGTAAAGAGGGAAATGAAAAGAGAGCCGTGTCTGAATCCCGAAACTGAGAAAGCCATGATCCTGAGAAGGAGTTAGAGAAGACTTTTTGAAGTTTATTGTGAACCCCAGGCAGAGAAGAAGGAAATGTCAAACTGAAGATTTTGCAAAAGGATCACTGGAGAGTAAGCCAGAATCAGCAGATCATCCAAGTAAGGAAATAGTTGGATCCCCTGAAGCCTGCAAAAAGCCATCACAGGAGCAAGGCATTTGGTGGATACCCTTAAGGCAGAAAAAAGGCCAAAGGACAAAGCAGAGAATTGAAAATGCTAAGAAGCAACAGAGAAATGCAAAAACATCCAGAAAAGAGGATGGACCAGAATATGGAGATAAGCATTCTTGAGATCCAGAGATACCATATAGGCCTGAGGAAGCAGAAGAGGAAACAAAAGTCTGAAGGGACAACATCCGAAAAGTGGGCACCTTCAGATAAGTGCTGAGATGAGAGAGGTCTAGAACTGGTCTCCAAGTACCCTCTTTTCACAAACTACATGTGGGATCATTTGAAACATATTATCTTAAATTTTCACTTTATATACAGTCAATGTTTGTTTTTATCTGCATTATGGAACTTGCAGGGTCTGCTAATGTGCCTTTTGCATGCATACACTACAACAATCCTGTCATGGCACTGTTATTGACATAAAAATATATTCTTTATCTACTGTTGCCTCAAAGCTTAATCAGGGGACTGTGGCTCCAGGAAATTAGACTGTACAGCACATGCATGTATATAGCAACAGCTATGAACCAAGACTTCACCTAGACACATCTGGCAAAAGTAACTGCTACCTTTGCTGCAAGATGTAGTCAAGAAACCGAAGCAACTCTGACAAATGCCCAATACAAAGCATAGTTCTCTGAAAAATTACTGAATTAACAGGAACACAACAGAAATGCAAGTGTCATTTTGTAAAAGAAGTGTCTAATTTAAGCTTGTAGCTTCAGAAAGTATTAGTTTCTTATTTAAAAATGTAATTTTGTATGTCATTAAAAATAAGCAGAGAAACTCACTTCCTGTTTTGACTGTTTCCTCCAACTGTCTTTCAGGAAAGAGTGTACAGCTTTGGAAATACGGCAGAACTCCCCTATTTGGTACACATTTGGGCCCTGCTTAAATATATGCCCATTAAATAATATATATAAAGGTGTATTACACCTGTACCTGCACATACGAGGCTATGAGATGTATAATCAGGAAATGTTATAAGGCATTTCTAGGCAATGTTTCTCTTTGCTGTGTATCGCTCCATGAGAATGATACAACACAATTATCTTGACCGTTTGCTCATATGCAATAAGTCTGATGTACTTGGTTGCAACATTAAAAAAGGACGTAGCACAGTCCAGATTACAGCCTAACATAACAGACAGATCATTCTAGTTAGACTGAATACTTGAGTCCTGGTACAGGAGAAGATCTGGAACCTTAAAAGGTACCATTATTACATATTTAGTGATGTATAACATGATGTGTAACTAAACAAATGTATTTAGATGTAATATTGTTATCTAACTTTGAACACTGTGTCCTTAACAGACCTGTCTTGCATGGGTGTGATTCTTTTTGATACTTATGGAACAGTTTTTTCTCAGTGACTTCTTAGTTACATTGAAAACAATATCAGTTACTGCTCCAGTTCACTTCCTGTTATCCTAATTTTTGCCAGCCCTTTAGTTCAATAGCCAGGAGTTCTACATATCAGGAAGCTTCTTTTCAACAAATCCCCTTAAAGTCCTGTAAGGTAATTACTGACAAATTAAGTCCCATGCTACCTACAACTTTATGTTCAAGGATTATGCTTATACCCATTTGTGAAACATTCATCCAAGTCTAACAGCTCCAATTCTGCATTACTAACACTACTACCAGGTCCCAGAGCAAACAGTTCAGAGATGCTAAAAACTCCTCTGTCTATACTCTGATATAGGATACTGACAGCAGGCATTAGAATCAATGCAGTGTATTCCTTCCTTAATAAGGGGACTCCTAGCATTCAACTTACCTTGTCAAGGAGCTAGTCACTAGTACAGTACAACTTACACTCAAACCTGACTCTAAAAGCGGAAGAGCTGTGCTGTCTGTTAGTTCTTCAGCAGATTCAAAAGCTACAGCATATACTAAACTAAAAACTAAATAAACTAAATTAACAGAGAATTTCTGCAGGCTACATCTGATGCCATTGTATCTCACTATGGAAAAATTACCTACAGAAATCAGTGCAAAAGACAAAGTAGGCCTTGCTGCAGAAAGCATAGCCCTTGTTGTCATGATGGACTCTTATAAGAAAAATATTACATCTACTCAGGTAACATAAAAAGGCTAAGAACAGAAACAAAGGTTTCTATTCTACATCCTAGGGAGAATGACTCGTAGTTGGTGACCAATTTATATTTATTTTTTAGCCGTAGCTTGTGAAGTATATGACCAAAAAAAAACTTGCTGGAACTATGATTAGTGATTAAATGACTGTCATATTTTGCTAGCACTCTTAAGTGGATTCTAATATGCAGTGGTGAAGGAGGTTTGGGATAGATTTGCCAACATATCACACTCAGCACCTAGGGACTATGTGCGCAGAGCAGTATAGAAAACACTTGGGTGATATCCTACCAGAAAAGAAGGAACACATGTTGAATTTATTTTTAATGGACATATGAGACGAGTGCAATGCCCTTGCCTGAAGGTTAAGTCCTGTAGGTTTCACTAGTGTGTACCAGGCTAGCACACATCTCAGGACATGAGATTATGGCTGTACCACCGCAACATCTAAGCTTACTGTAAACAGATGCTTCCTTCTACATTCTGCCCCCTGGTACTTTTGTTACCAAACATTAGGATATAAACATACTAAGGTACCAGTGGCGGATTTAGGGATGGGCGCAGGGGCGCACGCCACCCCCTTTTTAAAGCTGCTGTGCGAGTTAAAAAAAAAAAAGAAATGCACTGCGCTGTGCTTTTGTTAAAATTGGAAAATCTACTACCAAAATCGTACGTTGCTGTTTCAACTTTTTTTTTTTTTTTTTTATGTGAAAGATGCATCGGAGATGCAATTGAAGGTTGCAGTCAGGTGATCTATAGGACGATCCTTAATTGCTCCTCCAATTGCTTCTCCGCTATAGTTGAGTGAAAGTGCATCTGGTCACAGCGAGGATTTAGCAGATGGTGAAACAGATGTTTTCAGACTAGCGCCAAACTGCAGAGTTGATCAACATTTCACGTATTCAAGGAGAACTGCTGCAGTGAGTGCAGACTAGTGTTCAGAAACTCTGAGGTAAATTTTTTTTCCTTACAGAGAGCGTATCAAAGTTGGGTGTCTCTGAAAAACATTTTTTTAAATCCCAATAGATAGCATGCTTCATAAGCATGACACCTAGTTTTTACTTCCTGACTTTTTTTCCTTCTTTTAGCTGTATTTTAGTAGTTTTTTCTTCAGAGCATCCTGTGCTTACTGTACTTCAATAACCCCTCCCACACTGTGATGTCACCATTTTCTCATTCTGCCTACTTATCTTCTAATTATTTATGCCCTTTAGTGACAGTCCCAGAATTGTTTTTATTCACCTGGGAAAACAAACACTAGGTTGATGTTTGTTCAGTTGTGCCTTGTTAGTACAGATATTTAATAAAGCTGAGCATCCTGAACTGTGCAATGTTTTTTAATCTTACAGGGAATGACCTTTGTTAGAAAAGTATTATATGTAATTTGCCTTTTTTGTAGACTGTATGCACCAACTCTTACTCAACAACCTCTCAAATAAATACATAAGTAAAAATGCATACTTATAGTTCAAAGCAAAGTGCTGCTGACTTTTTTATCATTAAAAATCAGCGGTTGTTTCTCGTGTTATCGAACATCTCTCGCTGTTATTATAATCAGCTAAAACATTATTGCCTATGCATTCAGATGCAGTGGAACATTTCTAAGCAGGTCTATGGCCATATTTGTTGGTCTGTTGGACCTTACTGGTGATATCTATTTTGTAACAAACTTAAATGGGAAGGATTGCATCTGGCTCTCCTGCATCCCTGACTTTAAGCTGTCGTGCTGTCATTTCAAGAAAATGCAAAACAAATGCTTTTTTCAGGGTGCTGAATTGCATGGGTTGCCACCTCTCACAGTTAAACTATTGTATTCATTCTCCCCACATTAACTATATCTTTAGGTAATGAATGTCCCTTTTTTAGGTATAAGGCTGATGTCATTATAGAAGTGATAAAGGAACCCATGTTGTTTCTTAGGAATTGCCACACATAACCACCTTATCATTCTCTTTTTCCAATGAAGCCTAACCTAGGGGGTTGAGTACTGTGTGTCTGCCTCTGGATGAAGATATTATATATATATATATATATATATATATATATATATATATATATATATATATATGTGTGTGTGTGTGTGTGTGTGTGCGAGATCTATATAAACGTGG
Source organism: Protopterus annectens (assembly GCF_019279795.1). Lineage (NCBI taxonomy): Eukaryota > Metazoa > Chordata > Ceratodontiformes > Protopteridae > Protopterus > Protopterus annectens. The sequence continues at coordinate 292,696,314 of NC_056725.1, forward strand.
CAGAGGTGAGAGTAGGTGATGGCCTGTGAAAGTACCATGCAGCAAAATAGTGTTGAAAGTTTGCCAGTTATGGACAGTAAAACAACTTGCAGGTGACAAATTAATTGCTACACACTAATATACTAGTAAACAATTAAAATAATCATTGCAAAGCACATTCAACCGTAGCCTTGAATGTTACATTAGTACTGTTATCTGAGTTATGTAATACCTAATAATGAAATCCTATGAACAAACTTCAACCAGTGGAATGTTATAATTTATTTTACATGCCTGCATTAATAATTTAGTTTTCTTTTTCTCAACATGGACTTTATTCTTTAATAAATGCTATCCTGTGGTATGTGATAGTGACCAGTTCTATTTAATTTTATTTTATTTCATGTTTGCTTTTGGTGCATTGCTTAGAAGTAATAACAGTTATTACTTCTATTGGAACCTTTGCTTGAGAGGTGTAGTTATGGTAACTATATCACTATTAGCTTGTGTATCACACAGCATGGTTCAGAGATACTGCCAAGGAAATAAATGTGTGTGAGCTTTGTCTAGGTTATCTGACACCTTGGATAGTTCCCCACACTGGTGCCTGCCTCAACCTAAAGTTGACAGACTAAAAAAAGTAAAATTAAATTTCATTGTCATTATAACTGTGGCAAGTCTCTTGCTAGAATCATACAAAGTGTATTGCTAAAGTTAATGCAGCATCAGAATTAATTTAAAAAGCCCCAGTATCACCTGGCTTTGCAGTCACATCCAATTGGCAATTGCCAGTAACCTGACCTTTGACCAACACATGTCTACTGTGGTGGGAAAATTACCCTATGTTGCACAACTTGTAATGGCATGGCATCCAGGTCCAAGGAAGTAATTTTTCCACTATACTCTACTCTCATTATACCAGTCATTAAGTACAATGCACCCTTCAGCATGTATGTGACCAGGCACTTGCAACAGCCTGAGAGACAACAGACAGTAAACAACTGCTATGCAGACAGTCTCAAAGTCCTGTGTGACAAAGTGCATAATAGTACCCTTTGGAAAGACAGCCACCTCTGGAAATTACCACGTTGATAATACACCCCTAAAAGTAGACTAGTGGTCAGGAATCTGGGAACGCATGCTGACAGTAACCTGACCTCTGACCACCACGTGTCTTCTGTGGTGAGAAAATCACTCTGTGTTGTACAACATTTAAGTAAGGGCATGACATCCTGTACTGTGCTGTCATCAAACCCATCACTGAGTAAAATGCATCCTTCAGCATGTACCCAACCTGGCACTTACAACAGCCTGAGAAACCACAGAGAGTAAACAAGTCCTATGCAGACTATCTCAGAGCCCTATCCATTTACTCAGACTTCTACAGACTGCTGAATGGCAGTCTGTACCTAGCCAACAAGGCATGTTTGGCATCTACTTCTCAAAGGTCCATTCAAAGGCAAAAGGTCTGTGACTGACCAAGTTTACAGACAACTGTAAGATGGGTGCTGTCATTGACTCCCCAAATGATGTTAACATACTTCAAGAGGGTCTCACAGCAACAAATGACTGTTGCCAAAGTCATGACTTTAAATTAAATGTATAAAAATGTATTATACCATTCAGCAAAAACATGGCCCTTACTGATTACCACATTAGTGGCAGCCCCCTAAACATACAACCTGTGGTGAGAGACCTGAGTACACAAGTTAACAACAATCTTACATTTGGCAATCATGTAGCAGCAGTGGTCAGAAAAGTGTTTTACTTGGTTCATCTCATAAATAAAGGGATTGCATCCAGAAGAAAGGAGGTCATTACCTCTCTGTACTCCTCCCTCATTAGTTGAGTACAACACCCCGTTTTCTATGTACCTCTCAAAACACCTGCAGCAACTGGAAAGGCCACAGAAATACCTCACAAAGAGAATCCATGGCCTGCAACACCTGTCTTATGGGGACAGGCTCAAATCACTATCACTCTACTTGGTATCGTACAGATTGCTCAGAGGTGACCTGGTCTCATCTACAAGGCAATCTTGGACCCTGATCTACTAGAGATGTTCCATATCTGTAAGTCTAGCTCCTCTCTTAGTACCTGATTGAAAGGCTTAAATCTAATATGTGACATTTACAAAACCTGCTGGAGAGACAGATTTGTCTCCCAGAGACTGCCCCATCTCTGGAATAGACTCCCTATACACGTCAAACAAAATATGCTGCTAACCCTCTTCAATGCAACCTTGATTAGTGGATGGGCAATCACAAATATGTCCCAGGGGTTCCACCTGTGTCCCTCACTGGCAGGGTGGTTTCTTTTCTGGGGATAAACTCTTGGCTAGGCTTGTAAGGGTCCCAGAGCCATTAGCCTAGTAATCTCCTATGATCCTATGATACTTTTCTGATGGATTTGTTGCACTTCTGCAAAACAAGTAGCATCTGAAAGTGCTGTGTAAGTAAACTTACCTTAGCAGTAGATGTTTGAATAGATCACTGCTGCAGTAGCCTAAGCTATATGGGTTATATCCTGCATAGGATGTCACAGCCAGCAGGATGGAAAGTAGAAAGTTGGGGATAGGGTTGTTGATAGAGGGTAGAAAGGGGCAATGCAGGCAGAAAGAGTAGTGATGACCTTTTGGGCCAGTGTTTTTGTTGTAGAAGGTTAAATACATTTCAGAGATAAAGGATAATAGGGAGGTTATGAAGGACAGATGCAGATAATTGTACTGTTGTAACATATGAAATTAAAGGTGTGGGAAGCAGAGAACCTTTGGAATCATGGCCCTAATATAGTACTGAGATAGTGTAGGGGGGGGGGGTAATAAGCTAGCGGTGTTGTCAGGACAGGTTTTTGGTCAACTGATGCCCTAGGAAAAAGGTCTCCACAGTGCTCCCACCAACACCACCCTGTGCCCCCATCCTGGTCTACCTACACCATCCAGATTACTGGAAAAGCTCCCCTGATAGAGCAGTGCCCTAGGCAGCTGCCTAGTTGGCCTATGCCTAAGGCCAGCTGTGGGTCTTGTCTTGTAAGAGATGGAGGCAGAATGTAGAGCAGGTGAAGCATGAGTTGTGTAAGTAGGTGTCACTGAGGAAAAGGATGGGTAAATCTGAGTGATATGGGGCTAATGGATAAAATAACGATGAATGGGCGGCCACGGTGGTGCAGCAGTTAGTGTTGCCATCTCACAGTAAGAGGTTCTTCGGTTCAATTCTCGGCTGGGGTGCCTTCTATGCAGAGTCTGTATGTCCTCCCTGTGGTCGCGTGGGTTTCCTCCGGGTGTCCCGGTTTCCTCCCACATCCCAAAGACGTGCTGTACGTGGATTGGACACTCTAAATTGGTCCTAGGTGTGAGTGTGTGCATGTGTGTGCCTTCTGTGGAAGGTTGGGCACCGGGCTGGCAACTGGACACCGTAAAACTCCACTGCCAATCATGAGCAGACAGGTGATCCGCTGTGGCGACCCCTAACCGGGAAAAAGCCGAAAGAAGAAGCGAATAAAATAACGATGAAAAGGACAGACATCCAAGATGGCTGCACACCGATCAACAGACTGAGTTAATTTCTCCCTGCTTAAAAACAGAAACTGTGAAAAAAGGGACCCCAAAACTGTCAGTATGAGTAAACATCAGTCCCTTGTTAGTAATTACACTTCTTGGAGGCTAGCAAAGAGAATTTTGGAAGAACCTGTAAGAAAATCAACTGCAAAGAAAGAGAAGAAAGAGAAGAAAACTCTGGCTGGGAAGAATCCCGCAGACATTCAGCAAAAAGCAGTGAAATTCAGCTTTCGTACAGGAAATGACTTCAAGAAATTTAGAGGAAAAAATAAATCAAGTGTACTGAAATGTGTTAGAATAAGTGAAACACTGAAGAAATAGCTGAACTGAAATAATAAAAGATTGGAAAAGTAGAAGTTGTTTTAACTAGCTATTCAGCTGAACTAATGAAACTACAAAAATCAAAGGATGAAATGAAGCAAAGCCTAGCTGAGTATGAGGCTCTTTTTATCATTTTCTGCAGATTACAATCTACACACACACACACACACACACACACACACACACACACACACACACACACACACACACACACACACATATATACACATGCACACACACACATATATATACACACACACATACATATACATACACATATATATACATACACACACATATATACATACACACACACACACACACACACACACACACACACACACACACACACACACACATATATACACACACACACACACACACACACACACACACACACACACACACACACACACACACACACACACAAACATATATATGCATATACACACACACACACACACACACACACACACACACACTTGTCAAATTGTATCACGTTAACTAAAACATTAGCTCAAATAATAATGAAAAAAAATAGCCACATATTCTAGTCATACCCTTGGCATAGTATATGGTAAGGGGTGTTTGATTAAATTAGTTTGCATGTGAATTATTCTAAGCTTGCTTTAATCACTCTGAGTTAACAGTTCTTGGTCTTGGACAAGGGAAGTGAATAATGGATAGTGCTATCTGAGGTGAAATGGCCATATTCATTTTGAGAAGCTAAATATACTGTTGACTGACTTAATTTTTAAAGTTTAAGATTTTAATCTGAAGTTTAAAATTATTTATTCATCAGTGTATTTGTGTATTTGAATTTGTTAACCAAAATGTAATGTACTAATCAAAAAGTAGTGATTTTTAGGCCTTAGCAGGGTGCAGTCTCTTGTGAAAAAAAATACTTTGATGTTTTTTTTTGACTGGTTAGGGAGTGGTTAGGTATGTTCTTGTATGAGGTGAGGTATGTTTCTTAAAGTCTATGGACTTTAGCTTAGTTGACAATTCTGACATAGTGGAAAGGACAATTTATCAAAATCTTTATAGTTTTTTTTTAAGAATGCTTAGTTTTGCTGGCAAATGACAAATGATAGTTTATTTATCATTTAGGCTTAGTAGGTTTCATAAAAGGAGAATTTCAAAACTTCTGACCTTTATTCCAGTCGAGGCAAGATACTGTCTATGTTTGCTTGGGCAGTGGACACATTTTTTTGTAGAGGGTATCTAATCAGCTTAGTTGAGGAAGGCAGCTGCTAGGCATGCTTATTAAACAGCTGCTGGACATTACAGGTAAGTGTATATTTTTATGTTTCAGAGATTCTTATTCAAGCTTTGAATTAATAATGGTGGATGTAATTGACATAATAAGTAAGCAAGAATGATGTATTTATTGCACTTTTTGTTAACATATGTTGTATTTGTGAGGTTATGCTTTGACTCTGAGTTTTATTTTTACAGTTTGCCAGTTTTTACTGCACATAGTGTGGGCAGTTTTTATTTCAGGTGTATATTTTGGCTATGTTAGGGAGGGTAGTTTCTTTCTAATAAGTTGGATTTGTCTTAAGCTTTGTGCTTATTTGATAGCCAGTCATTCTGTTTTACTTTTCATGAAGCTTGGACAAGCATTTGCTCATTTCAGCAGTTATATAAGATTTTACATTTGTGTTTGTCCTGTGTTATATGTATGTCTGTGTATGTATAAATAAGTGTGTATTTGTGTGTGTTAATGTTGTCACCAGAATGTCTTTTGTTGAATTGTAGTTTATTGTGGTGATGTTTATCATATTAAACCGTTTAATGTATATTATCAAATTTTAAAGGGAAAGTGTCAAAGATCCAAAGTTTAGGAAATACTGATTTTTTGTAGCAGTGCATAGTCCTTTTACTAAAAAATGCATATGTTTTACATTTCTTCTTTAATTTCAAGGCAGTGGAGTCTTGTGATGATTTATGCCTTGCCAGTACCCACCCTTTTGCTGCACCCCTTTTTCTAAGAAGATTACACTAGCCCAGGGTGAATTTATGGGTGCCCATTCAATCACCTAGGATGATATATGTCACACTGTTTAACTGGCAAGAGGCAGTCTGTCTCAGAGGTGGAGGAAGTGATGTGTGATGAATCTGTCTCTCCATCACGTTTTATTTAACTGTTGGTGAAGATTTAGGTACCTTCTTCTGGCATTTGTGGAACTAGTAAGCTTGTGGAGATACAAAAGATCTAGGACAACTGTATCTCTCATGCCACAGAGAGAAGGCATTAATCTTCCCTCAAGAGTCTAATAAAGAGGCAGTGCTTCCAGTCTGTCTCAGGAACTCGGGTTCATTACGGCAGTGATCTTAGGAACTTATGGGTTTCTCTATAGTTGTTTGATATGTCTGGTGAGGCACATCCTGAAAAGGGCATTGCACTTAATTGGCCTAATAAAGGCTGAATGTAAAGTGACACTGCCCTCTTTAGATCTGAATGATATTCTCCTGGCCATTAGCTGCACTAATTAGAAGGATTTTGCGACAACTGTATTTCACCTGATGATTGAATGAAAGGGAATTTTCAATCCAAGATTCAAGGCCCCTAACAACATTGTCATTTTGAAGTAGGGTATTGTCTGTGCTGTAGGCTGATAAAAAGAGTTGTCTACTAAATCAGATAATAGCACACTTTTCTGCATTTAATCTGAGCCTGTTTGCAGCACACTAGTTATTAGTAAAAGGTAGGGGAATCGGGGGTGGGGGTGGAAATTACAGTAACTCACCGGTTGCAGTCATCTGCAAACTTAGTTAGCCAGAGATCCTTGTTTACAGCCTGCAGATGAAAAAAAGTAAGTCCCAAAAAAGGTGCTCAAAAACTGAGCTCTCATGTTAGGACTTATTGCCTTCATGCTTCCTATAAGACAATTGTTACCGGCACTTTGAGGATTCTGTGTTTTAGCCAGTCTGCTCTCCATCGTACCATAATTGCCATGATCATCCTCAAACCCCTTTTTCCCCAGTTTCTACATGGGCTCAGGGTATTTTGTTAACCATCACCATCTCTCTCCATTCATTACCACACTCTTGCCTTCTTCAATACTCATGCCTGACTGTCACAGATTTTCTCTGACACAATCCAAGCATCTCTTTGCTGGATGCCCTCATTCCCTGTTACCTTTTTTCTGTCTGCCCCAAATCTTCTTCACCAGATTATATTCTGCTTTTCTGCACATGTGTCTGAACCACTGTAATCTGTTCTCTTTGATCTTTCCTGCAATTGGAGCTACTTTGGCTTCTGCTGTTATGTCTTCATTTCTTCGTCTTTATCATATCTGCTGTGACCTCATGTGAGGCTGCTGCTTTCCCTGACTTCATTTTCCTTAGTGCTGTTCTTACTTCTTCTAGGGTGGGCTCCTCTTCTCTCATTGCAAACTGTGTCTAGGGCAGTACAGCTTCTGTGGGTTTTTTCTTCATTCAGAAGGTGCTGAAAGTACTCCTTCCATCTTCCTTTGATGGCCTGTTGACTGGTGAGCAGGTTGTTACTGGCATCCCTTATGAAAGGTGTCTGACTCATAGGTCTCAACCTCTTAAGGGGCCAGTGTGGAACACAGACCTTAGCAATGTGTGACAAGCAGTCAAAATGTGGAACACGCATTTTTGCACTACGAGAAAACCCACTATTTCCATGGGACCTGGTTGAAGTGTGCTTTCTGCCAGAAGTACTAAATTAGTGAATACCGTACATTTTTAAAATTCAATAGGACACATGTCAAATAAAACAAAGTCAGCAGAAACCATTGATAAAATACAACATACTCAGTGGCTGGTGCCAGGTCTGCTGTACCAATTCACTATGAATAGTATTAGACAAGGGTCACACTCTGCAGAAAACAATAATGTTAAATCTGCCAGTGAATATCTTGTTGAGATCCAATGGCAGGAAATTCCCCAATTATATTAACAGAGCATCGACTCCATTTGGACAATGATTGCCTAGTGTTTCTTATACTGCTGCCTCTCATACCACTCATCTGTCCAGATTTTTACCTCATATTTTCGTCTGCTCCTTATAAAATTTGTGGTTTTCTGGCTAATCATTGAGGATTGAAGTCTGTAAATAATATTAAATAATGACAGACATTTCAGTTTCAGACTTCATATCCTTCAGAAAAATACACAATGATGCAAAACCTGTTATTCTAACAACTTTCTAAGTTTATAGGAACAATATTTAAAATCTGTCCCTATTTTTGGCCTTTGTCTCCCCGTTGTGGTATTTGTACCATTAACTTGAAATAGTGACAGAATAAGATAATGTAAAGTCGCATGCATTTTCAAGTAAACTAAGTCAATATATTTACACTTAGTCATTATTTCCTCAATGTAACCAACCATTTTGTCTCCCCAAATGGCAAGTTGGCAAGTTTTAGGAAGGACAGAACAACATTCTGATCTAAAATCACGGCTAGCTGAGAAGCATGAGTAACATACTATGTTGTGAGCTTCCTATTTGAAGCTGATTATTGTCGCTAAGTGGTATATATTTTACCAAGGTGTCTCACGTTAATCAAAAAAAAACAAGAGGAATGACGATTCTCCATCAACATATATTTCACATTAGGAAGGAAATCAGAAAATCTAGCAAAAACTCATGTAGATGTCCACAAAATGTGCGAGACTTCCACCAGAAAACCTACACTTTTAAGAAAATACTGCTGGCTGCCAACACCTGCGGTGCAGCGATTTCCACATTCTAGTTTTCATTACATAATTTGCGGAGAGGCTGCACGTGTGACTGATACTGTTATTTCTACCAAGAATGCAGAACTGGAATGCAGTTGGCTGTAGGCAAGTATGGAAAAGCAATCATCCAATAGGTAGCATTTTTTTTTAATTAACGTCCATACAGACCTATTGCTGGTGACTTGACTCCTTCCTCATTTGGATGTGGATGTCAAAACACAAAGCGGAGCAATGGCTGCTCATTACGGAACAGCGGAATATTTGGCTTAATCGATCGCAAATGCTGAGCATTCCACACAATCCTTAGCACTTGGCTGCTCAGGTCTGACCACCTTCTTTATCTTTCTGACTTTGTCTTGCAACCTGATATAGTTTCTTTGTGCCCTTTACTGAGTCACTTTCCAGAAGCTGGTAGAGTGCTTCCGATGCCCTGTTCTTTGCTACTGCAACTCTTTTCTTAGCTTCAATGCTAGCCAACAGTAGTCCTTCCTAGCCTGGTCCATCTTTTCTGTCTTCCACTTTTTCCTGAACTCCTTTCTTTTGATGACTTTTTGGACTTCTGCATTCCACCACCAGCTTTCTTTATGAAAAGAGAAAGCCCTCTACCTTGGAATTACTATATGCCTATATGATTCATTTTTGATACCTTTGTGCACTTTCTTTCCGATAGTTATAGTGAAGTAGGAGGAGTTATGATGTTAGGTGTACGAATTTTGCTGTCCAGATTTTTGGTTGTATGTATCTGCTTTCCAAGAACCTTTGTCTATATTTTTGATGTCTGCAGGTTGAGAGGTATGATGACCTTATTTACATTAACAATACATGGAGTATCTGTAGGTTATTTCCGCAGTATAAGACTAGATATGATGAAGTTCTGGAGGAATATAGATAACTTTCCACCAGCCATGGGGGAGTTTCAAAGTAGAGGATTAGAATGAGTAATAGGCATTGAGATGATGCAGGAAGGGTGCCTTCTCAGCACATAGGATATCATAATTTGACTCCTAGCTAATATGTAAATGTGACACACTCACTTTAAATCACTTTTATTCCCTGTCAGATGGTGTGAAAAGTCTGAATGTGAAAACAAGTGATATTGATACTGGCACACAATGTTTTAATAGCCGCTAAGCAAGCAAGAATAATCCACAACAAGCCCACTTCCCGGCTACACAGCGATTCCACCTACTCTGCAGTAGGGATCCTGCCTATAGTGGCTTACTTATGAGTAAATTCCTCAGCTCTGTGAACACCTGCAGTTACTTCAGAGTGTCTGACTCTTGAGTGTAGAACAACTGAAACACATTCTATCCACAATTACCCCAGCTGTTTACTATATTTGTTTACTGTACCACAATATATTAGATATCAGAAGATACCGTTTAGTGTTAACTATCAATATGAACATTGCATTAGAGGTCATGCATACACATTTACAGTATCTATTTATCAGCTGAATGTATATTGCTGTCTTTTCACACATAATTCAGAGCATCTTAAGGTGATGTTTACACACCTCCAGTAACCAGTGTTCCGCTTTCTCACACCAACCCCTGTAGTTGACTTACTAGACTGCGCCCCCCCCTTTCCCATATTCCTAGATCCGCCACTGGGTACTGACACAACAACTGGACACCTAATGGCATAAATCACTCTCTGAGTAAAATTATATCATCCAAGCCAAATTCATGAACATCTACACTAAGTGTACACGTTCTGAATTCAAGAACATCGCTATGTTTGCTTGCATTTTGCATTTACTTAATAAGATTAGGTGTGCACATAGTCTGCACTTTCTGGTAACCTTTATGAATCCCTCTTGATATTTAAGGCTGCAAGAAAATCAGCAGGAAAACTAAAATTAGGAGGAAGAAGGTGGAAGTTATTCTTAGGTTCTCTATTCAGTCAGAATTGTATATACAACCTAGTGTAGGAGTTCATGAATCTGACCTTTTATTTTCCACAAATATATCTGTGTTACAACATCTGTAACTAAAACACCAATATATATATATATATATATATATATATATATATATATATATATATACACACATAACTGTTGACATTTACATCTGTCTCCATACTAAGGGAAAATTCCACAGGTGGACAGGTGGACTATGCTATGTTATCAGAACCACATCTAGCTATTCAGGTGCCACTTACTGATCTGGTATCCTCTCAATTTTTAAGGTGAATAAAAACAAGGAAAAGAAGATGCTTGTCTGTCACAGAAACAGTCCAGAAATGCTAAAAACTCCTCATTCTATATTCTGATACATACTACTCTCTGTAATACAGAAAGAATTTGTTCTTAGGAGATCCATGAAGGTTGCAAAACCAGGAAGCATTAAAGAATACTTTTATGGCACCAGCTACAGCAGTTGCCAGATGAATAAACTGTTTTTTTTCAGGCCAGCCAATTTCCTCACAAATGTTACAGGATGAGATTTGCAGCTACAATTTAGCTGGACTATTGGATGGTTGTCAGGGATTTAAGTGGTTTAGACCACACAAAAGCAGGAAAATATGAGCACTGAATCCACTGCCACTGAAAGCATCAGTAGACAGGAATTCATTAAATTGTTAGATAAGATATTCTGAAGAAGGAATGGGAGATGACAGCTCAATATCTACCATATGGGAGGTCTTTAAAATGAATTTAAGGGAGGGTTGTAAAAACGTCTACATTATTTGAAAATATAGTAAACTGCTTGCCACATTTGTAGCAAGTGGCTTGATAAAGCATATACCACACATAAAAAGCTGAAGTGGCTCAGCCTTGCATAGAAATGTAGTATCAGCATTTATTTCTGAATGTCGGTACTGCACTTCTGACCGATAGGCATCTGCCACACCTTAACTACGCCTCTGTGTGTTACATTGGCTGGAGTGGAACAATAACATGAAGGGACTGCTTGCCTCCCATGTGGATGTCATTGTATAGGGTGTCTCTCAAAGCCTTGTCATCTCACTCAGTTATTCTCTGTTTGAAAGCTACCCTCCAGGCTGGCTACAAAGGGTACAGGGCTACTTTTGTTGTGTGGAACTGCACAGGGCTACTGTTGATGAGGCAGTTCTTGTATCTACGAGAGCTATGCAAACAAAAATCTTATTATTTTTTTTGGTCAAAAAACTATTAATGGCAGTATAGTGGGATACTCTCCCTACCTCAGCTGAGATGGATTTGCTTAGGTAGAAAACAAAACAAGTTCCCAGGGTTATCAAGCAAATTAGGCAAATTCCATCCTTGAGGTTTCTCATTTGGCATCTAGGGCAGAACATGCCCCTACTCACAACAAACAAGATTGTTCAGAAAATCAGTTCGGCAAAAGCAGCTCTAATATTTCAACCCCCGGGAAAATATAAATCCCTAAAACTAGTTGTCTATCGTTATGCTTCATATGGAAATTTATTTAACAGCAGCACTAAAGTGGGACATGGACTGTTACGATTGAAGAGTAATGAAAGTTCTTACCCCCTTTTTAGCAGTCAAAAAAGAGATGATGGTATATAATAGCATCACAAGAGATTCTTGCCATCTCAGATAACTTTAACAATGCACTGTTTCTAACTATATTGTATGATGAGCATATAACTGCAGGAATAAGAAATTTCATACTTCAGATAATTACGTCAGATAATTTTTTGGTTGAGACAATTAACTATAGACTCTGTCACAGACAAGCATTTTTACCTGGGAATTAGTTGAAGAAAAAAAAATCAAATCTAGGAAACACAGTATCCTGCGGTTGACTAAAAAAAAAATATATATGCAGACTGTCATACTAAGAAGAGAGCTTCCATCCTTAGGCTTCTAAAAGCACTTGAGGAATGATCATGACATACTAGCTATTGAATCTCTGCAAAATGTTAACCTGTTTCTTTAGTTTAAGGAAAGATGGATTGCTTATTCTGCAGTTACTGACTTTATTTGATGCATTTACAGTAACATGTTTTCTTGAAGACTTATTTTGCAGCCTCAGCTTTGCAGTTTTTTTTATATTTATTTGCTTTAACAACAAGTGGACAAGTTATCCCAATGAGGATTATAATCCTTGTGCTTTTCCTGAAAAAAAAACACAGCTGAAGAGCACTTTTTAAAGTGGTTTTGTAGGGGCAACACACACACATATCTATATATATATATATATATATATATATATATATATATATATACATATATACATTCATATATACAAACCAACTCTACGGTTTCTCCAACTTAAAGAAAGAGGAAATCACCACTGAAAAAGGCATCACTGCAGGCACAACAGTGATTTCCTATGGAGCAGGCCTCCTTGATGGATTGTATTTTGGGTAAATGAAACCCAAGAATTAAATCTTAGTCCATCCATAGGTTTCCCTGTGTTTGCTAATGTGTTTCTGTGTAAGTGTATATGTGTGTGTGTGTGTGTGTGTGTGTGTGTGTGTGTGTGTGTGTGTGTGCGTGCGTGTGTGTGTGTGTGTGTGTGTGTGTGTGTGTGTGTGTGTGTCCATGTGTGTGCACATCTGTCTATCTGTGTGAGCATCTGTGCGCATGGTGCACGGGCATGTGTGTCTGTGTGTGTGTGTGTGTGTGTGTGTGTGTGTGTGTGTGTGTGTGTGTGTGTGTGTGTGTGTGTGCATGTTTTCTAATGTGTGTGTGTGTGTGTGTGTGTGTGTGTGTGTGTGTGTGTGTGTGTGTGCATGTTTTCTAATGTGTGTATGTGTGTGTGTGTGTGTGTGTGTGTGCGCACATGTGTGCGAGCGCACGTGTGTGTGTGTGTGTGTGTGTGTGTGTGTGTGTGTGTGTGTGTGTGTGTGTGTGTGTGTGTGTGTGCGTGTGTGTGTGTCTGCGTGTGCGCATGTACTTTGGATATCAAAAAATAAATTTCATGTGCCTTGAAAACTACACATCTTTGTTGAACATTTTACTGTAACTTAGAGGAGTACTTTTTCAGATTCTTTTCCTTTTTCCTTTCTTTTTATTTACTATGATGAGATGTATGCAGCATATACATTAAAGTGCATTTGTTAGTTCTCTCTCTCTTTATATATATATATATATATATCTGCATCGATACATTTAAGTGTGATATTATTCTTGCTGAAAAGTATAGTGCCAGGTATATTATTAGGCATTGTATATATAGATATATATATATATATATATGTATATATATATATATATATATATATATATATATATATAAACAGAGGCAGGTGTTTTATTATTATGTATTTCTTTCACTTTTAGTAAGTGTATTATTAGCATACTGTATTTCTTTTGCATTTAGTAGCAGTGCCAGAAATATTATTTTTCATAGCATCTCTTCTTAAAGTATTTTTCTTGATGCATAAGACAAATTCTGTTCTACCTAAATGCGTGTCATCAGCATATAAAGCAATATAAATGTAATGCAAAAAAAATACACCTCTAAGATTAAGGCAAAAAAGTACATTTTGATTAATAAAGGGCTATTTATTCAGTCTACAAGGAACTGGCTTATGAAGAGCAATTTTGAGCTTAAATGGCTTAAAAAAGTGGTAAACATTGATTTTTTTTCAACAAAAGAGGCTAGTTTAAACATACAAAAATGAATTTAAAAGTTAAGAGCAAAGTACTTACAGAAACCATTTATATAAACTGATTTATGCATGGGCCGCACAGAGGTACAGTGGTTAGCATGCCTGTTTCTAACTGCTTGGTTCTCTGTTTCAGTTTTTGCATGGGGTGACTCTGCCTTCTGTGTCTAGTTTTAACATACATCATTGTATCTGAATGTGTTTTTGTTGTGTCCCCTGGCTTCCTTGCAAATTCAAAAGTGTGCCCTAGATGAACTGGCAGTCCTGAAAAACACATGTTCTTTTTGTGAGTGAGTTTGTATGTTTGTGCTTCATAGAATCAAATCTAAACCTGCCCCCTGGCTATCAATAGAAACCAAACAAAAAATCACTCTCAGGAATAAAGCCTGGAACAAATCTCGCTTAACTATAAACACAGCAGACTACCAAATCTTTAAGCAACTAAGAAATGAGACCAAAAAAGTAATAATGAACGATAAAAAAAATTACTACCTGAAACCTCAACATTCTCTCCAAAACAATCCACAAAAATTCTGGGCAACCATAAATCAATTACTACAGCCAAGTAAACCTGTCACACCCAACCCACAAGGCTCTGACATAAATAACCCCAACTAAACAGCAAATTCCTTTAATTCCTTCTTTATAGAAACTATTCAAACCTTAGCAAGTCAACTTCCCATCAAAAACACAAACGTCAATCAGCAACCTAAACCCACCCCCACCTTTTCACTTCCAACCAGTCCCAACAACTTATATTCTCTCCCTTCTAAAAAAACTCAAACCATGTACTCCCTCTGCTGACCTATTACCCGCAGAATACTTGCAATTAGCAGCTAAAGCAATAGCCTTCCCAATTTCAATTCTGATCAATAGAACCATCATTGAAGGATATGTCCCTAAACTTTGGAAAATCTCCCACATTATCCCACTCCATAAGGGTGGAAATTCTACTGAAATATCTAATTACCGCCCCATAGCCCTTCTTTCGCCCTTATCTAAGATCATGGAAAGGTGTAGACACAAACAACTGCTTCAACACCTGCTCCATAATAACCTACTCTCTAACACCCAACACGGATTCAGACCATCCCACAGTACCACCATTGCCCTCCTCTCCTTTACAGACACAATCAACAAAAATCGCAACAATAACACCCTCTCCTCAGCACTTTTCTTAGATCTATCCAAAGCCTTTGACATGGTCAACCACCAAATACTCATTCACATTCTGCAATCCACATCAATTGATACCCAATCTATTAACTGCTTTAAGTCCTACTTAAAAAACAGACATCAAGCAGTACTGTGGAACTCCACTCTATCCTCCCAGCTACCTGTCAACATTGGAGTCCCACAAGGGTCTATACTAGGTCCTCTCCTATTTTCTTTATTTATCAATGACCTACACCATGTGGCTCCCCAAGCCACATGTATACAGTATGCAGACGATTCAACGCTTATCTGTTCAGCCACATCTGTATCACACCTTCACTCCCTCACACAACACATATTTAACTCTGTAGAAGACTGGTTTTCCCAGCATTGTCTACTACTCAACCCTAAAAAAACTAAACTGCTCCTCTTTACACCTTCAAGCAAATCTCCCCTCATTGATTTTACTATAACATCAACAAATGGCACACCTATATCACAAGAGTCTACTACCAAACTACTAGGCATTACCATTGACAACAACCTTAACTTCGATGCCCATATTAACAACACACTAAAAACCATTAACAAAAAAATAGGCTCTCTTTACAGAATCAAACCTTTCCTCACTCCAGAATCTAGAACAACTATAGCCCACTCCCACCTTATCTCACCCCTTCTCTATGCCTCCCCCATTTTTACCAAATTATCAAAAAAAATCTGTCAAAAATAGAAAACTCCTACCACAACATAGCCAGATTTGCCACAGGAAACCCTTACAGAACCCACCACTGTACTAATTTAAAACAACTAGGCTGGCTGGAATATCAACAGCAACTAAAAATTAACCAGCTTAGCATAGCCCATCAAATTCTTTATCAACCTGACAAAACCCCTATACTATCAAGCCTGATTCACCCATACCACAACCTAAAGTCCCTGAGATCTGCACACAAACTTCTTATAAACACTGTCAAGTCAAATAACAAGGCCGGAGACTCTCTTTTCTCAAACACTGTTGGAAAATATTGGAACCTGCTTCCCTCTGAACTCTCATCTATTCCCTCAAAGTCTCTCTTTAAAAAGAAACTCAAGCTTTACCTCAAAACACAATGGCTGTGCCCCTGTACTAATCCTGACTAACTTTACTTCTTGTCATCTGACTTACTTCACCCCTGACTAAGTTCACTTTCTTTTCATCTATTTTCCTTTATCCCTCTCTCTGTACATGTTTATTGTATACTTCTTGTTGTCATGTTCTACAATACTTTGTTCACTCCATCACTTTTGTACCACTTGTTTATTTTTTTTTCAAAAATGTTTTTTTAGCCTATTACTATGTTATTATATTTGCATGTAGTTCTTAATAGTTTTTACTTTGTATCATTAAAATTTTATAAGCGGAGCTTATCTCCCCGGGCCTCTACTGAAAATGGACATATATCCAGCTAGACTAGCCTGATCAACAAATGTAAAATAAATAAATAAATAAATAAATAAATAAAAGTACAGGAACAACAAAGCCTTTACCAATTATGGAGAGTGAGGAGTGATTTAAACAGGGGCTTCAGAGTGATGCTTCATAAGGAAATAATTTCGGAAAAGTGCACAAAAAAGAATCCACAAAGGTAATTTTGGTATAAATATTGTTTGATGAATACTGCTTGAAAGTAAGAAACTAATTAAAGGCAATAGCAATTTACACAGTGCAAATTTAGCATTATAAAATGGTGAACTACAGTGCAACTTGACTGACTGCATTTGTTTACTAGGATAGCCCAAATGTGCAGAAACCTACCCCTATTTCACAGGAGGCCCAGGGAGAAAAGCTGTAGATAAAAATCCAAATTACATTAAGAAAATAGTAAACAGAATTATAACAGTAAGCAACAAATATACAAACTTTAAACAGTATCATTAACAGGAACATCATGTACAGAGCTAAGAAACATATTTGGAAATTAACTTGGTAGAAGGAGAGGAAAGGATGAAAGGGAGGGTTAGTATTAAGAGGTATGACGAGCAAAGAGAGAATGTATTAGGGTAGGTAGAAGGACAAAGATGGAGAGGTAGAGGACAAGGAAGAGAATTTGGACCAATATGTGAGAATAAAGTGCTAGGAAAGAGATGGCGAAAGTAAGAGGCAATACATTATCATCCAGGAGTTGTGCATGTACAGATTTAAGTATCATTTAGGTATTCTCTTGTTCTGCTTTTAAAAAAGCTGGTGTTTATTGCGTTTCTTAGAGTGACAGGAAGGGAATCCCACATTCTGGCCAGGAAGGAGGAGAAGAAAGATTCACCCAATGAATTGCTAAATTTTCCAACAGGTAATAACATTTGGTCAGTGGCTCTTACTTGTTTACTTGGGTTATAAATAAAGCCGAAGTATATTTTTCAAACTAGTGCCTTTGTCTGGATGACAGATGAGTTTGTGGGAAGTGAGTAGTTGGGAAAGTGTAAGGTAATGCCTCAGCTCTAACCACTGAATTGTTTTTAAGGCCAGACAGTGCTGTGCCTTATAATAATGACTAGCGCAAAATTTCACCACCTTACTACAGCACTGTGCCAAGCGTGACAGTTGAGTGAATTGCAGGTTAATCAAGAAGGTAACAGCATAAAGTAGTGTACAGTTGAGAAACAATTGAGCAATGTGTTTGCTGACTATTATCTGTGAGTTATTGTTTGACTCTACAAAGTGCACCTAGGTTTTGGTGAGTGCTTTGTGTGATGATCATATTTTAAGCTGTTATCAGTAGTGACTCTTAGAAGCTTAATTTGACTTAGTTATTCTATATTGGTGTTGTCAGAGGAAGTGACTTTAACATTATTTTTGTAGCCAGTTGAATGCTATGGGGTAAACAGGATCAGTTTTGTTTTTTAAGGTTAAGGAACAGTTGTGTACCAGGCAGCCAGACATCTATGGTGTAGAGAGAGAGAGAGAGAGAGAGACTCTTGCATGAATTGTTTTAATTTATTTATGATTTTATCAGAACACATGATTATTGAGTCATCTGCATACTGTATGATTGTGGCTTAATTAGAAGGTATGTGGAGATCATTAATGAATATATCAATCAACAGGGAGCTAAAATGCATCTTTGAGACGGAAGCACTGTAATGTGAAGGAAGGAAGAGATGTCATTTTGCCATTTTTCTGCCTGTTGCCTATTTGAGAGGTAGCTGGAGAAACAAGATAGGGATGTTTCATGTATTTCCAGGCAAGCTAGCCTCTGAAGCAATTTCTGCTGGGATACTATGCCAAAAGATTTGATAAATCGAGGAAAAGTGGTGAGCCTAAGTTCCCAGAGTTTCGATATTGGTTAACTGATGTTACAAGGAGAGTAGTGCATGTACTATGAAAAGGATGAAAACCATGCTGTGTAGGGGAAAGGAGACAACCATCAATGAGAACGCTGAGAAATTTAGATAAGATACGCTTCTCTAGAATGTTTGAGAGTGATTTACATTACAGCTATAAGCCTGAACTTTAAGAGCTCATATGAGTGAATATAACACCTTTTCTACAGGGTTGGGATATATTTATTGGTGATGGAGTGGTTGATTAGGCTAGAGATAGGAAAGTCTAGGCATCAGCAGCAATTTTTATGTATGGACTAATTCTAATTCTAACACTAATTCTAAGGACAACCACAAAGCATTCTATAGCTATGTCAAGAATCTCGATGGCAACACACAGATCTGCTCTGAGTTACAGCACAAAGGCACGAAAATTACAGAACCAACTGATATTGCCAACATCCTGGGAGATAAGTTCAGTGCTAACTTTACCCCCCACCCCCACCCCCTAAAGGGCCTATATCTATACAGGAAGAATGCAGAGTCCATGTAATCACAAATACACAGGTAAAAGCTGCACTCTCAAAAGCCAAAAACACAGCATCCATGGGACCAGACAACATCCCAGGCTGCGTTTACATGAACTTCAGAACAAACTGGCTCCCCACTTAAGCACCATGTTCAATAATAGCCTCACATCAGGCTTTGTGCCCACTGAATGGTGCACAGTAACAGTTATCCCACTCCATAAATGGGGAGGCACCACTGATCCCGGGAACTATCGAGCTATTAGCCTGATGAGCCTGGTCTGCAAGGCCATGGAATGTATCATCATGGAACTCATAAACAAAGACATTGGTAACCTCCAAACTCTGGATCCCACCCAGTTCGGGTTTGTGAAAGGCAGATCATGCCTCCTGAACCTGATCGACTTCTTTGAGGCAGTCACCAAAGCCGTAGATGAGGGTAAGGTGGTTCACACAGTCTATCTTGACCTCTCCAAGGCTTTCGACACCATCCCCCATTCTGGAATTATAGCTAAACTCACTAAACTAGGTATAAATCCCTACGTCACAAGATGGGTTGCCAACTGGCTCACTGACCGAACGCACACTGTAAAAGTTGCAGGCTCCAAATCTGACCTCAAAGCAGTGACAAGTGGAGTACCACAGGGTTCCGTCCTGGGACCTCTCCTGTTTGGTATCTACTTCCCTGAAGTACAGGCTAACAAAGAAGACCTCTGGCTAACGAAGTTCACAGATGACTGCAAACTAGAAGCCACAGTCAAGTCCCCAAATGATGTGGACATCCTACAGAAGGGCCTGGTATCAGAGCCATGGCCTCAAGCTCAATGCCAAAAAGTGAAGTGTCATCCCCTTTGGTAAAAACTCTTTACCCATGAACTACCACATAGGCAGCAATCTACTTAACACCGAATGTGTGATAAGAGACCTTGGGACCCAGGTGGACAGCAGTCTCTCCTTTGATAGTCACATCACCACAGTAGTCAGGAAGTCCGTCTACGTGGCACACCTCATCATAAAAGGGTTCTCATCCAGGAAAAAAGAGGTCATTGTTCCCCTCTACTAAACACTCATTAGACCCATTATAGAGTACAACGCCCCTTTTGGAATGTACCTCACAAGACATCTGCAGCAGCTGGAAAGGCCACAGACGTACCTCACAAAGAGGATTACTGGCCTCAAACAAATGCTCTACACTGACTGCCTCAAAAAACTCCAGCTTTACTCTGTAGCATATCGCCTACTCCGAGGTGATCTCTGCCTTACATATAAAGCTATGTGAAACCCAGAGCTGTTGGACACGCTACACCTAGAGAAATCCCAATCCTTCTGAGCTACACACTCTAGGGACCTAAACCTTGTCACCACAATAAACAGGACATGCTGGAGGGATAGATTCCTGTCCCACAGACTTCCCATACTCTGGAACAGGCTGCCCATCTATGTCAAGCAAAGTTCTTCATTAGCACTCTTCAAGAAAAATCTTGATGAGTGGATGGGAAATAGGAAATACACGCTGGGGATCACTTCTTTATCTCTGCTTGACAGTGGCACAGCAAAATAACTTTCTTGGGTGGCATAAGCCAGGGAACCTTGCTGGCTAGGCTTACGTAAGCCATTGGGCCAATACCCTAGTACCTACCTATGAACCTATGAACCTATGGTATGCTATCAGGGCAAGGGTGGTAGGTTTTCAGATTAGTAATATTGTTTTGACTAAGGAAATTCAGACTAGTTGGTGTATAAGTGTTTTGTGGGCTAACAAGGGTGGAGGAGAACCACTGTCTGATTGAGCTGAGGGCTTAATAAGACAGGCTACTGTTTGGTTGAAGTGGGTATTGAATTTGCCAGCTATGCTGTCAGTGTGTTTAGATAAAGCAGTTGTAGGTTGTATTGTACTGGCTTTAACATTAAATACAGGAGATTAACAGATTATAAGAGTATTCTGATGGAATAGGATGGCTTCACATTGCTGTGGAAGGGGTGCCTTCATTGCACCATTCATGAGTCATATTACTCAGAAGGTGTTAACACTGCTGAATTAAATGGACACTAAAGCATATGTGATGATGAGATAGGCACCAATAATATAAGGATTGCTATGCAGTTTACTGGCCCCAGTAAAACCAAAAGAAGAATCATTTACATATACTGCAGAGACCAAGTAAATTTACTTAGACCCAAAGTCTTTAGTAACTACAAAGTTCCATAACAAAATGGTTCTGACAACTGAACAAATGAATAGAAATTTAAATCTGTGACACAACAGAACTGCATATATTACCAAGCCATTTTCAGTTCTCACAGAGACTAACTGGGGTATTAAGGAACAGGGTGGTTTGTGGCATTTACAATGAAAGCATGCAAAAAAAGACCAATCAAATAAGGATTTACTACTAGAGAAAGTGGAGTCAGAACTACATGTTGTGGCTGAGTGTACTGCACATAACATGTTGAGTAATCACACCAAAAGATCAGACAATTTGTCGCAGGTGTGAAGGCACCGAATGAATGGTACTGAGACAAAAACAAAAAAAGCGCTACACAAAAACAATGGTGAGATAACGTCCACTAGGACATGCAAACTGTAAAAACAAAATGTATAAAAGGAAGCAGAAGGCAGTCAACATGGACAGTGGACAATACACACAGTGAAATTGATTCAGAATATATGAGGAATTATGCAAAAATGCAAAAACTGGACAAGATGAGATATCGTGTTTAAAACTATGTATGATTGAAAATTACTGCAAAATCATATGGGGTCACCCCAGAGATGAGGTAAAAGTAAGATTAAAGATGGAGTTAGGCTCAGAAGCAGCAATGATTATTTGTACTTTATTGACCTTCACTTACTGAAATAACATTGACCAACACAGTTACGAGCCAACAAACTACTTTTGCCTCTTCATGTTTACTACAGTTTTTTGTAGGACCTGAAGCTGCTAATATATAATAAGAGAAGGAAGGCAAGTGGGCCATAGCCCTCAACAATTTTGCCTATTTTATATATAATTTAGTCTGTGTGAAAGAAATATTGAAAAAGTGACATGATAAATGTAGTTCCCCGGTTCACCCTTGCAATTAGAAGTGCACTAAAATTATGGTTTCAGTCAATGTCAGTTCTACAGACAATAATCACAGCAACATATACTTACAAAAGCGAAAAGCAATATATACCAGTTTTGTTACTGAGTGCAAAAAATATTCTCTGTCATATCATTAAAATGAACAAAGGTGGATCCAGCTTCAGCTGTCTTCATGGCACAGAGGGGTAAAGCCATAACTACTTTGTAGGTGACCCAGGTTTGAAGAGCAGCTTAGGTGCTTGTATGAGCTGGCTGGGGGATGGGAATGCAAAGCCATTACCAGTTCACACATGCTGATGGAAGGGACGCGCTCTTGGCATTCCAAAAGGATGACACCTATCAGGAGCACTAGGTCTTATCTAGTGTAGTTCAGACAGCTGAGCTCACTCTGTCATGCTCTTAGTACCAGTAAAGATGAGGGGAAACCTGTGTGTGCAGACATGCTGCCCCTAAGGAGATAGCAGTAGTGAGCTTAAAGGAGCTACTGAAGGGAAGGACGCATCAACGAGGAGTGGATAGGCCACCTCCCTGGACCAGCAAGCTCTACCACCCAAGTCTTCAAGCAGTGGAGCTTTTCAGCAAGGCCATGGGTGGGTGTAGTGGGTGTAAAAAAAAAAAGGGTGTAATCAGGCTCACACCATGTAGACACAAATCCCTGACTATGACCAATATGACACTTGTTCACCTAGTAACTTTAGTACTAGAGGGGCCAAATGGTGAGGGTAGGAGTGATCAGCTAATGCCAACATGACCATCCTGGGAGTAAGGAGGTAGCAACAGTCTGCTGCACTGGCAGATGCACTACCTGACACAACAGATCCAAAGGCGCTAATGGTTCACTTTCCAAAATGGTGGCATGTGCTGTAGTGCACATGTGCTTCCTGCAGCCTAAAGTAGCCAGTGCAAAGCTCATAATGCCACTGTAACCAGATTAGAAAGGTAGAAGATCCATTTGATGTACTGACTGACTTCAAATAGAGAGAAAGGGCTGGTAATCCCATCTTGGGGGAAAAATGGCCATAGGGCTCTCTCCCAGTAAGGGAATGGGCCCAGCATTACTCCTGATTTGAGTGGTGCTGGTGAAGCTTTTGGTAGGGAACAAATGAGCTGTAAGACTTTTACCCATGCTCAGGTGGATGCCTGGCTTACGCTGCCAGGGTAGGGGCTGGTATGTCCCCATTAGCCCAGTTCTCTTTCCTCAGGTGAAGATACTGAGTGAGTCATGTGGACCAAGGAGTGGGGAGCTAAAATGTGTAACTAAATGGACATACAGCTGACAAAATGACTCAAAGTAACCCATGTTTAATAACAAGAAAAAAAGATGTTATTTATTTCTCTACCTATTTATTTACTTATTTCCTTTGTTAACAAGTTAAATGAATTGGACCTAAACAGGGGATGTTACACTTGTATGTGTGTGAATGGGGGTACTCACCACAGTATGCAAGGGAATACAAATGGAAAACTAACTTGCATTGCTCTTTTGTTAAGACACTAAATACCACATCGGCAAAATACAGGCAAAAGAACCACAGCAGAAATGCTATCACATGTTAGCAAAATTAAAATGAGTGTTTAGTAAAGAAAAGGGAGACATCAAAAGGGATAAAAAGCAGAACTGTACTAGAGCCAAATACAAGGCAAGATTCCGCAATGCTTGTGCAGTGCAAATGCACCTGCCTTTAAAGTGGAACTGTAGATACATAAAGTAAAATATGTTTGTATATATACACGTTTGTGTGTGTGTATATATATAAACACACACAAACATATGTGTGTGCCTGTATATATATATATATATATATATATATATATATATATATATATATATATATACATACATATATATTTATACATATACATATATATATTTGTGTGTGTGTATAGATATATATATATATATATATATATATATATATATATATATATATATATATATATACATATATATACATACATATATATATATATATATATATATATATATATGTACATATATATATATATATATATATATAAATATATATATATATATATATATGTATATATATATATATATATATATAAAATGGTTCCCCTTTATAATCTCGAAATACTGAAATATCGAATTTCAGTATCTCAAAACTATAAAGGCGAATGACTCACAATCCCAAAC
This sequence comes from Protopterus annectens, assembly GCF_019279795.1. Classification (NCBI taxonomy): domain Eukaryota; kingdom Metazoa; phylum Chordata; order Ceratodontiformes; family Protopteridae; genus Protopterus; species Protopterus annectens. The sequence continues at coordinate 292,720,674 of NC_056725.1, forward strand.
CCCAAAAGCACAAAACACACAATCACAAACATACACTCACCATACATCACACAACACACACACCATTCTACCCCCATCACACAAACTACACAATCCTACACTACATGTAAGCAGGGGGGGGCAAGCCCTCCTGCACCCCCCACATCACCCTACTTATATATATATATACCATCTCTGAGATCGCACAAACAGAAAAAAAAAATACTCACACCCAGACATTCTACAGTCCCTCACAGACACCCACACACCACCCACACACACACACACACAGACACACACACACACACACACACACACACACAGACACACACACACACACACACACACACACACACACACACACACACACACACACACACACACACACACACCAACACATCTAACACTCACACTCATGCTTCCACTTCCCTACCCTATCCCACACATACAATTCACAAAAACACTCACATACACTCACTCACCTTAAATTCTCAGCCAAACACTTCATGTAATGTAGTGTAAATGCATAAGCACGGATTTGAGATATTCGGATTCTCGCTTATGCACTTTCGTTATTTTGAAGTTTCACTTTTATGGTCTCGAGATACTGAAATTCGATATTTCAGTATTTCTAGATTATAAAGGGGAACTATATGTGTGTGTGTGTGTGTGTGTGTGTGTGTGTGTGTGTGTGTGTGTGTGTGTGTGTGTGTGTGTGTGTGTGTTTATATATGCACACGCAAACGTGTATATATACCCAGGTCAAATCACCACTCCAACCCCTTCATCTTTCAACCATAAAACCCCAGAGGATGTTGCCAACACATTTAATAGTTTCTTCACAGAGACTATCCTGTCCCTAGTTAGTCAGCTAACTCCCAGTTGCTCTAATTCAACTGCTGCTATACCCAGTACCCAACTCTCCTTTAGCTTTCAACCAGTACCTATATCACTTATCCATGCCCTAATTAAGAAATTAAAGCCAACCACCCTATCTGCTGATCTCCTCCCTGCAGAGTATCTGCAAAAAGCTGCAGATGTCATAGCATACCCCATCTCTATCTTAATCAGTACAACCATATCTGAAGCTACCATCCCCTCCATATTTATTTTTATTTTATATTTGTTAATTGGGTTTGTCCGACTGGGCTACAAATGCCCATTTTCAGTGGAGGCCTGAGAAGAAAAGCGCCAACAAAAAATAGAAATTTTACATATTGAATGCATATAGAAATACATTCAACAGTACCACAGATTACTGCATTACTGTGTCATACATTAAACTGTGGCAAGTGAAATACATAGAAATACATTCATCAGAGGGATACATTCATAATTACATATTATATACATAATAGTGCAATAGTTACATAGCTGAAATATTTTACTAGTTATGTTTGTACAGTGATGTACCAAGAGGAGAAGATAAAGTAGTAAGTTTGTTTATTGAAGGGAAGGAAGAGAGAAGAGAAGTAGAAGGTTATAGGGGAGTGTACTTAATTCATATGGAAAATATCTCATGTTGTACCACTCCATAAAGGAGGTAGCTCCACTGAACTGTCAGACTTTAGTCCCATAGCTATTCTATCACTGTTGGCTAAAATTTTGGAGAAGTGCATCCATAAACAACTCCTGCACTCTCTTATCCAGAATAATCTGTTGGCTAGCTCTCAGCATGGCTTTAGGCCATTCCATAGTACTACCTCAGCCCTCCGCTCCTTCTCTGATGTCATAAACCATAACCAAAATAATAACAAACTAACCTCAGCCCTCTTTCTTGATCTCTCCAAGGCCTTCGATATGGTTAACCACCAAAAACTCATCCATACTTTGAAAGCCTTCTCCCTAGATAACTATGCTCTCCAATGGTTTCAATCCTACCTATGTGGTAGCCAACAGGCCATCCTATGGCAGGGCAAACTATC